>NC_138772.1:418798513-419331013 GCF_965119305.1 Pelophylax lessonae | reverse complement strand
AGCAATATCGATTGTAGTTTGTAGAAGACACTGACCCTATATAATTCAGCAGACTCTATCCCTAAAATGCCTACAACTCGCCCTGCCTAAACACTCCGACCTGTCCCTCAATTCTATCCGGACACAAATGGTTTTTTCCTGCCTATCTTTCCCTAATCAGCAGCCAGCACGTTGATGTGTGCTCTGTCCCTGAATCTAAGCAGCATAATGACGCCGCTGCGGCTGCCTCGAACTTATAAAGACTTGGTCACATGCTTCAGATGGCCAATCACAGCTACTGAGACATTTGCAGGCATGGCTGGGATGGCTTAAGGCACACCAGTTAAACGATTGTTGATTGGCTGTTGAAAGCCCGCCATGAAAAGAGCGCCAAAGCATGCAAAACCCGGAAATAAAACGACCGAACACGGATTTTTACCCGAACATACAGTAAAGTGTCCGTGTCCGTGTTCGGGTACAAAAAATCCAATTATTCGGTACGAACACGAATAATACAGTCCGTGTTCGCTCAACACTAATAACAAGTGATAACCATAATGGTACAAGTACATATACATTTCAAACAATAGATGTTAAGCTTATTTTAACTGTGTTGGCCACCCCATCCAGACACCCCTTTTGGGAACAAACTGTGTCTTGGGCTGCAGGGCAACACAGTCCACTTCTTCTTTTTCCCAGGTAAAAAAAAAAAAAAGAAAAGAAAGAAACTGTTTGTTTATTGGTCATTTTATTGGAGAAGTTAAATTTTGTTTGTTGAGTGAACTTAATATTATAATGTTCGGCATGAGGTTATTAACAGGTAACATTGTATTTGTCTTTCATGACATGAGCCGGTCTCACCATGGTTTGCTTGACCAGGTATCTGGTGGTAGTAGCAAAACACTTTCAATGGCATATTTAACAAACCAAAAGGAAGCAGAACAAAGAAGGTAATTTTTACAGTTTGCATACACTCTATAAAGGTTTTTTTTCTACTTTTGCAGTCAATTTTGAGAAAACCCCAATACATGTTTGTTATGTGTCCCTATTCGCACAGCATACCTAAACTTTTTTTTTTAAGATGTTTTACCTTTTTGCTTGAGAGAAAAAAAAGCACCCACTAATCTGATATGTAACATGTGTTTCAGTTCTTTAAATGTGCCCATTTAAGCTGTGTATTTCGTTTATTCAGGGCTATCAGTGAAAATAAGAAAAAAAAATATATAATTAGAATTATGGTCAAGTAATTAATGGTGTTTGTCTCAGTGCTTTGCAATTATCTGAAGCATGAACCATGATTGAGAAATAAAATGCATATTGCCAGGTAATTATATAATATGTTACTCAGACTTAATCATGATCATTCTTTCTTCATAATATTAACCCATATACAGAAACAAATTTCACAGCCAATAATGGACTCACGTGGTGTCCTATTTCAAATAATTATGGAGAACATTGGTAATGTGTCTGTGGGATTTTAAAGGTATTTTCAAAGGTTTGAACATGTGACAAGGAATACTGCAATCATGGTTTCAAAGTAACATTCGGATAAATGCATACAAGTGCCTGTTAAAAATGAAACTTTCCAGGCCTATAAAACAAATAGCTTTATTTAAAAAATGTTCGATCACTAAATACAATTAAATATAAATACAATTACACAATTACAATTAATATAAATAAAATCCATGTGGTAAGTGGACTACCTACCAACAGACAGTTTAACTTGTGAATAAGCAGAATGAGAAATGCTTCTTTAGGGTGTTTTGATACATCATGGAACTTCTCATGCAGAGGACAAGTGGTCACCCCAGAAACCAAGAGTTTTAATTTGTACACGTTATTGAGAATTATAGGCATAGTAAAAGCAGTGAGAGTTAAAGTGATTCTAAACCTTCCATTTGTTTTTTTGTTTTTTTTTAATAATGAACATGTTATACTCACCTGTTCTATGGAATGGTTTTGCACAGAACTGCCCCAATCCTTCTCTTTTGGGGTCCCCCCACTGGCATTCTAGGCTCCCCTTGTTCAGCAAGCATCCCCATAGGAAGTTGCTTCCTTGCGCTTCCTTGGGGGTACTTGATCCTGAGCTGCGCTGCCTTCATCCAAAGACACAGACGGCAGGGCTCGGCCCCGCCCTCTCCTTTCTTGTCACAGGATTTGTTTGACAGAAGCTTTGTCCTGTGAGAAGAGAGAGAAAGCGGAGAGAGCTGCTGCTAGATCAAGATCAGGCTCAGATAAGGGGGGGTTGGGGTGGGATCTTTGTAACAGAACATTTTTTTATCCTAATGCAGAGAATGCATTAGGGTAAAAAAAGTTAAGGCTGTAGAACTACTTATACTCCATTCCCTGTTTTTAATGCATACTGTTAGAAACAATATTTCGGTTGGGAGCAGACTGGTCGGTAAGTTGAGCTGGGAATTTTCTTTGGTTTTGTTTGACATGTGTCACCCTTAAATAAGCTCCTTGCTGCAAAGGCCAGTTATGGGTGGGGGCAGGGACCATTTGTTTGTGCTGTTGGAGTGTTTGTGAGGGGACTCAATGGACACCTTCACTGACATTGTGCTATATGCTGGGTGTCCAGTGTGCCCATGTGCCTCCAGGCTCACCTACCCTTTGCCCATTTATTATAATGCATGTGCTTCAACTGTGGAGGTTCTCAAAATTTAGAGTTAGGACTACAGATGATATTGGGGTGCTGTGAAGTGCGCTGGGAATTTTCTTTAGTTTTGTCTAACAAACTTTCTGCCCTAGAGGTACTACTCTCCTCCATTAATACAGTACAGTAAGTGTTGTGACCTTAAAACAGGAATTGCCAGGTGAAAAATTGAATGAATTGTTCTTGGTTGTAGATAAAAAATCATCTTTTTTACTGAATTGGTAAAAGTTTTCCTAAAGTAAAATCACACCTAGCCTTAAACGCTAACAACTTGAGTGATCATTAATGGGGTTCCCTTTTAACAATAACCATTGCACAATTACAATGAATAAAGAAATTGTGCAAATACAAAAAAAGTAAAAAAAAAAAAAATAATAATATTATAACTGTATAATTTTGAATACTTTTTCAGAAGTAAAATACATTTTATGTAATAAATAAATATTTGGTCAACATGTGCCATTAGAAGATTTGTCAGTCTGTAGAATTCCTACCGCAAAGTATATTTTATCCATTCTGTAGCTTGTTTTTTTCCTTTTTTTTTCTTTGCAAGGTAAATTTATAATACAATTTTTATGTTAGAAAAATAAAATGAGCAAGGATCATTTGACATAGAGCTTTGAAAAATGACATTAGTCTGTGACAATCCATGCAAAAAAATCCTGCTGTTAGTTTTGCTACATATCGCCTTTGGGTATTGCTGACCCTTTATAAAAGAGCATTGTTTCAGAGCTGAATATGAATCACTTAGGAGCCTGGGACATATGATTTGAGTATTGCACAGAGGTCCATTAAACTCTGCACTTCGAGAGGGGATAAAACACCTTGCAGCTACTGTGACCACATAATTATGCAAGAAGGCTAATCTTCTATCTCTTTTTAGAGATACAGTATGTAGTGTGTCAGTCAAATTACAAAATACAGTAAGATGTTTCCTACAATAGTATTTTTATTTTTTTACCAAATTTGGTGTCACCAACATAAAGGCAGTAATTATCAAATTATATAGACCCAAGAGCTCCATTTTTGACGATAGCTCACTTTTTGCCTTCTTTGGTGTTTGTAGTTTTAGAAAATACTAATTGATTCTGTCAGTTTCTACTGGCCCTGTGCTTTTCCTGAAATAGGGCTACTACTGTGGCAGTACAGATGTCACCCCCCCCCCCTCCCTTCTATGCGCATTACTGCCAGGAACTAATGCGTGCCTGCATTTTCTGTAATTGGTCCTTGACGTCAGGCCTGAAGTTAGTTCAAAAGATACCAACTTTTGCACAGTTTTGTTTACAAACTGATTATTGAAGAGTATCACATAGAGAAACAGGGTATGTTATATATAAAATATGTAGAAAATGAATTGGTAACAGTCAGTAAAACAAAAGCAAAATAAGATGAAGCATCATTTGGTGGCAGTTAAATGAGTAAAAGACTAAGTGCGGATTAAACATACAATACAGACATGATAAAATAGGGATATAATATCCATGAGAAATAACATCCAGTCAAATAACCAATAAAGTAACAGCATGAGCTAGAAGACATACAAGTCTAATTCAAATATAGATTGCGGTTAGAAGACCAAGTATCTCATTTAGCTGAGAAATGAACCATAGAATCATTGATTGTATGAAATATATGTTCCATTAACATTATATAGTCTAATCTGTTAACAGATTGTGAAAAAGAAATATGCAGAGATTTCCAATTGAAAGTATATGTCAGCCCTTAACTTGTAAAACAATTTAGTTTAAAATAAAAATGAAAGGAAAACTTTAAAAACTATTGGTGTATATATATATACATACAGTGGGTACGGAAAGTATTCAGACCCCCTTATATTTTTCACTCTTTGTTATATTGCAGCCATTTGCTAAAATCATTTAAGTTCATTCTTCTTCCTCATGAATGTACACACAGCTCCCCATATTGACGGAAAAACACAGAATTGTTGACATTGTTGCAGATTTATTAAAAAAGAAAAACTGAAATATCACATGGTCCTAAGTATTCAGACCCTTTGCTGTGACACTCATATATTTAACTTTCTTCTGATCATCCTTGAGATGGTTCTACACCTTCATTTGAGTCCAGCTGTGTTTGATTATACTGATTGGACTTGATTAGGAAAGCCACACACCTGTCTATATAAGACCTTCCAGATCACAATGCATGTCAGAGCAAATGAGAATCATGAGGTCAAAGGAACTGCCTGAAGAGCTCAGAGACAGAATTGTGGCAAGGCACAGATCTGGCCAAGGTTACAAAAAGATTTCTGCTGCACTTAAGGTTCCTAAGAGCACAGTGGCCTCCATAATCCTCAAATGGAAGACGTTTGGGACGACCAGAACCCTTCCTAGAGCTGGCCGTCCGGCCAAACTGAGCTATCGGGGGAGAAGAGCCTTGGTGAGAGAGGTAAAGAAGAACCCAAAGATCACTGTGGCTGAGCTCCAGAGATGCAGTCAGGAGATGGGAGAAAGTTGTAGAAAGTCAACCATCACTGCAGCCCTCCACCAGTCGGGGCTTTATGGCAGAGTGGCCCGACGGAAGCCTCTCCTCAGTGTAAGACACATGAAAGCCCGCATGGAGTTTGCTAAAAAACACCTGAAGGACTCCAAGATGGTGAGAAATAAGATTCTCTGGTCTGATGAGACCAAAATAGAACTTTTTGGCCTTAATTCTAAGCGGTATGTGTGGAAAAAACCAGGCACTGCTCATCACCTGTCCAATACAGTCCCAACAGTGAAGCATGGTGGTGGCAGCATCATGCTGTGGGGGTGTTTTTCAGCTGCAGGGACAGGACGACTGGTTGCAATCGAGGGAAAGATGAATGCGGCCAAGTACAGGGATATCCTGGACAAAAACCTTCTCCAGAGTGCTCTGGACCTCAGACTGGGCCGAAGGTTTACCTTCCAACAAGACAATGACCCTAAGCACACAGCTAAAATAACGAAGGAGTGGCTTCACAACAACTTCGTGACTGTTCTTGAATGGCTCAGCCAGAGCCCTGACTTAAACCCAATTGAGCATCTCTGGAGAGACCTAAAAATGGCTGTCCACCAACGTTTACCATCCAACCTGACAGAACTGGAGAGGATCTGCAAGGAGGAATGGCAGAGGATCCCCAAATCCAGGTGTGAAAGACTTGTTGCATCTTTCCCAAAAAGACTCCTGGCTGTATTAGATCAAAAGGGGGCTTCTACTAAATACTGAGCAAAGGGTCTGAATACTTAGGACCATGTGATATTTCAGTTTTTCTTTTTTAATAAATCTGCAACAATGTCAACAATTCTGTGTTTTTCTGTCAGTATGGGGTGCTATGTGTACATTCATGAGGAAGAAGAATGAACTTAAATGATTTTAGTAAATGGCTGCAATATAACAAAGAGTGAAAAATTTAAGGGGGTCTGAATACTTTCCCTACCCACTGCATATAGTATATATGGGTTCTTCAAAACGTTTCTGCACTTTTTTTTATAGGTTTCACAGCCATCTTTACCACAGCGTGACAACTCTGCAAGGACAGCCAGCTAGCCAGACAGACTGATCACATGACACGCTCAGACATGACCATATACTACTCCTCCCGCCCTCACCATTTCCAATGAAAACATAATAGTGCACAAACTTTTGAAGACCCCATATATATATATATATATATATATATATATATATATATATATATATATATATATATATATGCACTCTATAGGATTGTGTCTATGGGAATGTTTGGCCATTCTTCCAGAAGCACATTTTTGGAGGTCAGGCACTGATGTTGTCTGAGATCGCCTGGCTCACAGTCTGCACTCTAATTCATCCCAAAGATGTTTTATTGGGTTGAAGTCAGGACTCTGTGTAGGCCAGTCAAGTTCCTCCACCCCAAACTCGCTCATTCATTTCTTTATGGACCTTGCTTAGTGCACTGGTGCGCAGCGCAGTCATGTTGGAACAGGAATCCTCAAACTGTTTCCACAAAGTTGGGAGCATGAAATTGTCCAAAATGTTTTGGTATGCTGACGTCCTAAAGAGCAAGTAAACTTCCCTCTAATGTTTGTACTTAAAGGTAAGCCTATAATAAGGTTTACCTATAGGTACTGTAAATATCTCGTAAATTTGCACCGTGGAGATAATTACTGTGTACTACGCCGATGATGTCATCGGCACATGAGCTCTGAAGGAATGGCCGCCCATATAATTTCTTCAGAGCCAAGTGCCTGTTCCGCGACCGGCGGCTCCCATACGCCTGCGTGGGGGTGACGTCACGCGGGTCCAGCTAGTTACACACTGAGAGTTTATGGACCCCGAAGGAAGATGGACAAAGATGGATGCGTCCTCCAGCGGGGACAATGAGGGCCTTGTTTCCAGATAAGTGTCACATAATGTGCTAGTATGTAATGCAAACTAGCACATTATGCCTTTACATCGCAGGCAAGAAAAAAAAAAGCAGAGTTTACTTCCTCTTTAAGAGTTCCCTTCACTGGAAGTAAGGGGCCAAGCCCATTCCCTGAAAAACAACCCCACACTATAATCCCCCTTCCACCAAATGACTTGGACCAGTACATAAAGCAAGGTCCAAAAAGACATGGATGAGGGAGTTTGGGGCGGAGGAACTTTACTGACCTCAACCCGATAGAACATCTTTGGGATAAATTAGAGCGGAGACTGTCAGCCAGGCCTTCTTGTCCACATCAGTGCCTATAGACACACTCCTAAACCTTGTGCAAAAAAGAGTTGAAGCTGTTATAGCAGCAAAGGGTGAGCCAACTCAATATCAAACCCTACAGACTATATATATATATATATATATATATATATATATATATATATATATATCTATATATCTATAGATAGATATATATATATATATATATATATATATATATATATATATATATATATATATATATATATATATCTATATATATATATATATATATATATATATATATATATATCTATATATATATATATATATATATATATATATATATATATATATATATATATATAGATGTAGCACCCTCCTAGGTAGGTGCTAGAGTAAAATGCATATATGGCCCTGCCTGCTTATCAGGGGGGCCTGAATTGTTAGCTAGCTGTCACATGTTTCCAGGTGTGTCTATTGAGTCTGGGGAGTCTACCCACTGTGTCCAATGAGGGATCTTGTTGGTCAGTGGAGGAAACCTAGCCAATGGCACATCAGGGTTTATGACTGTCTCAGTGGGTAGGATTTACCGCAATGCACCCTGGGATTGGATATAACTCTGTGGGGAGCATGTGACAGGGCGTCTTTTGGTGGGAGCATCAGTCCTAGGAGGAGGTAACGGCTGTCTCTCCTCCTGTCAGAGAGTGAAGTTTGTCCAGGCAGTCAGCCTACGGGGACCAGAGGTCGAACTGTGCTGCAGAGAGGGATCCAGAGTGTTGCTGACTGAGTGGAGCTGCTGGGCAGAAGTCTTCAGGAAAAACAGTATTGTGAGTACTCAAGATCTGCCCAGGGGTCTGCCTAGGAAAGGGGACCACTCCAGAAGGTGAAGGGGATCCAGGAGCCAGCTAACCAGTAGTATTGGCAGTGAAAGGGGGTGCCAAGTGTTCAAAACCCTGAAGATAGGGAAGTGAAAGGGGGTGCCAGTGTGGGCCCTGAAACGTTCATCAGTGCAGCAAAGGTGTACAAGTAGCTACCTCAGGCAAGAGTTCCTCAGGGAGCTAAACAGGGACTTCTGCAGTAAAAAGAGAAGTTACAGCATCAAGTCAGCGTTAACCGTCATCAAGCCAGTGCAAATAAGCGTTAAGCAGCATTTATTCAGAGTCCAAGTCAAGTTGTGTATAGTTCAGTTGCAGTAGTATCCCACTCATCCCTTCTCCCATCCAAGTTCCTAAATAAACAAAAAAAAAAACCCCAAAGATACTGGATCGGTCCTTGTCTCAGTGCTTACATTTGGAGAAACATGTACAAAGGTACTTTTCTTGCAGCCAGTGACCCAGGGGGACCCACAGCCAGCACCTATGCTGGGAATTGTGATATATATATATATATATATATATATATATATACACACTTTTTTCTTTTTTAAGTGATCACATAATCTCTGTTCTCAGACGCATAAGGAACTTAGAAAACATACACTGATCTTCCCAATGAATAGCCACAGCACAGCCAAAAAAGTAACCATGCTGGGATAGATGCGATTCCATGACTGGCGTGGTCGATTTGAGATCCCCAGGTATTTCACACAAACATATAGAAAGCAATATAAAGAGAACAGAGTACATTTAACACAAGTACATGGTACAACAAATGCATATCAGGAATATAAAATGTTGGGGTAACATATTCTTTAAAGCAATCGTCCAACGAGTAGGAACACAGATCGCATGAATATGTTTTTCGATATTGGGGGGAACATTAGAAATCGGTGTAAATAGGAGACATATAACTAAAGTTAAGTGTACACGGTGTCCTGTTATTTTATTAGAGAGGGCTTTAACCCTTTCCTAGATTGGGGAATTTTTTTACAGCTTCAGAAAATATGAACTAGATAGCCTGTTAGGGGACATCAACAGAAACAGGTATTAGGAACTTCAAGGTAAATAGAATGTAGCCTAAAAGGAGTATAGTACCATCCGGTAAAAAGAATACGGGCAATCTGTGTTTTCCTGACCATTAAAGACATGGTACAGTTACGTAATTTAGAACGCATTGTATCCAACTTTTGAGGTCTTTCTATTTAAGCATTTGATGTTATTTATCAGGAGAAGAGTTGCAGGAAATAAATTTGTACAAAATAGAAATTCATCCCTTACCCCTAAGTGCATTCTTACAGATACTTTTAGTAAATAGTAGGAAAAGAGCCTGAAGTGCTGGAATAACATGTAGTGTAAAAATGTTTTATTTGAAGATAACATATATATTGCTGAGGGGGGATATTCTAAAGTTGTTGAAGACAGGTAAAAGGAATAAGGGCCCATATACACCAAAATATGTGTGTGTGTTTCCCGCACTGCTCGTAAAAGCAATGCCCTTGCAAGATGCATGGGGGTGTCATTGTTAATAGTCCCCCAAATGCATTTTGCAAACGCAGCACGCTTGCAGCCACCAAACCACATGGTACCACAGTACCATGTGGTTTGGTGCAGGCATGATTTGCAAAAGTAGTATTTGCAGGCAGTGGGTTTGGCAGCCCATTCAAACTATTGGGCTGTCAAAACTATAGGGAACGTGCAAAAATGCATGTGTCCAAACACGTGTGTTTCAGTGAAAAGTTGCATTACGTAATGCTGAAAAAGTAATTAGGGAATTTTTTTCCACCAACTAAAGTGGTCAGAAGAGGGAAAAGCAGGTATAAGAGAGGGATCCCCCAAGACTGAGATACATGGTGTCAGTGGGGTTGCTGACACCAGTTGGTATTTATGGTATATAGTGACTGATAGAAACAGACTAAAGACTAAAGGGCTTGCTTCAAATTTAATTCAGGGCACTTTGGAATCCAGAATTTTCCATTAAATTAGTTGGTCGAATGTAGTTGTCAAATAATAATGGTGGAAGGCCTAATCCACCCAAAACATGGGAACAATATAAGATCTGTTTAGAGAACTTGGCTCTTTTATTTGACCAAACAACATTTTTGATCTCAGATTGGGCCTTATCTAAATAAGACCAGGGCATAGAAATTGGAAGTGCTCTAAATTAGTATAAAATTTTAAGAGGAATGCTAGTTGTGGTGAACCTTCCCAAAAAGAAAATCCTATGAGATGACCAAAGCTTAAGCATACTTCAAATTTTAGCTAAAATGGGGAAGTGATTGCAATGAAATAGCAAAAGTACATCTGGCGTCAGATTCAACTGGGAACAACATCGTTAGACTACATAAAAGGAAAAAGGTATCCAAGAGATTCAAAGGCATGGCAACTGAGTTTGAAAAACAAGCCCTGAAACAGTCACAATTTTTTGTAAAACTGAGTGGAAAGAAGGGAGGGAGAAAAAGAACATAATGTCATCTATGTACATACCAAGTTTGAAAGTATTGTGTCCCTGAGAACAGCCTAAGATATCAGGGTGTAGAGTAACAGCTGTGGCTAGAGGCTCCATAGCAAGAGCAAAGTGCAATGAGGAAAGTCACCCCTGATGTATAACTCTTTCCAGTGCGCAGAACCCACAATTACAGCCAGGCAGTTAAATTCAAGTTTTATTGTGGTTATATAGAGTCTGAAAGCCAAACTTTTGCAGAGTAATGTGGCACCTGAGACTACTAATGACCTGATGTGATCTGTAGAAACATCACTGAATTTCACCTCGTTCACTGTCCTGGCTCTGCAAGCAGAAGAATGTCCGATAGTTGTTGCATTACATCTGATCATTGTTTGTACTATGCAGCCACGGGTGTGTGCTTTTCTTTTCTTCCTACACGATTGCTTTTATTTTTTCTCTAAGAAATAATTAAGTCTTTGAACAAGTCTTTTCAGATTATTATTGTCAGTATACACATGCTGGAAGACCTTTTTTATGAAGAAGTATATGCAGAGATGTATAGTAACTAAGTAGAACTACTTCACTACTGTACTTAAGTACCGAAAGGTGGTATCTGTACTTTCCTAGAGTAGAATTTTTTTCTCCTACTTCCACTTTTACTTCACTACATTTTTTCAATGATTTCAATACTTCTACTCCGATATTTTTTTTTTTTGTGCTGCATAGTTACTCGTTACAATTATAAAAATTACCAGTGCCAGAACAGTAGATGGCAGGTTTCATAAAGCTCAAAACATGTGTATTATCAGCGCATACGAAAATAAAATCTACTGTATGTATAAATAAAAGCTGCATTTGAAATAATAAAAAGCAATATGATGTTCAAACTTTTGACTTCTTTCTTTAATAACTACATAACACAGTACTTGTACTTTTAATTTCAGTACTTGAGTAGCATTTTTTTTTCAAAACTACTGGTACTTTTACTTTCAGTACTTGAGTAGAAAAATTTAAAAAAGAACTACAAGATTGTGGAATTCTCTACCACAAGAGGTGGTTTCTGCGGGTAGTATGGTGGCTTTCAAAAGACTCTTAGACTTACATCTCAAGGATCAGGACATTAAGGGCTATGAGAGATGATTACAGCCACACACACCTACACAGGTTGAACTGGATGGACTATTGTCTTTATTCAACCTCACCTACTATGTAACTATGTAACTATGTAACTACTTGCAATACTTAAGTACAAAAAATGTTGAATACTTTAGTACTTCTACCCAAGTCACTTTTTGATCGAGCACTTCCACTTCTACTCAAGTCACTTTTTGATCGAGCACTTGTACTTTTACTCAAGTATGGGTTTCGAGTACTTTATACAACTCTGAGTATATGGGGCTAGAGCTTATGTCTTCCTAGTCTTTAAACAATAAGCACTAAGAGAACTTATTAATCATTGCATCTTTTGTAATATCTTATGATATGTCGTAAGCATCCTTGCCCCATCTATTCAACCCATGACAGCAAAAAAACAGTTTTCATCCTTTGCTTTAAAGTAGAACTCCAGCTCCAAGAGCCCAAACCTTAGACAGTAGGTCCCATGTTTATTATGAACACACAGTGTTTTAGAGCTGCCAAACATTCACTACATCTCGCACTACATTTATAAATGACTTTGCATTCTCATATTTAAACCTAAACATTTAAATATATTCTGTACATGTGAGTTGATCTGCAAAGCCAGCATTCCCATTGCATAAAGTGTATTATGTCTAAAAGCTAAATTATGGGAATGAAATCCTGTTTGTTAACATTGTGTAATTGTATTAGGAAAAGATAAGCTTTAACTAGCAGAGAACCTCACATTCAGTAATTACCTGTGCGTGGCATTAGCTAACTCTGCCAACTGTGATAAAATAACTCTGTCTGCTTATCGTGTCCAAAGACCCATGCACTTATTACTTACTATTTTATGTGGCTAAATTTTTCATAGAGCAATTAACAGACCTCTTGTCTTTCTATTTCATGTCTTATTTATCTCACAGCAAATTCCTTTAGGCACTGAACGATTATGTAATATTTAATGTTTCTTATTTTGTGCATGTTTACTACTACTTGGGACTGTGGATAAGGGATGAAAGTTTAAAACTGCCATTGGCAATGACTGTTTTTTTATCCAAGAATTGGCAAGCCCCTTTTAGATAAGGAAATAATTTATTTTTCTTCTGCTTTTCTGTATAAGTTTGAAAATTATTTCAAACAGTTGAAAAAGTAAAAATCACTGGCAGTGCAGTCTTTTATACCCTAATTTACTAGACTTGTGAACAAATACATTAATAGGCATAGATAATCTTGGTCAGGAATTCACCTGTGTTGTGCTCAGTCTTGTCTGTTTCATTCTATAGATACTTTTTCCTCTGAGTCCTCTTCTCAGGATCATGTGTTCACCCTTGGTAATCCAGTTCTCTATTTAAGGTCAAATTATGACACTCACAAGTTGCCCATTATACAGTTTGTTGTATTGTCTGTATGAACTCATATTTGTGTTTTGGAATGACCTTTTTTTCTTCTGACCTCAGTTCTTTCTTGATTTTGTGTTCATTCCTTGCTGTGATTTTGATGTTTGGTCTGGTTACCCCAAGCAACGACCTTCGGGTAAACTTTCCAACTATGTTTCTACTTTATCCTCTGATGCTGAATCCACCTCATTGGATATGACCCTTAGACTGCCTAGCTAATAACTGCCATTGGCTAGGCCAACCTAGAGAACATGCTCACTACAAAAGTTTCAAACTCAACAATGATAGGGTCCTGTGAAGGCCAAAAGTACATGAGGAAGGCAGCGCATGAACCACACCAGGATGCAATGGATAAGAAAGTCAGGTGAACATCCAGTATAGAAAGGGTTAACAGTTTATTGCTATTGATAACCGAAAAACAAAGTACATAAAATGCTTACATCCCCCTGGGCTGGAGTGGACAAGGGCACATTTTATGTACTTTGTTTTTCGGTTATCAATACCAATAAACTGTTAACCCTTTCTATACTGGATGTTCACCTGACTTTCTTATCCATTACATCCCAGTGTGGTTCATGCACTGCCTTCCTCATGTACTTTTATCCATATCAGCACCCTTCCTATACTCGTTGGCTAGCAGCAGAACAACCGCTGGGGAGCCTCACAGGCTTATTCTATCCCTCCACCCTAAAGGCACCCCAGGAGCGCCAGATTTGTGATTATTGCTTTGATTTCTGGACTGGAATTTTTCCTATGGCTGCCATGGCTGCGAATCTTTTTACTGAGCCATTAGTTGGCTAACAGCAGAACAACCGCTGGGGAGCCTCACAGGCTTATTCTATTCCTCCACCCTACAAGCATCCCAGGAGGGCCTGGTTTGTAAATATTGCTTTGACTCCTGTGAAGGCCAAGTAGTCCTAGAGTTGGAACATTAGAGTAAACCTATTTCTCTATCCTGCTGGTGGCTCTGCATATTTTCAGCCATGCTTTCTTCCCTATTCAGATCTAAACCAAAACTGTACGCTATCTATCTTTCAATCTAAAATGGTTATTTTATTGTTCAGAGATTACTACCTTTCTAGTAACCTCAAAAAGTGCAAAGCACTACAATGGAACCCAAATACACACCATTAATTAATTTGGTATCGATCTCTCTCCCTATTTTCATTCAGGAGGGTGTGTTCGTTCGGAATGGTGAACCCCCCCCCCGCCCCCCCTGCTCACCATCCTGAAAAAATAACCCTGTGTGCCCTCAGCAGCTGCTGGCGGGGGGGGGGGGGGTGTGACCTGCAGCATTGCAGGGAAAGGGCCAAACAGGGGTCCCAGACCACAGGGAGGGCAGATACTGTAACTGATTCCCCTGCAGCACAGCTGAAGGGAGAAAAGAAAAGTAGAAGCAGGCAGCGCTGTGCAAGAGTCACAAGTGTGACAATAAGGCAGTACGGGTGGGCCCAGTACAGGAGGGCTGGCTGTACTACATTATAAGTGGGCCTGGTTTTCCCCAAAACAGTAATAGAGGGGAAATCCAATGGGGACAATAGTTCTGGTGACCCTATAGAATCCCTTAATTTTCAAGGATTTCTTCTTGCTTCCTGTTTTGACTACGTAAAAGGAAACTAAGGTAAATCTCCCCAATGGGACACATTTGACAAAAAAAAATGATAGGGGTTATAACCCTCCCTTACTTTATCCAAAGTGAAAAAAAGGTTTTGCCTATAGTTCTACTTTAGGTTACTTAGCTGGAATAAGCCTGAAGTAGAAGAAGCCAAAAAATGTAGGAACTCTTTTGCATACGTGTTCTTAGTCTGTAAGTATTGCAACCAGAATATCAACAGTGCAGCCAGAAAAGTAAAATTTCCATATTTCTCTCCTGACATGTTTCCTTTCAAGGTTCACTCTTGAAAGATGCTACCAATCAAATTTCATTCTTAGATTCTTGAATTGCTTAGCTGACTGCCCTGATTTCTAAATCCCTTGTTTCCTTATTTCTGTAAGCTACTGTAAATCCCTATTGATTTTATTTTCTGAATGGCCCTTAATCTCCTTCCAAGAACTTCTCTGAGATAAGCCTCAGAGAGGGAGACTACACAACAGAAATGTATGTAACAAAATGCTAAAGTTCTAGCAAGAAGTACAGTACATTGCCTGTTAAATATGTCTGTGATATAAATAGGCTTTATAATTTATCACATTTGTAATATTTCCTGAATAGCAGCAATAGCAGTTAACTTATTAGTTTTGCATATTGCCAACTTGGATACTCTAAGCAAGGCTTCTTGTCCTAGGGAAGATGTCACTGTTCTTTGTCCTTATGTTCCCTATTACTTTGTACATTTAGTAGCTCACCTTATGCTGAAAGCATACATATTTCAATTTGCTTTAATATATATATTGAATCCATTCTTAAATTTGAATGCTAATTGAATTAGGGTGATTTACTAAAAGATTTGAAACAACAGCAAGGTGTCCCTAGCTTTAAGCCCTATATTGATTCACACTCTTGTACCAGGGCCAACCCTGTGCAGCTGCCACAGTTAGTATTTGGAAGTACTAAAAATGGCAAGCACAAGATAAGACAGCGCTATCTGAGTGGGATAATAACCACTATATCCATATGAATTGTATGGAGCCAATAGAAAGTCTCAATGCAGTTTAATAGTAAACAGTTGGGTTAAAAACCTTCCGTCATTAAAAGTCAATACAGTACCAGGCCGGTGGGTCCAGATGTAAAAGGACCGGTCTAGACCGGTGCAGCAAGATGAAACAAGACCACCCTGGTGTGCAGACTGACAGCCGTTCACTCGAAGCCATGGACACACGGGAGCCAAGCCAAGTCCCACCGGCGTTCCCATGTGACTTCACCACAGCGTGAAGGCAAAAGTGTCAGACTGGAATAGAATACCTATAAACCAGTCTGGAACACAGGAAGTGAGAAGTGTTGCCATGACAACCCATTTCACGCGCATGCATTTTGCCAAGCCCTGTTGACAAAGCACATGCGCTCAAAATGCATCATCATGGCAACATTAGTAAAATTATAATAGGGACCTCCCTTTTGTCATTGATCCTTATATAAAGTTTGTTTAAATAAAGCACTGGTAGCAGGGGAGCGGTTAGTAAAGTCAGTACATTAACAGGGATTTGTGCTGAGGACAGAAGTTGTCAGGAAAGTGCTAAAAGAAGTGGACTAGTAGTATAAAAGAAGTGGACTAGTAGTAAGTTAAGAATAAAAAGCTGTAGTAATAATAATAAAAATTGCCATAATTTTATATTATGATCTAATTATTAGTACTCCTGCACACAATTACTCCACCTGCTGCATTGCAATGCAGTGGCCGGTGTGCGATATGGTGCGGTTGAGATCAGCTCAGTGATGATGTTTTTTTAATGTACTGGGATGTCACACAGACATCTCATAAAGTTCAATTGCTAGCTGTGTGGTGTGAGGCAGTGGATTGCTGTGCTGATAAAAAAAATACCTCATGCAGTACTGTTTTTCATGGCACTATGCCAGCACACCACCGCAATGCCGTGGTGTGAACCGGGCACATAAGAGACAAAGCATTTTGCCATGTCCACGCAGTGAGACTGCGCTAGAATAGCTGCCCAACGCAGTCACACCCCATGGGGTGTGAACTAGTCCTTAGTGAACTTGTTTAAAACTAGACTCTTTCCTTATCTTGTATGTTTCTAGCTAAGAAGTCTTTTTTTTTTTTTTTTTGCAGCCTGAGGAAGACTGCTATAACCACTTGCCGACCGCCACACAACTATTTACTGCGGCAGTCTGGCTCTCCTGGGCAAACCGACGTATGGCTATGTCGCTCGCCCAGGAGCTTCTAGGGGGCGGGCACGCACCGCCGTGGTGCGCTCCCGCCCCCGCTCGTTCCCTGACATCCCCGCGCGAGTGACCGGTGGCTCATATGTCCGCCGGTCACTCGCGATCTCCCGCTGGAGAGGGAGAAAGGCAGGCGGCTGATGAAAACAAAGCCACCTGTCATTCTCCATGATCTAACTGCAGAGACTACACGATCCTGCTATGTAGGATCGTATGTCTCTGTGGTTACATCACAAGCCACGCCCCCCCCCCCCCCCCCCGTTAGAATTACGCCCCTAGGGATACATTTAACCCACTGATCACTAATAAAGTTAACCCCTTCCCTGCCAGTGTCATTTTTACAGTAACAGTGCATATGTATAGCACTGATTAATGTAGTAATGTCACTGGTACTCCCAAAAGTGTCAAAAATGTCAGTCAAGGGTCAGATCTGTCCGCTGCAATGTCGCAGTCCCGCAAAAAAATCGCAGATCGCCACCATTACTAGTTAAAAAAAAAAAAACAATGAAAGTGACATAAATATTTCCCTTAGTTAGTAAACGCAATAACTTTTGCACAAACCAATCAAAATATGCTTTTTGCAATTTTTTTTACCAAAGATATGTAGCTGAAAACAAATTGGCCTAAAATGTTAAAATATTTTGATTTTTGCATTTTGGGGGGGGGGGGGGGATTTTATATAAAAAAAATGTGAAAAATATTGTTATTTTTTCAAAATTGTCGCTCTTTTTTTGTTTATAGCGCAAAAAATAAAAATTGCACAGGTGATCAAATACCACAAAAAGAAAGCTCTGTTTGTGGGGAAAAAAGGACATCCATTTCATTTGGGTACAGCGTTTCACGACCACGCAATTGTCCGTTAAATTTACACAGTGCTGAATCGCAAAATAGGGCCTGGTCATTGAGCAGCCAAATCCTCCTGGGCTTGAGTGGTTAAAGTGAAACTGCTGAGCAATTAAAATCTCCTCAAAGGTATCATTTCAGATTGATTTGAGAGTATGTGTAATAAGGTTGTAACTTTAATTAATATCCTGTCAAACAGATGAATCTGGATTCTTTCATAAGAATTAACACTTTGAGATTTGTGACTAACTTCCCTTCCTTCGCTTGTCTCCTGATTTGTTTCATCTCTGAATTTCATTCCATGTGAGGGTACTTGTACATATCTCTATCAACCTTAGGTGGGTTGTTATTCCAGGGGCTTTTGATGCAGTAATACTGTGTATGCTAACCTTGAATAATAACTATCTGTTATCTCTAAGGCTACATGAAAGCAGCTTGCGTACTGAATGTTATATTTGAATAGTCTCAGGCTTCTATTTTGCAAACAGATAATTTACAGTTTGGTAAGAGTAGTGAAGTCCCTGCTCTGTAGTTTGAAAACAAATTAGCTCAGATAATTCACACATTGCATACAACCAGGAGCAAAATATACCATTTTCCGGGGCCATAAAAAGTCATTTCTAGGCATAGGATGTGGATGAAAGTTAGAAAACATGGCAGATCTCCACAAGCATCAATAACAGACAAATAGCCTTTTACCACAGCTAATTGCTGCAATGGCAGCAGCTCTCTGCAGTTGCCTATAGGAATCAACTTATATCGTAAAAATGCTTCAAATAAACTGTATTGGTGTTGTGAATAAAGCTCACCGCATATAATGCATTCTGATTGTACAATCTCCTTCAGATCTACCATCAAATACAATATATATTACAATGGCCTACCTGGATTGATGCAAATTGAATGGATAATGTAGGTGGGTCCTCATATTATATCATACAAAAGTTGTGCTGTCTGATTGTACCATGTCGTGAGCTTAACCGGTTCCAAACCGCCCACCGCCGCACCTGCCCTTGTAGGGCTACGTGGGTTGCGCACCTGCAGCTAGGGGGCGAGCGCGCGCCGTCGGCGGCTCGCTCGCGCCCCAACTCATCAGCAGGGACTCCGATGCACAGGGCAGGTGGCTCCGATGGCCGCCTGCCACCCGCGATCGCTCACCGCTGAGAGAACACATGTGAGAGTTGTAAACACAGCTGACCGTTCTTCTCTCTGGAATGGTCACAGAGCTCCTGGGATCCTTCTCTATAGGATTACAGGTCTCTGTGATAATTTCACCAGCCCCGCCCCCATACAGTTAGAATCACTCCCCTAGGCTCACATTTAACCCCTTAATCACCCACAGTGTTAACCCCTTCCCTGCAAGTGTCATTATTACAGTAACAGTGCATATTTTTAGCACTGATTACTGTAGTAATGTCACCGGTCCCCCTAAAAGTGTCAAAAATGTCAGTTAGGGGTCCGATCTGTCCGCCGCAATGTCGCAGTCCTGCTAAAAATCACAGATCAACGCCATTACTAGTAAAAAAAAAAACATTAAAAATAACATAAATCATTCCCGTAGTTAGTAGACGCGATAACTTTTACGCAAACCAATCAAAATATGCTTACTGCGATTTTTTTTACCAAAAATATGTAGCAGAAAACAAATTGGCCTAGAAATTTTAGATTTTTAGAATTTTTTTTGGGAATGTTTTATAGCAGAAAGTAAAAAATATTGTTTTTTTTTCCAGAATTGTCACTCTATTTTTGTTTATAGCACAAAAAATAAAAATTGCATAGGTGATCAAATACCACCAAAAGAAAGCTTTACTTGTGGGAAAAAAAAGACATCAATTTTATTTGGGTATAGAGTTGCACGACCACGCAATTGTCCGTTAAAGTAACACAGTGCTGAATCGCAAAATATGGCCTGGTCATTAACCTCCCTGGCGGTATGATTCTTTCGGATTTTAGGTGCTGAAAGCGGTACCATTATTTTGCATGTAATTCTTAAGAATGAGCAGCCCAAACCAACTATTTACATATGATTTTTTTTTACTGTGCGTTCTTCTTTATAACATCTCGGGTATGATAAAGTTTGAAACACAAAATCATAAATTACAATACAATAAAAAACTATAAATAAGTTAAAGTATGTATGTATGTATATATATATATATATATATATATATATATATATATACACACATACATATATATATATATATATATATATATATATATATATAAAAAGTACAGTAAAACTGCAGGAAAGGCCACTGTGGGGCAAACTAATGTGATTTTTTTTTTATTTTGCTTTGTATCAGTGTGTTTGGTGTGTTTTACATTTGAATTTGCCACTGGTTCCACCCCCCTGCGAACGTCACGTCGCAGGAGACGGAAGCCGGAGCACGGAGAGGATCGGGAGGAAGATCTGCTGCTAGACACCGCCGGGATACATCGCTGGATCCCGGTGACAAGGTAAGTAACCCTGTTTTCAGGATCCAGTGATACTTCTGGCGGTACCCCGAGTGTGGCTCGGGGTTACCACTTTTGGCTCTGAAATTTAACCCCGAGCCACGCTCGGGAATACCGCTAAGATGGTTAAGGGGAAAAATCTTCCGGTCCAGAAGTGTTTAAAATAGAACTCTTAGCAAAACTTTTTTTTTTTTTTTCATTTTAAATAGGGTAAGGGAGGGTCATAACCTCTGTCAGTTTCTTTCTTTGCCATCTGTGTCCCATTGGGGAGATTTCCCTTCACTTCCTGTCCCATAGCCAAACAGGAAGTGAGAGGAAATCCTTGCAAATTAAACGAAATCTATTGGTAACCCTAGGTCACCAGAACTAGTGTCCCCATTGGAATATTTCCCCTCTATTACTTTATTGGGGACAACCCAAAATTTGGGATTTTCTTTTTCTTTCATTTTTAAAATTAATATTAAATAGGACAAAAAGAGAGTGAATCTCCCTAATAGGGACACAGACAGCAATACCAACTGACAGGTGTTCTAATCCCGCTCCACTCTATCCAAAACAAACAAAAAAAAAGGTTTTTCTTGCAAATCCACTGCGGGTTTCCGCATTGCATTCAAATTGCAGGCAGTTCACACTGCCATATGCGAATCACTGGGGGTTGTCAATACATATATAAGGTAATGACACCCCCAGATCAGTTGGCATATCGCAGTAAGAACTATCAGTTTGGACATGAATCGGATCGCATAGGTGTGAACCACCATGCGATCCGATTCTGCTGCAGACCCAAAAGAAGGGTCCTGTGCGTGTGTCCGAATGCGATGCGAATTCAGCCAAAAAATCTGTAAGGCTGAATTTGCATCGCAAAGGCATCGTATATGATTTTCAGATCAGTGCGCTCTCTCTGAATCACATGCGATTTCTGGCATCGCACTGATGTTAATTGGGACTTAGTTGTACTATAGCAGCTCCAATTTAAGTCCTCTTTATGGCTTCATATTTAAATCTATACTGAAAATTTCCATCTTGGGAATGAAAGTTTAAATCTAATGGAAAATTGTATTTATAAGACACAGAGGAAAATCAGTAGAATAAAGAATCAAGCCAAACCTAGATGGGTGATTATGTGAGAGCTGGGGTTTTTTGTATTTTTTTTTTTTTTTTTGCAATTAGTTTCAGAAACTCATGCGACTCCTTTTATGATCACAGATGAATGTGGCTTGACATAATTGTTCAACAAATGATGACCCAATTGCATCATTGTGCCATCTTCTGCAATAAGTGTTACCTCCAAATTAATCAATACATTTTCAGTTCTCAAAGGAAAGAAGGTTTTTCGACAATAGCATAGCAATAGAAGTTTCCTTTAAGTTTCTACTACAGCAATCTGTCCTACATTCATTTTTATTGCCAATTGGATTGAATTTTTTAAAAATGATTTTGTTGCTCAAAACCAGGACAGGATTGAAACCCATCGGTGACAGATTGCTTTTACTTTTTAATTCCTATGCTTAGGGAAAAAGCTAAAGGGAGAATGATGAAATAGCCATAATACTAGTGTGGTCATGTATAAGCAAGAAACGTGTAGTAATCAGCGCAAACCACAATAATCAAAAACAAAATATATATTCAAGGCTGCAAGCAATCAGTGTTAACACATTCCATCAGTGATTATAAAATTAATCAATATTGCTGCACCAGGTGACTCAAATCATAAAATCAATCAAAATAAATCAATGACAGTGATATCATTAATATCAATCATACAAATAGATCAAAAAATGTAGATGAATGTGAACTGAATATTCACAATATAAGTATACAAAAGTGCAAATGCAAAATAGAAAGTGCGAGTGCAAAAATGAACAAAAGGTGCAATTGCAAAATAATCTGAAAAAAGTCCCAAACCCAATCCTAAACAAGGAGAGGGTCCTCCAAATATCCCAATCAGTTATCCAGTGAAGTAAAATTGAGATTGTGCTCCAAACCACTTCAAAATACTGTAGTGCTCTCAGTGACTGGTGCTGGAATGGCAGCTCACCTCAGGGATAGACTCATAAAGAGTCATACAAGCATCGGTAATAATGAATGGACTGCCTGTCTTTTCCACTTGGCATCTGCAACCTCCCCTGAGCCAGCTTTCAGGGTGCGATGACACTCAGCAAAAGAAAGGGAGAGGAATCTAATGCTCTCATTTTTAAATATTTATTAAAAGAACCACAAGTATGGCACTTACATGAGCAGGCACTTCAGACAGTGTGGGCTGCAGACAGCTGATATCGTGTACGAGGCAAACCTTCCTGGGTCTGACGTTCAACGAGTAGGCTCCTCCCCCATACGCGTTGCGTCATGTGACTTAATCATGTGACCCTGCTATGATTTGAGTCACCTGGCGCAGCAATATTGATTTTTTTTATGGTCATGTATAAGGGCCATGTCATACAAATGATTATGCTGCTGACAACACAATCACCCAAGTGAATTCCTTTCCCTAATGGAACGCTATAGAATTTTACTTGCTAGTGAGGGAGCAGTGGGAAAGCATCATCTTGCTAGTCTGGCTAATGAAAATGTGACCCCATATGTAAAGGTAATCGGTTAGCAGCAGGCGCATATGTTTAACAAAGGTCTGACATGGCCATAAGCCTCTAGGCTAAATAAGAGAAAAAGAATTGGGAGAAAAAAAGCTTTAGAATAGCAAAAAGGAAAAAATGAATAGATTAAAAGAAGGACAAAGTGGAAAAAAAATTAACAAAGACCACACAAAATTAGGTGCACTTGACGAACTAAAGCCTCTACTATACTCCCCCCCCCCCCCCTCCAAAAATGTGACATCTGCAAAACCCATCGCTGGTGCCAACATCTTTTCCGGGTCTTCTTCCAGGTGCAAGATCATTGGCTATATTGATTGGCAAGTCCAGGATGATGCCCAGCCCAAAGTACATTTTATAGAAGATTTCAAAAGGCAGATACAAAGGGTAATTGTAGCTAAGACAAAGTATGTTTCATCTGCAATATAAAGTCTGACAGCTCAGGATTTTTGGTTTTCAAGTACAATTTCACTTTATTAGTTAAAAATACTAACAATCAAAAATATAATATAAATGAGCACACCAATGAGACTAGCACTCAAGGCACGTCCTCAAACCTTGTCAATCAACATAAACTCAAACAAAGGGCAGCGCTACGATAAAACATATGATTTACAGTGATAATATATAAAATTGTGTAAAACAGGTATATGACTAAAAAAGTTATACAGTCATTCATAATCCTCTTGAAAACAAAAAAAAAGTCCATTATGTGAAAAAAAAAACAGAAGTGCTTCTTATCCTCCACCCAATAAAGTTCATCCAATCCTGAGGTACACAAATTCTGTAAACAGATCTTCCAGATCCACCACGTGAGAATCAGGTGGTGATAAGCTGCCGCTGCCATATATGCACTCGCCAGAATTAAATGGAAATTACGCATTCACCATTCACATGTTACTGTAAGATCCACCAGGTCTCCACACAATCCAATTGGTGTGTTCCCATACAATTTCACAGTGCTGCCATAAATAAACTCACTAAGTGGAGCCAAAGGAATCCATATATAATGTAGTAATTCATTGACTTCAATAAAGGTCAATGGAAGACAATAAATTACTACACTATATATGGATTCCTTTGGCTGTCCAGCTTTCAGTGAGCTGTATTGCACAAACCTTGGAGGAGCAGGATAGGTAAGTGTTAGACTTGTAGGGGGTTGGTAAAAGTATAGCTATTCTTTAAAATTAGGTGAATAACGATTCTGTCTGTCTGCAAACCAGGAGCAGCGCTGATTTTCAAAACTACATTTACTTTCTCAAAGAAGAAAGAGATTCACCGGACCAGTTCACAAATGGGATTAATCCACTGTCTACCATGGTACAATTACAGTACAAGCATCTTGCTATTCAAGGGGTTAAAGCAAGCTGCTGCATCCATGTGCTAGCTATGTTTTATTTTTCAACTGTCAATCGGCTGTCATGTAAAAGTGATGCAGGTGTTTGTAGAGGCATTGAATCACTTTTACAACACCAAGAAAGTGCAAACACCCCCTGCCCTGTGACGCTGGTGCCACCTGACATGGTTCCTGGCCTGTACCATTCCTCAAGGGAGTCCAGGACACCAGTAAACAACTTCCTCTGCAATTATTGAAACAAAAACAACCTTCATTTCATCATTTCCAGGTTCAGAGTGGTCATTCCCAAGCTGCAGTTGGGCAAGCAGCTAATCAAGCCCAATCTGTACTTGATTAGATGCAGTGGAGGACAGGGGAGACATTGGAGGTCTAAAGGCCTGTACACACGATAAGCAATTCGGAAGGGAAAATTTGTCCGACGACCGATCTGCCGATTTTCGGATTGTTAGTATGGTGCTTTCGACAGCCGACTCCGACTTTTCGGCTGACAAAATCCTGATGTGCAGGCTATAACATTTTTGTCCTCCATCAACACACCTCCGATTTTCGTCTCATTAGTACAGATTTTGACGGGGAAAAATCTTATGAGCAAGACTAGGCATGCTCAGAGACGAAAGAACACATACAAAGCAATCCAACACATGACATCACTTCTGAAGTAGAATTTTGTCATATGGGAAAATTCGTATGAAAATAACCTCTTCACTTTCCACATCAGACTAGCATGCCACAAAAAACGGACGACAGATCGTTCGATAATCTGATTGTGTGTACGGGGCTTAATAGTCCCCTGATTTCCCCATAAACAGGACCTGTCACTTCCCATATTATCATTGAAGGGTTTGTTAAATAAAAAGTGTTAAAAATGATATTACAATAAAAGAAATAAAAATAATGTAAAAAATGGAAATGCACACCTGACTCTTGCCCTTTGCCTGCACATACTCATGAATGCAAATATGCATGTAGGGCCTGCACATGTAAATTGAATGTCAGAGTGAGTGCAATAATTCTAGGGCCATAATTCACGTTTAGCTCTAAATTGATAACCTGCTTTTAAAGTATAACCAATGGAAAATTTTAGGTGTCGAAGTTTATCATAATTTCAAGAACATGCACAATTTTGAGTTTTGACATTTTTGATATCTATTTATTTGATGCATGCTCATCGTTTTAATTAAAAAAAAAAAATAGGTAGCCAGAGAACATATTGCATTCATTGATAAAATGCAAAATGATCTCTGAATGTCAACTGTGCCAAGCAGCCCACATACTGTGTTTACAACGCAGCAGCTAGTCAACCGGCACGGGTCCTGGAGGCAAGTGGTCAGGAGTAGCTGTGTCAGTTTCTGCATATGCATAGCTACATTGGCTCAAGCTGGATTAATGAAACTTTGTGTAGCACCCTCTAGTGCTAGCAGTGTAAAAAGTATTTTTTCTTTCTAGTACAGGTATATTTATGTCTGTTCTTTTTCCTCTGTTAGGCAGAGATCCAGAGAGGGCTGGATGACTCACAGGCAGCATCACTGCGACCTCCCCCCTATTTCTAGAATGTATTGGAACCTTCTAGAAATATGGGAGGGAAAGTAAGGTGGAGCTGCCTGGAATATTCTGAGGGCCCTGACCAGGGGGGCAGGCTCCCTCAAATACTCAGAGTCAGCCCAGCTGAGGAGGGGTTGTGTTTGGGTGGAAGTTAGAGATGGAGGGTTAGGTTGTCAGTGGCCTTTGAGGGAGCTCCCCAGTCTGGGGGGGTGACCTTGGGCCTGGGCTCGGGTGTGAACAGGACCCTCTTAACACACACAGAGGCATCCTGGACAGAAGGCATGGGAGCAAGGAGAGGACAGCGGGAGAACACTGCCTGCCAGGTCTTCAGAAGGAATAAGGAACAGCCAGGAGGGCTGGTAAGTGACACACAGTAAGGAGGACTGGGGGGAATGAGAGGACTGGGATAGAGCAGTCTGGGATGGGTGCAGAGCCAGCCTGGAGGACTGTGGTGGCACGGGCAGTGAAGAGAGGCAGCTGCAGCCAGGAGGGCTGGCAGGGCCTGAAGTGGTGGTACTGGGAGAATTACCCACATGTGAGAAAGCTAGCACAATGAACTGCTACCATTTTTGCTGCACCATAGGGGCCCGCGGTCCTCGCCTGCAAAGGGCATTTGCTTTGGGCCAGTCTCCAACCTCAGTGCTGGTTGGTCTCGGGATAAATAGTCTGCAAGCAAGTGTATGTGCTGGAGGTAAAAGAGAAGAGGTTGTATATACCAGTGGTGTAAATAGTTCAGTCCCTATGTACATTTCTTCAATCAAGTGGGCATCCCATATATACCATATCCCCATCCATGTATATTCCCCTAATAAAGCAAAAAAAACCAAAGTGCAATGATTTCTTCTTCACTCGGTGCCTTTAGAAATCGTGACTGGCTGTGCAGGGTGGGAGAAGGACCACAATCACCAGCGGCCCCTATGGGGGTAGCGCTACACACTGTATGTAAAAAATGCCATGCCTGGAATTCACTTTTAATGCAGTTCTAACCTTGCAAAAAAAGCTTCTTTTGGGCTGTCTTTGTCCCCCTATTTCCTGCCCATGTGACCACTGTTACTAAGACCAGGGCTTTTTTTCTCAGAAAATAGGTGCTGGAACTCACCCTCCCCGGCCAACTTCCCAACCCAACCACACCCACAACCCCACCCTCAGCTACGCCTTCCTCAGAGGTGAAAATAAATAGTGAGTTTGATCGAGGCTCAGAACTGCATATCGCAGAAGGCGCAAGCTTCAGAAAAGTGAAGCACACAGAGTACAGGACTCCGGAGTATGTTTTGTGCAGTGCTGAGGAGTGCATATCACACAGGGTGCAGTAGCCATAAACATGTACAGTACACAACATTAAAAAGTACAGTATGGACCATACAGCACAGCATAGAGACTATGAACAGGAGCATGCCATGTACACTGTATATACATAATCTAAGGCACACTCCTAACCACTACCCCTGTATACTGTGATATACATTATACAATCGTGACCCCTGTTCTTTTTATAAATGTTATCTTTTACATACTTCTGACCTCTGCACTCTGTCAGTTGTACTGTATCTTACATGCTCCTGACTGCTCAACTCTGTATGCTGTGATGTATTTTGCATGCTCCTGAATGCTGTAATCCCCACATACAGATTGGTTGGATTTTTCAACATATAACCCTGTGTACAAAGTGCAGTGGTTAGGAATATGTAACAAAGTGTAATGTGCAGTCCAGCATACTGTGTGCAGGGGTCAGGAGTATGTAACGTAAAACCCATTGTACAGAGTGAAGAATTCAGGAGTGTTGTCCAGGGGCCATTAATGTAACATATGACTGTAAACGGTATGTAATGTATAGCACAGCATACAGTTATGACTAGGTAATGTATAAGGTATTGGCAAAAATCCCACACCCTCAAGTATCCCCACCCCTCAAAGTAACCATTAATGACTTGCCTCTGCACACCTCTTTGCTTTCCTCTCCCTCCATCCACAGTTCAACTCTGCACTTTTTCCACAGTTCACCTTAGCACCCCCATCCACAACTCACATTTGTACCCCATTATCTCACCTCTGCACCCCTCCATCCACAAGTTACACCCCAGTCCACAACTCCCCTCTGCTCCCCCATCTACAGCTTATCCTCACAGCTTTCACCTCTGTACTATCTGCACACCTCCTTCCCTGCTATCACCCCTGCACAAGTCCCCCCTTTCCCAACTCTCCCCTTTGCACAAACCCCCTCCACTGTTCTTTTACAAATCCCCCCCACCCCAAAGCTTGCACCTTTTCACAGACCCCCCCTCCCTCCAGCTCTCCCCTTTTCACAGATCCCCCCTCCCACCAGCTCTCACCTTTTCACAGATCCTCCCCCCCAGCTCCCACCTTTTCACAGATCCTCCCCTCCTTCCAGCTCTCACCTTTTCACAGATCCTCCACCTTCCCCCAGCTCTCACCTTTTCAAAGATCCTCCCTCCAGCTCTACCCTTTTCACAGATCTCCCCTCCCACCAGCTCTCACTTTTTCATAGATCCTCTCCCCAGCTCTCGCCTTTTCACAGATCCTTCCCCTCCCCCCAGCTCTCACCTTTTCACAGATCTTCCCCCTCCCCCCAGCTCTCACCTTTTCAAAGACCCTCCCCCAGCTTTCACCTTTTCACTTATCCCCCCTCCCCCTAGCTCTCACCTTTTCACAGATCCCCCCTCCTCCTAGCTCTCACCTTTTCACAGACCCCCCCTCCCCTCAGCTCTCACCTTTTCACATATCCTCCCTCCCCCCAGCTCTTACCTTTCCTTTTCACAGATCCCCCCCACTCCCCCCAGCTCTCATCTTCTCACAGATCCTCCCTCTCACCAGCTCTCAACTGTTCACGGAAACATCCAGCTTCATGTGCCTGCTGACACTAGCACACAGAAAGTGGTGGAGGAAGTGAGTCCTCCACCAGCTTCTGTGTTACGTGACAAGTGGGAGAGGACAGGGCTGCCAGAGGTGGTGGAACTCCGTTCCGACACGTTTCGGCAGAAAAAAAAAGCCCTGATTAAGACAGAAATTAAATGCAAACCTCTACAGTTTTTGTGTTAACAGTACTATAGATGTCCCTGCTATACAGTACATAATGGTATTTAAATTTATTTCAGGGGTCATGAGGTTGATTTTATTTGTAACTGACTAAATGTCTATAACAAGTAGTGCAAAGATTAACAAGCAAAATAAATAGTTCCACTCACTTCGCTGATTTTATTTTTCCCTTTTGGCAGCTATTCCTGTAAAACAGAATGTGTCACTTATTACACTTTTACTAATCATATTCCTGCCATCCGCTGGCAGGCTCAACTATTTACTTTTAATAAATGCATGGCCCGTCTTGCATTCATGGTCAAAAACCACCATTAAAAGAGATTGATTTTTGAACGATTTTACTAATGTTATTTACTCCTGTCTCACTTTAAAAGTGAATTGACTTTAGTCCAGTGACCCGTTTTGTACCTAAACTTAAATGTAATATAGTGATAGAATTTGAAAGACAACCAGCTGGATCTGTTCCTGGACCGTTGACAGCAGCTAAAGCAGTCTCAACAGGAACCCTCCAGCCGTGTATACTGAGAGCTAAATATGAGCAATCAAACAGCCACTTGGTATTATGCCTAAATGAAATGCTTTCCTTAGAAACATTTCTATGACCTACTTAAAATGCTCCCCATCTGCAGCCATTTTTTTAAAATTAACTTTGTCATATATATATATATATATATACTTAGATCCACGATCACCTTTGCCGTAACCTTCAAAGAAGAAGAAAAACAACTTTGTAAAAGCAATGTTCTTTCTGGATTAAATTAATCATTTTTAAATAATCATCATGTTAAATTATACTGTTTTTCTTCAAAGGAAAAAAGTTTTAATGATGTCAACAGATGGCATGTGATATATTCCCATGCTTCTCTGAAAAGAACATCTCAATTTTCAGAACTAGGGCATTGGTTTTTGTGGGTGACAGGTAATTATTCTCCATGATAACTGCTTCAGACCTCGCCAGAACATGATCTGCCACTCATTTAATTGGCTTTTCAAGACAGATTTAACCGGAAAAAAATGTATGTATGCATGTGTGTGTGTTTGTGTGTGTGTGTGTATGTGTGTATATATATATATATATATATATATATATATATATATAGCTGTGTGTGTATATGTGACTTCATTTTTTTTTGTTTTGAACACACCAGTACCTTGTCGGTTTGACAGTAACATTCATTCAAATTGCACTCTAGAATTTACAACGTTTAAACGATTTCAATTACTAAGGTCCACACATTAGCATTATATATCTATGTAAATGTCAGTAAGACCAAAGGCATGTTTTGGTTACAGCCACTTCTAAACATATGGCTGCCGTTAAAACAAGAGTCCCAGCAGCCAGTTGAAATCCCACCACTTTTCTGATCCCATGTTACTGCAGGTATTCCACACCTCTTGGTTTTTTTGAATACCTACTCCCCTGCCACACCCTACATCTTGTATGTCACTGCAAGACAAAGGAGCCAGCAGGAGGAACCACAGTGTACAGTGGAGGTAGGAAGTATTTGACACACCAGAAGTGTTGTATACTTTCAGTGGTCCTGAAGCAGATAAGTGGTGGCTTTCTAATAACAGAAAGATAAATATCTTCACTCTTCTTTTATAGACTATCTTGTGTTTCTATGTGAGGTAGTGGTGACAAATTCCCTTTAGGATGATTATAAATGTAGCACCCTTCTAGGTAGGTGCTAGGAAAGCATATATGTGGCCCTGTCTGCTTATCAGGGGGGCCTGATTCAGATAGTGAGGCTGTCATGTGTTTCCAGGTGTGGTCTTTTGAGTCTGGCGAGTCTCCCCACTGTGTCCAATGAGGGCTCTGATTGGACAGTGGAGGAAACCTGACCAGGGCTTATAGCTGTCTCAGTGGGCAGAGTTTGCAGCAATGCACCCTGGGGTCGGATATAAGCCTGAGGGGAGCATGTGACAGGGGGTCTTTGGCGGGATGCAGAGTCCCAGGAGGAGGGTAACGGCTGTCTCTCCTCCTGTCAGAGAAAGTGAGGGTGTCCTGGGCAGTGAGCTAGAGGACTGGAGGTTGAGCTGGGCTGCAGGAAAGAGGATCCAGAGTGTTGCTGACTGAGTGGAGCTGCTGGACAGAAATTTCCAGGAAAAACACTGTTGTGAGTACTCGAAACTGTCCAGGGATCTGCCAGAGAAAGGGGGCCACTCCAGAAGGTCAAAGGGATCCGGGAGCCAGCTAACCAGTAGAGGAGGCTTAGAGAAATGGGATGCCAGTGTCTAAGCCCTGAAAATAACTGAGAGAAAGGGGGCGCCGGTGTGGGACCTGTAGTGTTCAGCAGTGCAGCAGTATACAAGTAGCTACCTCAGCAAGAGTGCTTAAGGGAGCTCAAAGAGGACTTCTTTAGTCAGAAAGCAGTCACAAGTCAGTTCAGCTTTAACAGCCATCCGGCCAGCCTTAACCAGCGTCAAGCCAGTGTTGATAGGCATTCAGCCAGCGTCAAGTCAGCGCCAAATAGCGTTTTTCAAGTGTCCCCGCCAAATTGTGCATAGTTCAGTTCAAGGAGTATCCCACTCATCCCTTCTCCTATCCAAGTTACAAAATAAATACAAAAACCCAAAGATACTGGACTGGTCATTGTCTCAGTGCTCATACTTGGAGAAACAAAATGTGCTGTTGTTGCTAGCGGTAACTCCAAATCCAGCAAAACAGCTGGGAATTGTGCTACATAAAAAAAATGTCCAATTTTTTGCCCAATGTGAGACTGATTGCATATGTTCATGTCAATGGGTATTTTATTTAGGTCAGGCCCTGTTTGTCCCTTACAACTCTTTCACATTGTGCCGTGTTTATTCACAGGATAGTAACAAATAGACTTTAAGACCCAACGTCAGCTAAAATGTGGGAGGGACCTATCACTAGGAGAGAAAGAAAAGTAAAAATTCCCTCATGGGAGTATGACATTGTTCTCAAGATTTAATAAAAGATCACAAAGTTAGGTCTGAAGACAGGATATCAGACATCATCCCACAGATTTGTTATTTAATACTAAAAATTGTCTAAAATACCAGTAGACAGCTGTGTCTCATTGTCCAACAACTGGGGCACAAGCTGGAAAGATGAGGAGCCAACAGGGATGCAGGCCAGCGTGGGGAGAAGAGACCTTGCAACTGTTCTCTGGCACCCAGGGCACCACAGATGACGGCAGTGGAGGACTGCCAGTGGAGATGCAAGTATGAGAACCTCCTTACAGTACAGTGCTGAAGAATGTTCATCAAATGGTAGAAGTGGACATGTAGGTCAAGAAAATGTAAACATTTCATTCTACTGGAGGAAAGGACACTAGTCACCTGCAATTTGTGAACAATGTGCAGCTGTTGCAGGGAGCTTCCAGAAATGGTAATTTTTACCCACAGAGACTTTCTGAACTATTGGAAATACCCTCTGCAACATGACTGATTTTTACTTAGTAAAAAGAAGGAAACTATTCTAAACTATGCATGCACCACTTTAGTCCATCAGGCAAGTCATATAAGAACTATTGGCAATGGTGGTGCTATGTAAGGCAAACATGTATTCCTGCCTGTCATCTGAGGGACTCATATGTCTGTCTATGTCCAAATTAAACACATTGAGCTCAAAATAAACATTTCCCAGTAAACGATTTATTAAGATTCTTATCCTAGCACTTGTACCTTACAACCTTCAAAGGTGCAGCGGAGGGAAGAGTATGGGAGTCCTTTGCTATCCTAGGCTATGGGGCTGTTTATTTCTATTAACCAGGGTATTTTTTCTCAGACAATAGGTGCAGGTACTCACCCCTTGTCTCCGCCCTCTACCCACCCCTGAGCACCCTTCCTTGGTTCCATCCCCTACCTACCTCCCAGTATAATACAGAAGCAAGTATTTCATTTTGTAAATTAAGTAATATGGAATTTGTTAATAATAACAAGGAAAACAGTAATATAGATACCCCGCAGTAAGCAACAATAGACCCCCCCCAGCAACAATAGACCCCCACCAGCTTCAATAGACCCTCCAGTAGCCAGAAAGAATAGACTCCTCCTACAATTGTAGATCCCTCCCAGTGATAATGACCCCCAGCAACAACAGACCTCCCAGAAACAACATGCCCCCTGCAACAATAGATCCCCCTAGTGACAATAAATCTCCCAGCAGTCAGTATCAATAGACCCTCCAGCACACCCCAGAACCCCTTGGCTTATTATATATTTAGTGCGGGAGGTGCTGGAACTATGTTTCCCCCATTCCTGCTTAAAAAAAAAAACCCTTCTATTAACACACACAGTGTAGGGAGACACAATTCTAATCTCTGCATAAGCAAGTGACTCCATAGGACACTGCAAGAAAAAGGAGCCATCCTGAAACAGGAAACCTGGGGCAGCGGTCGTTGGGGCAACTCAAAATGGAACATACACAAAGATTAATAGATAAATAAACTGCATATTCAGCAAGTTAATACTGTAAATCAAATGCTTAAAGTTTTTTTAAAAAAAAAGTATAATTTAAACACTTTAATTATATGGGAGCATGCAGACATATGTCTATATCAAAATATTGCTCCATTTACTATGTTTCCTGAGACACAATCATAAAGCAATCAGACTGATAACTACTATAAACAAATTAAAGTGCAGAGCAAAGAAACCAAATCTAAAAATAGATAAAAATCCAAAATATTCCTATGGGAGAACCACAAAGCCCAGACAACTATCAAATCCTCCATGTGTAGAAACAGAGATCCGAGGCAGAATATAGGTGGCAAACCTTCTACCAACGAGTATCCTGCTCGCTCACCTTATGGACCTCTGAGTTAACAGAAAGTCATAAATGCATGTCTCCCTATCAAGGGGTGCAGTGAAAACCAGCCATTTATACAGCACCATCTGGGCGATCACCATGCAACGTGGACCCCGCTGATAAAGTCCTATTGGACATAATGGGGGGAGGAGCTACATTTGGATGATGTCACACGCTGCTATCCTGTGAAATGAAAGATATACAAAGCTTCACTTCACCCCATGGTAGGGGGACATGCATTTATGACTTCCTGTTAGCTCAGGGGTCTATCCATTAAGGTGACCGAGGAGGATACTCGTTGGAGGGTCTATCACCCATATTCTGCCCTTGGATCTCTGTTTCTACACGTTGATGATTTGATTGGTATCTGGGCTTTGTGGGTCTCCCGTAAAAATCTTTTGTTTTTTTATTTATTTTTGGATTTGGTTTCTTTGCGCTGCACTTTAATTTGTATCATGTATATTTGAGGTCATATGAATATCCTCCAAGTGTTCAGCTGGCAATCAATTGCTTGTATATTATTCAGTTTGTTTGCGCTGATTGTACTTGTTATTATATGGTAACTACTATGTACAAAAAATGTATATATTTCCTTATAAATGTTTAATCTGTAGCCTTGTGATCCTCACATATTTCAATAAAGAAACTAGTTATGAGCCTTGCAATTTTTTTCTTGCAGAAACCTAAATATATGATGCCCTTCCTCTCTTCCTACTAATTTGCTACTTGACAGGTAATATGTATTGGATTATTCAAAAGTCCATTAGTGTGCTAGATTTTTATAAATTAAAAAAAAATAGAACTTTCATAAAATACCCGTGGCGGTTATATAAACTACAGTGATGAGACATTACTTTAAATACAATCAAGTATTTATCAGGTTAGAAGGCAGATTACACTTGACATGCTCTAAAAATATACACTATGTATATTCATTATGTTGGGCAAGCCTAATTAAGTACCTGCAGCAAATTAATTACGTTACTTTTGGCTTTCACATCTGACATGCAAGTCAAGTAATCTAGTTTAGCTCAGCTAACAAATCAGTTGAGGTGTCACTTCATTTTGGCAAGAAACCAAAATATTGAAAATGACAAGTCAGCTGATAGCCACTGGACCATGAAGGATAGCTATCGAAGTCCCACAGCTGCGGAATGATGCTATTAGTCATGAAACAAATACATTTATTTTCAGAGAGAGCAAATAATATTTTATTCAAGTTATTTTCTCCAGTTCTTTTCACTTGGAGAGTTCAGAAAATTCAGAAGTAGTGGCGTACAACCACAGCTCAATACACATTTTAATATTTCAATACTAAAGATGGTCATGCACACCGGTATTTTTCCTGATGCTTTAGATTATTTTCATTACTTTCAGTAAATTGGCCACGTATTGATAACATCACTATAGAGCTGATTTCTGGAAACTGGAGGAAAAGGAGAATAAAGGGATAGTGTATTGTGACTAGATTCAGATTTAATGTATACTTAAAGCGGAGTTCCACCTAAAAAAATAAAAATACATAAAAATACCCCCGGGACAGTCAGGGCTAGTGCATTCCACAATGGATAGCCTCTGAACTGTCCCGGGTCGCACTTACCTGCAAGAAGAAATACTTACCATAAAAATGTATTGTCCAGCGCTGCCATCTCAGGTGTGGGCAGCTTGAAGCCAGCGCGATCCTCTTCTGCGTCCTCTTCCGCCCTCTTCGGTCCCACGATGCACTGCACCGGCCCCGCTGTCACTTCCGGGGCTGCAGCGTCATCCCTGCACAGCAGCTGTTTAGCAAGATATGACGGTGCCTGCACCGGAACTGACGTTGGGGCCGGTGCAGGCACATTGATTCCTGGGAGCGATGACGTTCAGCTCCCAGGAATTATTGCAAGCCAGGAAGTGACGACGGGCCGTGGCCGCAGAGGGAGGAAGAGGAAGTAAGGTGAGTATATGTTCTTCTAAAACAAGGTAAGTGAAAAAAAAAAAATGCGAGTATCCATTTTTTTTACAGGTGACCGGGGCAAGAAGATGGACCAAAGTAAAATTTTAGGGTGGAACTCCACTTTAACGTTGAATTCTGGCTATACACCTAACAAGTCTTAAAAATGTCCCCTCTCCTCTTCTAACACCTATGCTAACTAACCTTTGTAAGAAAGATGTATATACAAAGTACTTACCTATTTTCAGGCTGCCCCAGTCTGATCATGTGATCTACCCAGTGGCGGCACTGGTGGGCACTGATTGGCAGCACTGGTGGGCAGAGATTGGTAGCACCAGTGGGCACTGTTGGGATGGCACTGATAATCCGGACATTGATAATCAGTGCCCTGATTATCAGTGTACATGACTGGCTTCTATTTACATTCGTGCCTACCAGCTGCCTACTTTCTGGAGCCTTCTGATGACTTCAGCTCCCCAGCGTGGACACCTGCGATGCTGCTAGCAAGACTTACAGGCACTGGTGCCACTCTATAGTCATGCGCCTCCTGTATACATTATCAGGGGCCTTGAGTCAGAGGTGTAAGAGAGACCTTCCTCATCATATCAGGCTTTGCTACTAGGTAGGTGATACAGGCCTTGTGCTAAATGCCAGATGTCACTGAGGGCAATTAGTTCTAGCCTAATCCCAGTCGCAAGTTGCAAAAAAATGAAACAAATGAATACTAATTAATTTGTTGTTTTCAATATAAGTTATTTTGGATAAGTTGAAATTTTATTACTATCGTGATTTGGAGATTCAGATACATCCGAATCTCCAAATAATTAAAATTTTGTCCGAATTTTGATTCATCACTAAATGAATCACACATTGGGAATTCTGTATTAAAGCGTATCTTCATACCATTTGCAACAGGGCAGCGGTATATCTTTACAAATGCACAATAATGTTGTCTTATTATAAGTGGCCATGTCATTGTGCCCACGAGGGGGGGGGGGGGGGGATTTAATCTATGTGGTTGAAGTAACTGGTACAGATTTTCTATGTAAAACCAGTGTAGCAAAAAGATTTATTCAACAGCAATCCTGGTGCCTGTTTTCTCTGCAATTAGTCACATATCCTTAAATGTCCTATCATTTACTTTTGAAATTACTTTTGAAGATGACATGGTTTTATCTAATCAAACAGCATTTTAGCTTTGATTTATATGAATAAGGATAATGCCACAAAGTGCTATGTTGTAGTGCATGATTTGTTTCTGCTGCATTCAAGTATCAGTAAAACTTAAAGATTATATTTCATGTGGAATTTTGCACCAATATAACAGATAACTAGAATACTGGAATAAAACCAAAATGTAAAAAGGTCACACATTTATTGCACTTATATATATTTAATTAAAGGTCTTCAGACTTTATGATACTCAGATAACCTTTGGGGAACGCGGCTTTCGTCTTTAAATTATTTTGGAAATTTCCTTCATAGTAAAGAACCTTCATAAAGGTTGTGTTTGAATAATGCACAGAACATTTTTAATAATAATATGCAAAATAAAAAATGTTATCTAAAAGCCAGTTATGTACAGACTGTCTTCAACTTACTTATTCAGTAAGGCAAAGAGCAAGAGGCAGTAGTCTATATCCAATCAAAATTCATCTTTTTGTGATTTGCTTGGATAGCACAGTTAACAGCATGATGTATTTCAGCTTGGATTTTTCCTCTACTTTACTGGATAGGAATGCAAGTTTTTATACATACAATTTTACTGTGTAGTCTCAAATGACAAAAACAGCAGAAACAGATAAAAAATGGTTATGACACATGATGTGAGTTTTTTTTCTTTATGATTTTCTGTAAGATTTTTGCTCTAAATATCACAGGAGGAGGTGTTCTATAGTTCACAAATGTGAACTTGGAAGGGCCAATAATGTTGTGTAGCAATCTAGCCATGTGCTGGGCTGCATGTCCTCCACACCACATGATAAAGGAGCACCTACTTCGGCCCAGCGTCAGTTAGTTCTATTAGATTTCACAGGCACTTTGTGCATGGGATCCTCCTCTGGACACCAAAACGTGATTACCCAGAGAAGGCCCCAGCCTGGCCTAACCAGCACCACCAGTGGTCTGTCCTATATCTTCCTTAGGCAATGGATCCCAATAGCAACCCTACTGAGCACCTGTTCATTTCAAAAGGACATTCAGAAGTTAGAAAAAGGAGGAGTCTGAACAACAGAAAATATTTTATCTGTTTATTGAACCAGGTAGCTTACATATTTAAATTCTTCAGTCATCCTAGAGTTAGAGTTGTTTCCCCACCTAAGGGTATGCTCCCAGAGCTAGAACCTCAAAGAATGCATCTTTGCCATGGCCTAGGGATGATCGAACTTTTGAAAAGTTTGGTTCGACCAGAACACCCGAATTTCCCAAAAGTTTGGTTCGGATTCCAGAACCCCATTGAAATCAATGGGACCCAAACTTCTGGAATCAAAAAACACAATTTTGAAGAATAAATTCCCCTAAAAAGTGCCTAGGGTTCTGGGTCATGCCCCAGGGACTATGAATCAGGCAAAAAAAGTTCTTAAAAATTGTCGTTTTGATATATATATATATATATATATATATATATATATATATATATGTATACTCCTAACCCAGAATCTGCATAGTGGGGTCACCCTGACATGGCAGAGTTCGGTCACCCTGACATGGCAGCGTCAGTTCACCCTTAACTACACTACGGTCACCCTGACATGGCAGAGTCAGTTCAACCTAAACTACACTACGGTCACCCTGACATGGCAGAGTCAGTTCACTCTAAACTACACTACGGTCACCCTGACATGGCAGCGTCAGTTTACCCTTAACTACACTACGGTCACCCTGACATGGCAGAGTCAGTTCACCCTTAACTACACTACGGTCACCCTGACATGGCAGGGTTCGGTCACCCTGCCATGGCAGAGTCAGTTCACCCTTAACTACACTACGGTCATCCTGACATGGCAGAGTCAGGTCACCCTAAACTACACTAGGATCACCCTGACATGGCAGAGTCAGGTCACCCTAAACTACACTACGGTCACCCTGACACTTAAAGCTATCCCTACAAAAACTAGATTTTTGAATCTAACTATAGTGGTATATAGTACCCTAACTACACTGCATATCCCTTTCCTCACACTAATAATTGCAAAATGACACTGGAGCAACACAAATGCTTCCACTCTCTTCCACAGCCCCTGTATTACAGTGCTAGAGTTTTGGCGGGGCTATGTTATATACTGGGGGGCGTATGGGGGGCGTATTCACTCCCCATTGGGCTCTGGACCCCATAGTCACTCCAATCACATTTTACTGATGTTTCTTGGCCAATCATGGGCTTTTAAAGCCCAGTTCCTGTCCCATTGCATTTTGGGCAGTTCTGGTGGCCGAATTCCGAACTTTTACCGCAAAAAATTCCGAAATCGGCCGAATTTCGAACACCCAATGTTCGGGTCGAACCGATGGTCGACCCGAACCGTTCGATCATCCCTAATGGCCTGGTCCTTGCAACACTTTTAATGATGATATGTAACAGGTGGAGTCCTGCAAGGCTTTATACACAGAGCTCTTTTTCCCAAGATGCCCCATTCAGGCAGAGGCAGGGCTGGCATTACCTCCCCTTCTATGATAACATTCCACTCACTACTCTGCAGACCTCTAGCGGATACCCAGGCACATATACTGCCTACTCTCACTACAAGGGCTCCTGGATCTAACTATGGTATAGCTCTTACCCCCACAGGAGCCACTTGGTAAAACACAACCAGTGAGTAGGAAGCAGGGGCAGAGCGGGGTAAAGCTCAGCTCCCACTGTGTATCCTATAGGCACACAGAGCAGGGCCCAGGAGCTAGCAAGCATGAGTGTCCCTATAGCCAGGAGCGCTGGCAGGGGACCCAAGAAGAAGAGGTTCGGGGCTGCTCTGTGCAAAACGATTTCACAGAGCAGGTAATTATAACATTTTTTATGTACTTTTAATATCACTTGGACAGGACACAAACAGACCGATCCAACATCAGTAAATAAGCTACAGTGACACATTCAAAATTATTGCACTAGCTGTCTGAGAATCAGCTGCACTTACTGTCTGTCTTGATGCAGAAGAAAGGAGATAAAGAGGTTTCCTCAAACCACAGGTACAAGTAAAATGTAGATATGCGAGTAAAGCATTAAGCATATGAGGGGTGGAAGACAGATATGTGGCATACCTGCTCTAGATTAAAGAGTCAACCTTCATAGGACAAACCATTAAAGGACATAGAAGCACACTTGTCAAGAAAGGAGTTTAAAATTCACGGTGGGCAAAATTCAGACAGGTACTCTGATATTACCTATAGCAATATCTGTCAACAGATAGATGATGGTGTGAAGGAAACATGCTCTAATTAGAAATAATCAGAACTGTGCTGAAAATCATAAAACCTGGAACATTTAAAGAGATGCTCATTAATAAGGAGGACCTTTCTGCAGCAGAATGTTAAGAGAAAATATGCCCCATGTAGCCAAATTGAAATAATATAAATATATGAAGTTCAGCATGGTCTTCCTTGCAGGCAAAGGTTTCCATTCACCACTCTGCTTTTGCACCACCATCCAGCACCTGCACAGACAGATTACTATCTCTGCCAGGTTCCAAAGATCTCACAGAGACCCATGTCATGACAGTGCATGTGTTGGATCTGCCTCTGCCTCTTGATATGTGTAAAGTAGACATCTCAGGGGGCAAGGAATGGCCGGATAACATCATTCTCGCCTAGGGGAGGATGAAGTAAGTGGAGATTTAAAAAATAAAAAAAGTATATACTTTTTTTTTCCTTTTATCTGTTCTGCAACCTCTTTAGAAAAGAATCATCAGTGATCTATTCAAGGAATGTATAAATGCAAAGTAACAGAAAAAAAGCTGCAGCAGTTTGTTTATAGGATCATTGGACTAAAGCAAAAATGATTGCGGTCATCTCAACAAGGGATATCAAACCATCTTCAGACTTATCAGTAACTAATGATGCTATTGTAGAAAAAGTCACTAAAGCAAAGCGACAAATCTGACTGAGTGGTTCTATTAGACCCAAATTAGCCGTGACAAATGGTACTCAAGTACATTAAATTGAAGAGGCCAAAGACTATGGCAGCACTACTTTTGATCCACTTGTAGAATTAACTGTGCAGGTTGCTCCAGCAAATAATGTAAATCTCTGATGCAAGGAAGTTCAGTAAGAACGCATGAAGATGGTTTAGCAAGGTTGTTAGATAATGGGGGTAAAAGCAGGAATATGCAGAGATGTAAACAATGTGTTAATCAAGAAAAGAAAAAATGTAGATATTGCTTTAAGTGTGGACAGGAAGACTATATGGTGCATCAAAAGTCACTGCGGAAGCTAAAAAAAAAAAAAAAAAACCTTCACCAACATTGGGTGATATTTAGACTGATAGGAAACAAACAAGATGGAATCTGCAATTTAGCCAAGTGACAAACTGTTAGGAAAAGATAGCATTCTAAATATCACAGCAAATGAAGGACTAAAGTGCGCCAAACTAAGTGTAGCAGGTAAAATCAGAAAGGGAATTTATTAAAAACATCAGCCAAATGGCTACACACAGTGTAAAGATCAACAGGCATGTATACACTGTATATTTAATAATGTCTACCTAATTTCTTAATGGCGCAGATGTACAAATCCTCATGCCTTTTGTCAAATGGAGAGGTGTTGGGACTGCCATACACTGCTTAAATTTCAGCTGAGCCAGTATGAATCATTCCAAATGTAAGCAGTATATGGCCAGTAAGGACGAATTGAGGGCCAGTAGCTGTAGATGAATAGGCAGGATTGGGTGCTTTAGCAGTTTCTGATTACTTCAAGTTACTCTATCACCTAGGAGATGAGAGGAAGAGGACAATGAAGGTCTGGTTAGCCACTTTACCACCTCCTATTCTCTATGTGTGTAGAAAAAAAAGGCACATGTGACCTGCCTCTATATTCTGTATCCTGATCATGGCCTTGGTGCAAAGTGTTCTTTGAATGGCATCCATGTCAAGTGAGCAACATCTCTGTTCACTATGCAGTGGGGCAGCCACATGGCACAGTACCTTGTAGTTAGTGGCAGTCATTGTAGTAGCAGTGTCTACTACACCGATGTCTAGCTTCCATGTGGTTTGGCCAAGTATGGCATAGGCATACTTGTATTGGTCCAAGCTGGACCAAAGTAATAAAGCAAAATAGTCCATAACCACATTGCAGTTTTAAAATTATAGTAAACCTAGGATTATACTGGGCCCAAACAAAATATTTAAAGTGACAATAAACCTGGAATTCTACTTTAAAATGAACCAGTCCTGGATTAAGCACAATTACCAAGCCCCTGCTGCAGATTACATTTTTTGAGGATTCTGTCACCCAAAGCATTTTTTGTACAACTGAGGCTTCTCTTTTCATGTCTACAGACCTAAAATAACTTCTGCCTCTGCCACCATTGCCATTTTGTGCTCCCATAAGCTGTTTATGCACTGGCACTTTTATTTTAGCACACCTAACTTTTCATAGTTACAAAGAATTAGAATTTTTGTCCAGGTTACATCCTGTGCTCTGCACAAAGTGATTTTGTACCACTAGCTTCCCAAAAACCAATGTTTCTTCAGCTGTTTCACCACTGCAAAGAATTCACATCATTGGGCAGGTAACATCCTGTGCCCTGCAAGAATATGTGTGCAGGCACCAAAAAGCTCACAACCTAATTTCTGGAAACTACTGCGTTAGCTATTAATGTTTGCATTTTATTATGGTGCATCATGATTAAAAATGGACAGAACATTTTGTTTTTGCATCTTTCTCTTCAGTTTGAAATATTATCTGGCTTTCACACAGGCTATACCATGCTGTTTGTATCTGTCTTTTGATCCTATATGAGTACACGATTCAGAATTACTTTGGATATATGCTTTTTAATGTAGCGTGGCCTGACAGTGATTCTTGAAATAGAAACCACCTGTTTTCCTTCCAAAACTCAGAATTGAATAGCCAAATAAATATAGCTTAGCAATTCTGTCATTTGTTTTATTCAGTCTGTAAAAAATGAAGCAAATTTGTGTGATTTTTTTCTTTTTAATTTTAAATTTTTTTTTTTTAAATCCAGATTCAATATGCCTGTTTAGACCCTATGAAATTGCAGGCTGTCCAGAAAGACTTAATAGCTGTAGTGCTAAACTGTAGATTTTTTCTTTCCTCAGTCTATGAATCAAGATGTTTGCTGCCTGTCCATACAGATTAATTCTGTGGTATCTTTACCATTTTTCCATTTTCAATCTCCTAAAACAATTCATTAACTTTTTATTTCCAAATGCAATGTGATTGCTCTCTCCCTCAGAAATTGCGGCCTATCAAAGAAAGATTTCAAAGGTGTGCTGAAATATTGGGCAACTATTTTTTTTTTTTATTATTTGAAACAAATAGAAACTATTTTTTTTTTTTTTTTTAATTCCGTATCCCTTCTTAATCCATAATAAATTGCAGTCTGCCTAGAAAGGCTTAATGGCCGTGGTGCTCATCTGTAAAATGTTTCTTTCTACAGTCTCTGACTCACAACACTTATTTTTTTAATTCCAGATGTAATATGCCTGCTCAATCGCTCAGCCTGACCATATAAGCTTAAAACCTGTGCTGCAAGTCTGTAACATTTTTCTAACTTTAATCACCTGAAAAATATATTAGCATTTTATTTCCAGTTGTAGTCTGCTTACTGTTAGAAATTGTGGCCTATTCAAGAAATGTTTAAAAGATGTGCTGCAAATCTGTAGTCTTCAATCCTAGAAAATAGACAATATTTTTTTTGGATGTGAAATCTGTCTGTTTTCTTCCTCTAAATTAACATACCATCAAAAAGGATTTAAAAAATATACTGCAAATATATACTATTTTTAGGTCTTAAAAAAATATATATAGTTATATTTGGTTACTCAAGATAAAATCTGCATACGCCATGCCTCTGGCAAAGCATCTAAAAAGGAGTACATACTGCTCAACAAGTCAGTTCTATTTAGCTTGCTTGTGGCTCTAGAAAACTTCACTCTAAATCGGTTACTTAAAATACCAACCAAGTCTCTTTGTCTTCCATTAAGGCCTAGTAAAAAATGTACATGGTGTGCAGCATGTCTGTAAAATATTGCTGGAAAAAAAACATGCACCAATGGAAAAATCAATGGTTCCAAGACAGATAGGGATAACAGTTATTGCATGACTAGAACAAACTGACTGTACAAGACAGCATTTTGTTACAACACAACAAAATTGTTGTTCCAGAAAACTTAACTCAAGTAGGGCCGAAACACCTACATATTGACATGGGCCATTGGAGAACAAACAAAGAAACCAGGCTTGAAAGAGAAAGATTTTACTGCCCTTTCGTGCAACAACAAATAATCATATATGTCATCAAAAGATGTAGGTGTCTAAAATAAGGCAAACAACAGTTTCATAAATGGCTTATTTGCTGTGCATTAAATCTAGTGCTTCTTTTATGGAATTTATTCACCTAGAGAGGAGCAAGGGTGGTTATGAATACATATTGGTTATCACTGACCACTTGATTCATTTTGCACAGGCCTACCCCACATACAGGAAAACAGTTAATCAGTCATGAAAAATGGAGGCAGAGATTTTCAATAACTTAATTCCCAGATATAGGTATTCTGAAAAATTACACAATGGTCAAAAGGTCGAGAATTTGAAAGCCAACTCTTTAAAAGATAAAACACATTCTAGGACAATGTCATATTATCCCTAAAGCAGCCCAGTTTAGAGACTGCTAAGAACATAATTGCAAATACTTTGCACAGTAAAAGAGGAAAAGAAAGTTCAGCAGAAAGTATTTTTCACAGATAGTCGATACATATAACTGTGGATAGGAAGTACCTAGCTATGAAAATTGAGTCCCAAATTCACTATCAAAGAAAACAGGGTGCATGGATGCATTAGTGCCTTTCAATATTGTAATATACTTGGGATTCCTTTTCCTTCCTGTTGTGAACTTTTTGGGAGCACCACATTTTAAAAATAAAGTGGCTGTGTGGGGCTCCGCCTGCACAGTTGCATCATTCATTCAAGGAATCTGTGAACGAGAAAACTGCAAGTCCCGTCATCCACTGTGGCCCAGAGGTACGAGCAGTAGAGCTAAGGGTAATTGGGCAAATTCAAAAAGCTGCTGAACCACTTTTCTGGAGTTAATCCCACTTGTCAATGTATTGTGCCAATTTCATAAAGCATTTGCAACACTTTTGGTTCTGAAAGCGGTTCGAACACCAATTCAAGTTGTTTTGAAATGTGCCACGTTTACATTGTATTGCATTGAATGTGCTCAATGTAAAATTGCAGCTAATTAAGACCAACTCTTTTTTGGCGTACAGAGAGAAAAACTGTCTGACAGATTTTGCAAAAGTGTCTTGCGTGCATTTTAAAAGTGGTGCAGCGTGAGCCAAATTCAAGTAAAAGTTCTAGACAGGTATATGAATTTGGCGCATTCTTCACCACTTTTAGAACGCATAAGAGACAGACACTTTCACAAAATCTGCCTGCACCAGTCTTTATCCAGGCAATGGAGTAATGCCAGCAGGGGTGTTCTAAACCCATGCATCAAACCCACCATGACCTAAAACTTAAATTGATATTGGAAATTAAAGGAAGTCTTAAAAAATGTCAGGTATATAACCTTAAAGGGCATTGCGGAAATAGTGCATGAAAACAGAATGGTGGCACGAATATAGAACTGCCTTCATTACAGGGAGATAGCAGCCAGACAGCAAATATGTCTTTAGCTGCTGCTGGTCAGTCTTTCTGTCTGAGTGGAGATGTGTATAAGGTAGGGTCATCATCCTGGCCATGTACTATTTCCGCATTGTCCTAAAAGGGTATGTATATAAGTTACGTATAGGTCAGATAAGGGATATGAATAAAAGTTAAGCTTTAGGTCACGGTGAGTTTGGTGCATGGGTTTAGCGTGCCCTTACTGGTGGTTCTTTATTAATATTCCCATGTAAAGACCAATCCTACAGTACAAGTTTACATCAGGTTGTCTTCTATTTGTTTATCCAGGGAATGTCTGCAGGAGCTTGACATGACACCCACAATCTACTGATCGCGGGTGCAATGCTCTGCAGGCTCCTGAGAAAAAAACATAAAAAATGCAAATTTTGTTTCCAGCAAAAATATGTGCATTTATTAATTTTTTTTTTTTATTTAAGTTTAAGTTAGATATAGCTTTAAATTTGTGACTTTTATATCTGTCTAGAGTTCAACTTTAAAAATGTAAAACATGTAAGGTAAAAAGTTCCTTGAGACTTGCTAAAGTTCAACCTTGCTATTTAATAAACCAAGAAAGGCTGTAAATTTTAATTGATAAATGCCAATATGCAAAATCAGTTGTGTTCAGATATATGTCTTTTTCTTTCTCTTTCAAATCCATGGGAGAGACGAATGACCTTTATCCCAATAGTTACCAGGACTAAAATTAGCCAGCTGTACAGACGTCATTCATTCTTGATCTTAGCGACAGGAACACAAAGGCAGCCAATGATAGTGTGCAGAGCAAAGGTTGCTAATGAGCACCGTGCTCATAATAACGTTGTACCACCACAATAAACAAGACAGAACATAAACTGTGCATTTACTTTTTTGTATGTTTAAAAGCACAATAAAAAATGTATTTTAATATTGGTACTTATATAGTGCGGCCACTTTACTTATATATTATACATTCCTATCAGTCTTTGTCCTCAAGGAGTTTACAATCTAAGGTCCCTAATTAATATATATACTAGGACCAGTTTAAACAGGAGCCAATTAACCTAATAGCATTACTTTGGAATGCAACATGCAAAAACCAGACAGGTAGTGCTGTGGTTGGGATTTGACCCTAGTGCTGCTAGGTGGAAGTTCTAACCATTTAGCCACTGTGCTGCTGAATTGGAGGTAGCCCTAATTTAAAGGAGCACTATGTCAAGTTTTTTTTTTTTTTTTTTTTTTCCAGGGTACTTTGCAGGGAAAAAAAAATCTTTATATATATTTGCTTATAAGGGCTCATGCACACTGGGCTTAAAAAAGCCTCTATTACAGGCATCTAGATTTTTCTTTTTGCCTGTAAACACACCTCTATGTTAGCCTATGTGTCTATGCACAGAAGTGCTTTGAAACTCCTCCTCGACTCCTGAGTCTGTGAGTAAGTGGAGACCTCACTCTGTTAGAAAGAGAAAAAAAGCCTGCGCACACTTAACAGAGCAGTGTCAGCTGCACCGCCGACGCCGAGGTGAGTTGTTGATAGGGGATACAAAGAAAGTTGTGTATGGGGGGGGGGGTGCTAAAGTGAACTGTGGACAGGGATGCAGAGTTGAGGGGTGCTAAAGTGAGCTGTGGATGGAGAAAAAGAGTGCGCTGTGGACAAGAGGTACAGAGGTGTGCTGTGGATGGGAGGTGCAGAGGTAAGCAAAGAGGAGTGCAGAGATGAGCAATATATGGATACTTTGAGGGGTATGCAAGTACTGTCCCTTGTGCTGATTTCTGTGCCCTGTGTGTTATGCACTCCTGATCCGAATGTGCTATACACTCCTGAGTGCGGTACTCTGTGTGTTACACATCCCTAAGCCTTGTGCCTTGTGCAATGCAGATAATATGGTGCCAATTTACTTCTCTCCCCCAAGAAACAGCAGTGTTTGGGGTGGGAGGTTGGCCAGGGAGTGTTCATTTCTACACCTTTCCTCTGGGATAAAAATTCATGTTTGGCAGGGAGATGAGAAACACTTTCCTCTGACCAACTCTGCCATAGGAGAAGTGCTTCCATACTTCTCTTTCACTGTGTCGGCGGGGAGATGGGAAAGATTTCCCTCTGACCGGCTCTGCCATAGGAGAAGTGCTTCCATACTTCTCTTTCACTGTGTCGGCGGGGAGATGGGAAAGATTTCCCTCTGACCGACTCTGCCATAGGAGAAGTGCTTCCATATTTCTCTTTCACTGTGTCGGAGAAGAGATGTGAAAGATTTCCCTCTGACCGGCTCTGCCATAGGAGAAGTGCATCCATACTTCTCTTTCATTGTGTCGGCGAGGAGATGGGAAGATTTCCCTCTGACCGGCTCTGCCATAGGAGAAGTGCTTCCATACTTCTCTTTCACTGTGTCGGCGGGGAGATGGGAAAGATTTCCCTCTGACCGGCTCTGCCATAGGAGAAGTGCATCCATACTTCTCTTTCACTGTGTCGGCGGGGAGATGGGAAAGATTTCCCTCTGACCGGCTCTGCCATAGGAGAAGTGCTTCCATACTTCTCTTTCACTGTGTCGGCGAGGAGATGGGAAGATTTCCCTCTGACCGGCTCTGCCATAGGAGAAGTGCTTCCATACTTCTCTTTCACTGTGTCGGCGAGGAGATGGGAAAGAGTTCCCTCTGACCGGCTCTGCTTCGAGATGCACACCCTAATGCAATAAGCTGCCCACACCTATGTACCATGGTTTGTAGACTCTATGACTTTCACACAGACTAAATATTATACACTGATTTTATTTTTACCAAACAAATATAGCAGTATATATTTTGGCCTAATTATAAGAAGAAAGATTATTTACAGGCGGTCCCCGGGTTACAAACATCCGACTTACAAACGACTCCTAATTACAAATGGTGGGAGACAACAGGAAGTGATGAGAAATTCAGCCCTAGGAAGGGAAATTCACTCCTGTAAGAGTTCTCTTGGGAAAAAGATGTCTCCACTCAAGCTTTATCACCAATCCTTGTTTCCACAACAACCCAAAATTTTCAAAATCCAGTTGTCATAGAGACAGAAAGTGAGGTGAAATCTTCTGAACAGGGGTACAGACAGCAAAAAAATGGTACAGGGGTGTTACTCTTCCCTGTGCTATCCAAAAAACCTAACAATTATTCTTTTGGCTGGAGTTAAACTTAAAAAATGTACCTGTTCCGACTTACAAACAAATTTAACGTAGGAACAAACCTACAGTCTTGTTTGTAACCTGGGGACCGCCTGTATTTGCAAACTTTCATAACAGAAATTAAGAAAAACATGTGTTTTTTTCAAAAATGTCTGTATTTTGTTTTTGTTTATATAGCAAAAAATAAATAAAATTAAATAAAAAAACTCAGTGGTGATTAAATACCACCAAAAGAATGCTTTATCTGTCTCAAAAAAAATAATAAAAATGTCATTTGGGTACAGTGTTGCATGACTGAATAATTGTCATAGGTCATAACTGGCCTGGGCAGGAAGGGGGTGAAAGTGCACGGTATTGACATGATTAATGAAGTTACGGGATGTAAGGGAAAGTCTCCCCAATGGGGTAATGAATGTGCTAGTATTAAACATGAATGGAACCCCAATGCTTATCAACACGTGTGCGCTGCAATGCACTGCAGTGCAACACAATTCCCTGTGTCCTGAGCTTTGAGCTAAGATAAAATGCAGCCTGCTCTAATTTCATGTGTGTTGCTGTGCGTTTCAGCTCATTATTTTGAATGGGCTATTTAGTGCAACAATTATTTTATATTACAATAATACCCTGGATTTGTTTTAATACAGATTTTATATTTATATTTTGCCAGCAATCACTCTTTTTTTATATTTTTATTTTTATCTTTCTCTTTCCCCACAGGAGAAATATATGAACTCTACCCTACTTGTTTCCAGGGATATTATTAGCTTGCTGTCTATACATCATTTCATCTTCTGTAGACAACTGGTTGCCTATTTGTAGAGAAAAGGTGGATAATAGGCATAACACAGCTCTGTCATTGAGCTACGGTAACCTAGAGCTGAGATCAATGTACCTGTCTTCTGTAAGATGGTGGTGAATGATATATAATTAACATATAAGAAATGTCAAATGCCTCACCTCCTCTGAACTACAAGGGCCAGCATCAGTAAAACATACAGATTGCAAGATTTTAAAGTTTAACCTGTCTGCAAAATTTTCTCTGCAAAGGGCAACTGACAGCAAAGATAGTATTTTATTTTCTTTAACAGGTTAACATTGTTTTTTAAATCAGCTGCTGTAAATGGAAAAAGGGCAACTTGATACACGGGGGGATTTATACTAATGACCCGTACAAGCGATCTGAAAATCGGCCAAAAAATACCACTTGTGGAGCGATCGTACGATAATCTGATCATTAGTACACAGCTTTTGAGTGCCGATAACGACCTTTCATCCGATATTATCCAATCGGACAAGGATGAAATTTTTTTCATTTTATCGATACAGTTGTCATTGGAAAATACAATACAAATACACTAAAACACATGACATCACTTCTGATTTTTTATTCTTTCGTACGAGAATTTTCGTAACTTTAGTAAACTCTTCATTTTCGATATGTGACTAGCATACAAAAAAAAAACATACAGTCTGTCGTCTGATTTTCCAATTGTGTGTACGGGCCATAAGACTGGTGTACACAGAACTGGTGTACACAGAATCTGGTGCAACTGTGCATAATAACCAATCAGCTTCCAGGTTTTAGCCCTCATTCACACTGAACACGGCTTTGAAATCATGCGACTTCATCTGAACTCGCACGATTTCAAAGCTGCATTTCAGTCCGACTTCGGGGGCGACCTGAAAGACATCTGTGCAAGTTCATGCACAGATGTCTATTGAAGTCACCCCCCGAAGTCGCCAAAAGTAACGCAGAAACTACTTTTGGAAATCAGTGTGGTACTTCTCCCATTTCCGGCAGTAGGCTGCAAATTCGACGTGCGATTTGACCTGTCGAATCAGGTCAATGTGAACGGGGGCTTATTGTCAAAGCCTAATTGAACAAGCTGAAGTTAGAAGCTGATTGGTTACACAGCTGCACCAGATTTTGGGTGCACACGTTTTAGTAAATCTCCCCCAAAGTGTCCTGTGTTTTGTGCTGTAATAAAATGAACCCTGCTTCATTTCTGTGTGTTGTGCATTTCAGCCTATTCAGTTTTAATAGGCTATTTAATGCAAGGCAATGCTCAATGCAAAACAACACAGGCATTACGGTGACAGCATTCTGCAATGAATTGGATCTTAAAAGTATCTCCACTTTTGGTGAGGGGAAAAAACAATCCCCTCTGAGTGATCAATGTACATTGCAAAGATTTTAAAAAAACTCAGATTCTTAGCTGTTTCTGCTCTGAAGAAAAAGCTGTTTGTTCCACTGTATTGATTGGATACAGATTTTAAATGGGAGTGACTAATTCATTTTTATCAGCTGGTATATTTTCTGTGTTTTGATTAGAAAAGTTGCAGGATCTGCATCATTACATTTATTGGGGCATTCTATACACCATATTGATTCCATATTGCTTTGAATTTTACAGAAAATTACATTGGCTGCAGTTTGAAAAGGAAAGATATATTTTATTACCAATACATTAAAATAGGGTTTGTGTAGCAATTGTATATGCTACATACATTTTTTCTATTTGCTGTATTTTTCTCCATGAAAGAGAAGTTACCCTTGAAGTATCCCAACACTGTCTCTGCAGTGAAAATCCTGGAAAAGTGTGACTGTGTACATTTTTATCAACTGCTAGTGTTTAACCACTTTACCACCGGAGGATTTTCCTGCTTAACGTCCAGGCCACTTTTTGCAACTTGGCACTGCGCGACTTTAACTGACAATTGCGCAGTCATGCAACCCTGTACCCAAACTAAATTTACGTCCTTTTTTTCCCACAAACAGAGCTTTCTTTTGGTGGTATTTGATCACCTCTGCGCTTTTAATTTTTTGCGAAATTAATTAAAAAATAGCGAAAATTTTGCAAAAAAATTGCCATTTTCTACTTTTACAGTTAAAAAATATCCAATATATTCAATTTTTGTCATATATTTAGGCCAAAATGTATTTAGCTACATGTCTTTGACAAAAAGATTCTCAATGAGCATATTTTTAACCGCTTTAAGACCGGAAGATTTTACCCCATTCCTGACCAGGCTATATTTTGCGATTCGGCACTGCGTTACTTTAACGGGCGATTGCGCGGTCGTGCGACGCTGTACCCAAATTAAATGTATGTCCTTTTTTCCCCACAAATAGAGCTTTCTTTTGGTGGAATTTGATCACCTGTGTGATTTTTTTATTTTTAAAAAAAAGAGCGACAATTTTGAAAAAAAAAAAAAATATTTTTTACATTCTGAGATATAACATTCCCCAAAAAAAATGTATAAATCAAAATTTTTTAACATTTTAGGGCAATTTGTTTTCTGCTACATATTTTTGGTAAAAAAATCACACTAAGCATATTTTGATTGGTTTGCGCAAAAGTTATTGCGTTTACTAACTACGGGAAAGATTTGTAATTTTAATTGTTTATTTTTTTTTTTACTAGCAATGGCGGGGATCTGCGATTTTTTTTGCGGGACTGCGACATTACGGCGGACAGATCGGACCCCTGACTGACATTTTTGACACTTTTGGGGGTACCAGTGACATTACTACAGTAATCAGTGCTAAAATAATGCACTGTTACTGTAATAATGACACTGGCAGGAAAGGGGTTAACACTGTTGGTGATCAAGGGGTTAAATGTATGCCTTATGCTTACTGATGTGTGTGGGGGAAGGGGGTTGTGTGACACAAACACAGATCGCAGGTTCAGCGAAGCTGAATCCTGTAATCTGTCACTGTCACATAGGAGATCCGCCCACTTTGTTTACACAAGCCGGCGGATTTCCTCACTTGAGCCCCAACGATCACCGCCTCTCCTCCCCTGGCCCGACTCCCGCTGTGTCTGAATACAGCGGGAGCGAGCCTCCAGCGGCGCGCGCATGCCGCCGAGAGAGGGGAGAGTCTGGTGACGTAGGTCTACGTTGCCAGACGGTAACGAGCCACTTTGCCGCAGTAGCAGCCCAGTGAGCGGTCGGCAAGTGGTTAATATAAATTATAATATTGTAATACTATGATAACTAAGAATTTATAATCTAAAATGTATTTATAGACTGTATATTGTGCAGGACATGAGCTATGTGTCCTGGACAGCATGTATGTTTCCCTATTATTTGAGTTGTGGTCCCTTTAGGGAGGATGACTGTTATGCATTTTTGAGTACTCAGTGTTTTTTCCAGCATGCAGGGTGAGAGGTTCCAGGGTAGTCCAGTTGGATAGAAAAGGGCTGGTTTACAGTTCTCGCAGGATTGGGAAGTCCTCATTAGGACCCGTTCTTTGCTACCCACAGGTTCAGAGAGACTGTGGGTGGGAAAGAACGTCCAAACCTTGATTCCAGGGACTTCGGTCCTGAAGGGGTTAAGACACATTCAAGGGAGTCCTGGAAAGCAACAGGAAGGAATCAGCAGGTGTATGCAAGGTAGTGTAGATTGGTTCACAGTTTTGAACAAGGGCAGACTCTCTGAAGACCAAGATCCTGGCTTTGCTGAGTTCCTGTGGCTTGTATTGTACCCCAAAACAAGTGGGAACCCTAAATCCACCAGTGTGGGACTGAGAGACTGGTGGTGAGTCATGCTGTATGGTTCCTTTATGCCAGGACTATGAATTGTTTGCTTTTTTTTTTTACAGAAGAAAACTATTTGTGTTTGTCTGTTTTAAGAGACCACTAAAGATTACTTACTTTTACAAACAGCTTGCTGTTGGGCCCATCATATAACTATATATATATATATATATATACAGTGGTGGGATTCAAAAATTTTAGTAACCAGTTCCGACTTTCCCAGCAGAATGACCAGCGTGCCCCCTTTAAATGCACAGAGACCAGCGTGCCCCCTTTCAATGCACAGTGACCAGCGTGCCCCCCTTTCAATGCAGAGAGACCAGCATGCCCCCTTCCAATGCACATTGCCCCCAATGATTGCAGAGTGCCAGCCACAGCATTGCCCCCAATGATTGCAGAGTGCCAGCCACAGCATTGCCCCCAATGACTGCAGAGTGCAAGCCACAGCATTGCCCCCAATGATTGCAGAGTGCCAGAACACAGCATTGCCCCCAATGATTGCAGAGTGCCAGCCACAGCATTGCCCCTAATGATTGCAGAGTGCCAGCCACAGCATTGCCCCCAATGATTGCAGAGTGCCAGCCACAGCATCGCCCCCAATGATTGCAGAGTGCCAGCCACATATTGCCCCAATGATTGCAGAGTGCCAGCCACAGCATTGCCCCCAATGATTGCAGAGTGCCAGCCACAGCATTGCCCCCAATGATTGCAGAGTGCCAGCCACAGCATTGCCCCCAATGATTGCAGAGTGCCAGCCACATATTGCCCCAATGATTGCAGAGTGCCAGCCACAGCATTGCCCCCAATGATTGCAGAGTGCCAGCCACAGCATTGCCCCCAATGATTGCAGAGTGCCAGCCACAGCATTGCCCCCAATGATTGCAGAGTGCCAGCCACACATTGCCCCCCAATGATTGCAGAGTGCCAGCCACACATTGCCCCCAATGATTGCAGAGTGCCAGCCACACATTGCCCCCAATGATTGCAGAGTGCCAGCCACAGCATTGCCCCCAATGACTGCAGAGTGCCAGCCACAGCATTGCCCCTAATGATTGCAGAGTGCCAGAACAGAGCATTGCCCCCAATGATTGCAGAGTGCCAGAACACAGCATTGCCCCCAATGATTGCAGAGTGCCAGCCACAGCATTGTCCCTAATGATTGCAGAGTGCCAGAACACAGCATTGCCCCCAATGATTGCAGAGTGCCAGCCACACATTGCCCCCAATGATTGCAGAGTGCCAGCCACACATTGCCCCCAATGATTGCAGAGTGCCAGCCACAGCATTGCCCCCAATGATTGCAGAGTGCCAGCCACAGCATTGCCCCCAATGATTGCAGAGTGCCAGCCACACATTGCCCCCAATGATTGCAGTTTCAGCCACACATTGCCCCCAATTGCAGAGTGCCAGCCACAGCATTGCCCCCAATGATTGCAGAGTGCCAGCCACACATTGCCCCCAATAATTGCAGAGTGCCAGCCACAGCATTGCCCCCAATGATTGCAGAGTGCCAGCCACAGCATTGCCCCCAATGATTGCAGAGTGCCAGCCACACATTACTCCCAATGATTGCAGAGTGCCAGCCACACATTGCCCCCCAATGATTGCAGAGTGCCAGCCACACATTGCCCCCACTGATTGCAGAGTGCCAGCCACACATTGCCCCCAATGATTGCAGAGTGCCAGCCACAGCATTGCCCCCAATGATTGCAGAGTGCCAGCCACACATTGCCCCTAATGATTGCAGAGTGCCAGCCACACATTGCCCCCAATGATTGCAGAGTGCCAGCCACACATTGCCCCCAATGATTGCAGAGTGCCAGCCACATCATTGCCCCCAATCATTGCAGAGTGCCAGCCACAGCATTGCCCCCAATGATTGCAGAGTGCCAGAACACAGCATTGCCCCCAATGATTGCAGAGTGCCAGCCACAGCATTGCCCCCAATGATTGCAGAGTGCCAGCCACACATTGCCCCTAATGATTGCAGAGTGCCAGCCACACATTGCCCCCAATGATTGCAGAGTGCCAGCCACACATTGCCCCCAATGATTGCAGAGTGCCAGCCACACATTGCCCCCAATGATTGCAGAGTGCCAGCCACACATTGCCCCCAATGATTGCAGAGTGCCAGCCACAGCATTGCCCCCAATGATTGCAGAGTGCCAGCCACAGCATTGCCCCCAATGATTGCAGAGTGCCAGCCACACATTGCCCCCAATGATTGCAGTTTCAGCCACACATTGCCCCCAATTACAGAGTGCCAGCCACAGCATTGCCCCCAATGATTGCAGAGTGCCAGCCACACATTGCCCCCAATAATTGCAGAGTGCCAGCCACAGCATTGCCCCCAATGATTGCAGAGTGCCAGCCACAGCATTGCCCCCAATGATTGCAGAGTGCCAGCCACACATTACTCCCAATGATTGCAGAGTGCCAGCCACACATTGCCCCCCAATGATTGCAGAGTGCCAGCCACACATTGCCCCCACTGATTGCAGAGTGCCAGCCACACATTGCCCCCAATTGCAGAGTGCCAGCCACAGCATTGCCCCCAATGATTGCAGAGTGCCAGCCACACATTGCCCCCAATAATTGCAGAGTGCCAGAACACAGCATTGCCCCCAATGATTGCAGAGTGCCAGCCACAGCATTGCCCCCAATGATTGCAGAGTGCCAGCCACACATTGCCCCTAATGATTGCAGAGTGCCAGCCACACATTGCCCCCAATGATTGCAGAGTGCCAGCCACACATTGCCCCCAATGATTGCAGAGTGCCAGCCACAGCATTGCCCCCAATGATTGCAGAGTGCCAGCCACAGCATTGCCCCCAATGATTGCAGAGTGCCAGAACACAGCATTGCCCCCAATGATTGCAGAGTGCCAGCCACAGCATTGCCCCCAATGATTGCAGAGTGCCAGCCACACATTGCCCCTAATGATTGCAGAGTGCCAGCCACACATTGCCCCCAATGATTGCAGAGTGCCAGCCACACATTGCCCCCAATGATTGCAGAGTGCCAGCCACACATTGCCCCCAATGATTGCAGAGTGCCAGCCACACATTGCCCCCAATGATTGCAGAGTGCCAGCGACCCCCCCCCCCCCCGCACTTACCTCTCTCGCAGCTTCTCTTCAGTCCCCGGCTCCCCGCATCTCCGAGTCTTCAGTCCTCCCGCGGCGCCTCCTCCTCGTCCAATGGCATGGTGTTTGCCTTTCGGCCAATCAGGAAGCGGGAGGACCCGCTCCCTGATTGGCCAGGAGGAGGATCCGTGTGACAATAACGAATTCTCATTTGCTATTGTCACAGAATGGGCGGGTCGGGCGCACTGCTCCGCTCCTTGGCCGCCACGTCTGCGGCTGCGCGGTCCGAGAGCGGGACATTCAATTGTACTGCGCTCGGACGCGCAGAGGGATTCAGCCGGTTCAACTCGCAGAACGTTAGTAACCGGTTCTATGGAACCGGTGCGAACCGGCTGAATCCCACCACTGTATATATATATATATATCTATATATCTATATATCTATATATAGAGATATACATATATATATATATATATATATATATATATATATATATATATATATATATATATATATATATATATATATATATATATATATATATATACACAGTGCTTTGCGAAAGTATTTGGCCCCCTTGAACTTTTCGACCTTTTGCCACATTTCAGGCTTCAAACATAAAGATATAAAACTGTAATTTTTTGTGAAGAATCAACAACAAGTGGGACACAATCATGAAGTGGAACGAAATTTATTGGATATTTCAAACTTTTTTAACAAATAAAAAACTGAAAAATTGGGCGTGCAAAATTATTCAGCCCCCTTAAGTTAATACTTTTGCTGCGATTACAGATGTAAGTCGCTTGGGGTATATCTCTATCAGTTTTGCACATCGAGAGACTGAAATTTTTGCCCATTCCTCCTTGCAAAACAGCTCGAGCTCAGTGAGGTTGGATGGAGAGCATTTGTGAACAGCAGTTTTCAGTTCTTTCCACAGATTCTCGATTGGATTCAGGTCTGGACTTTGACTTGGCCATTCTAACACCTGGATATGTTTATTTGTGAACCATTCCATTGTAGATTTTGCTTTATGTTTTGATCATTGTCTTGTTGGAAGACAAATCTCCATCCTAGTCTCAGGTCTTTTGCAGACTCCATCAGGTTTTCTTCCAGAATGGTCCTGTATTTGGCTCCATCCATCTTCCCATCAATTTTAACCATCTTCCCTGTCCCTGCTGAAGAAAAGCAGGCCCAAACCATGATGCTGCCACCACCATGTTTGACAGTGGGGATGGTGTGTTCAGGGTGATGAGCTGTGTTGCTTTTACACCAAACATAACGTTTTGCATTGTTGCCAAAAAGTTGGATTTTGGTTTCATCTGACCAGAGCACCTTCTTCCACATGTTTGGTGTGTCTCCCAGGTGGCTTGTTGCAAACTTTAAACAACACTTTTTATGGATATCTTTAAGAAATGGCTTTATTCTTGCCACTCTTCCATAAAGGCCAGATTTGTGCAGTATACGACTGATTGTTGTCCTATGGACAGAGTCTCCTATCTCAGCTGTAGATCTCGGCAGTTCATCCAGAGTGATCATGGGCCTCTTGGCTGCATCTCTGATCAGTCTTCTCCTGGTATGAACTGAAAGTTTAGAGGGACGGCCAGGTCTTCGTAGATTTGCAGTTTTCTGATTCTCCTTCCATTTCAATATTATCGCTTGCACAGTGCTCCTTGGGATGTTTAAAGCTTGGGAAATCTTTTTGTATCCAAATCTGGCTTTAAACTTCTCCACAACAGTATCTCGGACCTGCCTGGTGTGTTCCTTGTTCTTCATGATGCTCTCTGCGCTTTAAACGGACCTCTGAGACTATCACAGTGCAGGTGCATTTATACGGAGACTTGATTACACACAGGTGGATTCTATTTATCATCATTAGTCATTTAAGTCAACATTGGATTATTCAGAGATCCTCACTGAACTTCTGGAGAGAGTTTGCTGCACTGAAAGTAAAGGGGCTGAATAATTTTGCACGCCCAATTTTTCAGTTTTTTATTTGTTAACAAAGTTTGAAATATCCAATAAATTCCGTTCCACTTCATGATTGTGTCCCACTTGTTGTTGATTCTTCACAAAAAATTACAGTTTTATATCTTTATGTTTGAAGCCTTAAATGTGGCAAAAGGTTGCAAAGTTCAAGGGGGCCGAATACTTTCGCAAGGCACTGTATATAAACTTTTTTTTCGATCACTTGCTATTTTTAGGTTTTTCCTAACATCCTAACACACAAGATTAAAATGTGAACTCTACCCTACTTGTTTCCAGGGTTATTATTAGCTAGCTGTTCACATATCATTTTATCTTCTGTAGACAACTGGTTGCCTATTTGTAGAGCAAAGGTGGATAATCGAAATAACACAGCTCAGTGATTGAGCCATGGTAACCTAGTGCTGAAATCATTGTATCTGTCTCCTAATATATGGTCGTGACTAGTTTATAACACAGGATATACTGTAAAACACATATGAAATGTGAAATGCGTCAGTTTCCATTGAACTACAAAGCCCAGCATGGCTGCTGTTCAGCAACACATATAAATTGCTAAATATTACATTTTATTCTGTCTGCACAGTTTTCTCTGCCAAGGTCAACTAGTGGCAGAGATGGTGCTTTAATCCCTATGAACAAGTTAATGTTGGTTTTAAAATCAGTTTCTGTAAATTGGAATAAACCAAATACTGAACTCATTGACACTGCGATGAAATTATGTAGCTGATGGTGTACATTATGTTCAGAGAGACTAAATTATTTCCCGGGTTCTTAGGTGCCTGCCATTATAAGAAATTCCCGAAGCTAACTTTATAAAAAACAATAGGTGAATAAATAGTGTGTTACAGCAAAGATCATTGCTGCTGCCCTTGTTTGAAAGTAGATACTGCAAGGTAGACTGGATTCACTCTTATATAAATATGTAGAAAGCTAAATAACTAAGAATAAAAATGTGTGCTTCTTCACTGAAGCTGACCATGCGGCTGAATTAACGACAGCTGTATACTTTAGCCATACAGCAGCAATTGGCTTAGCAATGACATTCAGACCTGAAAAGTGGCCTCAGCTAAAACTTTGATATGTGAAAGATTGCTGAGGTTGTATAAATCTACGAAAAGTAATTCTCCTTACTGCCTCTCACATACTCCACTCCAGCTTGTCAAAGTGGGTGTAATGAGATTAACCGTGATTACATTCTCCCGACATTATCAGTTCAAACATGCCACCTAAAGGGAATATATAGACAGAAAAATACAAAATGTTGCAGATGGATATTTTGTTTTTGTTTTTTCAATACAAATCAGTAGGTGGTGTGCTAAACCACCCTTGCCTACTATAGAAAAAAAACTGTTGTTTATAAAGCTCAATATTTACAAAACACAGCTGAATGAGACAGAGGAGTAACACTTTCCCTTCTCTGCCTGCTGTGCTCAAATGGGCCATATGGAGTTTTAGTTAAAGAGAGAAAGTCTAAAGGAAAAGAGTTTCTGCTGTCTTCAATCAGTATGAAACCAAGCAAATCTTGGATTCCAAATTTTCCAGGGGGAGGTTTTTGTATCTAATTGACTGGAAGGAATATGGTCCTAAAGGAGAAGATGTTGAATTATTTTTACTGATGTTTCTGCCCCTCATTTAGTGAAACAGTTTTATCAGAATTTTCCTTTCAAACCTGTCCCTAAACCAATGGGGGTACTGTCACAAGTTAGCCCTCAGTTTCCTGCTTGTATATTCTCACCTACTTGCTGCAGTTCTTCTCTACCCTGATTCCTTTCACATGATGTGGGATTTTATTTCCTTCCCTTCCATCACTTCCTTGCTCGCCTCCTAGTTTGCTTGCCTGTATAAAACATGCTCAGTGTAACCCACATTGCCTGAGCAACTTCTCAGTTCTCTGAGCTCCCGTTCGCTTGTCTCTTGTGTATCCTGTGCCTGGCGACCTGTGTACCAACCCCAGCTTCATTTACCATCTATGCTTGTTGGCTACCTACCCTGACCTCAGCTTGACTTCTGGCTTTCCTTTTGTCTCCTGCTGCTTGCACTCTGCACACGCGTGTGGCCTTTGCATCCTCAGCTTGGTGTACCAGGGGGCTGCAACCTGGTTCCAGCTTAGTGCAAGTCCATCCCCAGCATCAGGGGCTCTAGTAAAGAAGCAGGATGGGCTTAGACTCAGCGCCCTGGAGAACCCTGAGCTGGTAATATACAAGGGCTCACTACCACAGACACTTGACATAAATACCCACCTCCTATGCTGTCCTTGCCATTGAATGCAACTTTAATGTACTCCATCTGTACTGTATCTTCAGAATTAGACAGTTTCACAGTTGTCCATTTCCTGGTCCCCTTTTGTGCTCAGTGGTTCCTCCTGCTGATCCCTAGATTACTACAGGACAATGTTAACCACTTACCGCAAAGTGATGTAGGACTACGTCGGCAAATTTTGCGGTAGTATACCGGGATGATGCCTCTAGCTAGAGGCACCATCCCAGTACCGTGGTTTACAGCCGACGGTCGGCTTTCCATCAGTGACGACCGATGCGGCTTGGAAGCCACTTGATCGTTACCCGGGTGAGCGGGAGGTGTCGCCCCCCCCCTCCCGCCGCTTTCCGTGACTTTGCTCGGGGCTCTCGTCCCACCGGGAGCCCCGAGCACCCAGCCGGCACGTCCACCGGCTGGATGGAGTCCCGATCAAAGCCAGAAACGGCTTTGATCGGGTCTCCGATGACGTAACCCGGAGGCGGCGTCCATGACGTCACTTCCGGGTTACTGTGCTGCAAAAGGCGGCAAATTTAAAAAACGGCTGTATGCAAAAACGCCGTTTTCGGCGTTTTGCATACATGGAAGTGTAGTGGAGGGGTCTAGGGTCTTTTAGACCCTCGATCCTGCCATAAAGAGTACCTGTCACTGTATATTGGTGTCACAAGGGATGTTTACATTGCTTGTGACAGCAATAAAAGTGATCAGATTTTTTTTTTTTAAACCTGTAATAAAGTTAAAAAAAAATAAAATAAATAGGAAAAATATAAATACATTTTAGCAGCCCCCGTCACCGTCATCTCGCGCACAAAAAAAAACGTATACGGAAGTCGAGCCGCGAATGAAATTGCTGTTTAAACCACACATGTGAGGTTTCGCCGCGATCGCCAGTGCGTGGGCAATAATTTAAAAAAAAAAGAGCTACACTCTAACTCTAAACTGGTAACCGTTAAAAAAATTTAAAGCGTCACCTATTGAGATCTCTATTGACCGTAGTTTGTCGACATCCCACGGGGGGGGGGCGCAATTTTAAACCATAACATGTTGGGTATCTATTTACTCGGCGTGACATCATCTTTCACAATATACAAAAAAATGGGCTAACTTTACTGTTTAGTATTTTTTAAATGCAGTGAAATTTTTCCCAAAAAATGGTGTTTTAAAGACCGCTGCGCAAATACCGCGTGCCAAAAAATATTGCAATGACCGACATTTTATTTTCCCGAGTCTTTGCTAAAAAAAATATATATAATTTTTGGGGGTTCAAAGTAGTTTTCTAGGAAAAAATACTGGTTTTAACTTGTAAACAAAAAGTGTCCAAAATAGGGCTGGGGCTTAAATGGTTAATACGTAGTATGGTGGTTAGGAGGAACCACTGAGCACAAAGGGGGACCAAGTATTTAACACTCTTGGAAGTGTTTAGGTGAAAAATATAAGTGATTCTCAACCAATCCGAATAGGTGAAATCATTCGCTCAACCGTGAAAGCAGACACCGACACCCAAATAAGCTTTACTCTTACCAGAGCACCTGGACCCCCTGAAAACAGAGAGGTCAAACAGGCATTGTAGGACTCTTCACTCTATAAACACTCCAGCAGGTGATCTCCAATAGCATTAGCAGTACCCCGATATGGGCTATGGGACAGGTATCACTGCCTCCAAGGGTTTAATATAGATAAAAGAAATCGATAGTGTAAAACCTTTTGTACAGATCCTTTATCATAAAATCTATCTACTCACATTTGAATATAATATCATGCAAGTTGCAATAAAACCAGTCTCTGACAGTGAAGATGGCAACCGCCTCTACTTCTGAGTGACACAAGGAAGTGACCAAGTTTTGTCATGAAAGAACTTCTTCTGGGGCACGGGTTTCATGTCACATCATCGCTTATATACATATAAGTGAAGAAGACCAAGCCTTGCTTTGAATCTTGATGTGCTGGAGCGCTCCAAATACTCTCTTTCAACACCTTACCTTACAGACTTAAATAAACCTCCAAGCCTCATTCCCAGATGTTATGCCAATGCACTAAAGGCATGGAGGAAACACCCTAATGGGACACCCATCGAAGAAAGTGGAAACCTCTGGTTTTATCCGGACAAATCTAAATTAATAAAAGAATTCCCAATTGTAAATCAAATACCACGTACATTCAGATATTCACGAAGTCCAGATATACATACAGTGTACAATTTGTACAGAAAAATTCTAAGAATATGAAAAATACTTTATAAAATTTTAAAAAAGACCAGAAAATCAAGAATTATCTAAAAACACATTAACTTACCAATCTATAGTTAACACAATAAGGTAAAGCTTTTGAGGAGGAAAATACATTTAGTCTCTATTTTACATACCTCTCTGGTTTTGGCACTTCCCCTCCAGTTGGGTGTAAATCTATTAATGCCCATAAAAACGATCCCTGAAGGGTCTCTACTGAGGACCAAATTGTAATGACGAGATACGCTATGATTTTTTAAACCTTTCCTAATATTACTGATATGCTCATTTAACCTCACACTCAATGCACGAGTGGTCCAGCCCAGATATTGTAATCTGCATGGGTATTGTAATAGATATACCACATGTGTAGAACAACAGGTGATGAAACATTTATTAGTATAAATCTTAGAGGTCACTGTAGAAGAGAACTTAAAGATTTTCTTATCTCCGCATTTATTTAGTCTGCAAACTTGACATTTGCCAAATCTAGAATAGAAGGAGGGCCTAGTGGGAGGATCTAGCACGTTAATAGCTACCTTATCCTTGAGAGAGGGAACCCCTTTAAAGACTACTTGTTGAGGGGGGGATGGGCCCCAAAATGTTATAATTTTGTAAAATGTGCCAATGCTTACTTAGTATTTTTTTGACTAAAAAATGTTGAGAAACAAAAGATGTAACCAGATAAAAATTAAACCTATTGTCATGGACAACCTCACCACTCTTTTTTTTCCCTAAGCAAGAGACTTCTATCAGTATTTTGATCAAGAACCCCATCCAAAAAGGGGGGCCGCATACCCCTTCTCTAGGAACTGTTGGTTGAGGACCAAGGCTTGATTCTCAAAGTCCTAATTTCTACTACAATTTTGCCTAATGTGCAGAAACTGACTTCCCGAGACACGGTTGATACTGGCAACTATTTTTTAAATTAAGGAGTTATGATCCATTGGTTTAATGTGCATGGAAGTAGTTGATCCCCCATCCACAAATTTGATCGTAAAGTCCAAAAAAATAATCTCACTCTGACTAAACTCATAATTGAGGACAATGCCCCTGTCATTCCTATTTAGTTCCTCCAAATATTCAAATAAAAATTAGGAATCACCCTGCCAAAGGAGGACAATATCATCTATGTAGTGGGCCTACAACTTTAATTCAGGACTGGGGGCATACTTAGCCCCCGTGGCAACACCCCTATTCTGGAGCTGAAACATTTCCCTGAACCAAAAATACTTATGTATAAATTGCTTACACACAACCCGGAACCAACACTAGTTTGCAAGCAACCAAGCGCTTAGAGAGGATAACTACCTCTAATACAGTGTGATAACAGATGCTGCTACTTAATAAAATAACATGAAGTAGGAGAATATGTGTAAATACAAACAATATGTAGATACAAAAAATTCTAGTAGTGCAAACAAGGATGATAAGCTCACTCCCCAATCACAATCACTGAAAACTTGTAAAGACTGTAGAAATAAATATAAAAAATATATATAAAAATATATAAAAATAGTCCCAACATGGATCAGTCCACCAAAGCAGCGTTGAAAAACGTATGACAAATAACGATATTCACACTGATGTATCCCTTGAGAAATCCTAATCGGTGCAGAAATAAAGGATCACCTTGACCACCACCACTGTGCTCTGAAGGGGGGAAGGTAATGCACACTCACCGACTTCACTGGCCCAGTGATTCTCACCACTGAGCAAACAAGCCACAATACAGCCACTTCCGCTCGGGACTCCGGATTGGGACCAATCAGACCAGTGACAGGCTCTGCTGCATCCACTTGGGGTTCCGGGATAGGGCCGATAATGGGCTCAATCAAATACAATGGACATGCAAGGGAAGGAAGGAATAGAGCTCCACTAGTGTGATAACGTATAATACTGGCTGATAGATGTGCCGCACTTCACGTTAATTCGAACTCAGATGGTAATAGGTATGCACTTGTATATAGTAAGTAGCATTAACTCAGTAACATCCAGTGTGGGCAGATACATAGACACGTACTTACAGCCATTGGTTAGGAACATGTCTTCCTTTGTCAAAGACACTAGACATGCCATCAACTTGGAAGAAAATAACCGCAAAGGTTGGCCTAAGCCCCAAAAGATATATATATCAAAAAAATAGAGAAAGTATGGGTTTTAAGGGCCGAATGGGAGAAGGAAAACCAAGAATCAATAACTTAAGAATTAAACATTTTATTAGATTGACCATATAAAAATATCTAGTGTGTACATAAGGGACCACCAAACGAACAGGAAATCCCCCATATATTCACCAAAACGTTAAAAACAACAGCACAGAAATATATCCCTGGTAGGGAAACAATATATGCTTCAAGCTGATGTTGGTGCAAGAAGTCTTTGTTGATATTCGGTTTGAGGGTCCCAATGAGCCAACGCGTTTCGCATCGGGCTTCGTCAGGGCCTGGTAGGATACACGGACAGCTACTACCCCGGAAGGTTTACTCCGAAAGCCCTGAATATCATATCATAGCTGTGAACGGTATATAATAGGAACCATCCAATATCCTGTCTCCATACCCTCTTTTGGAATATGTTGTAGTATACTCCTGCACTGTGTGGTTTGTCTATGAAAGGTCTCCTCCAATAAAGTGGACCCCAAGTATGGGATGGAGAATTATGCCTTTGACAATAAATTAACGAGCCATAATACAGTGTGTTTCTGACCTGTATAAGCAACTAAGAGGGGGAATCTCCATAGAGGGTCATACTCAAAGGATTGCTGCCACAATATGGGGGCTCTATATCAGCTGAAGAAATAATACCCAGACTGGTCTACATCATCAGCCGTTGTCATAAGATACCTATTACTATAGGGATTTATATATCCTGCCTACTATTAATACTCCCACACACAGCAAGAAATATCAGTATTGCTCGGTCTCTCTGGCCCTGACGAAGCCCGATGTGAAACGCGTTGGCTCATTGGGACCCTCAAACTGAATATCAACAAAGACTTCTTGCACCAACATCAGCTTGAAGCATGTATTGTTTCCCTACCAGGGATATATTTCTGTGCTGTTGTTTTTAATGTTTTGGTGAATATATGGGGGATTTCCTGTTCGTTTGGTGGTCCCTCATGTACACACTAGATATTTTTATATGGTCAATCTAATAAAATGTTTAATTTTTAAGTTATTGATTCTTGGTTTTCCTTCTCCCAATCAGCCCTTAAAACCCATACATTCTCTATTTTTTTGATATGCCATCAACTTGGTCAACAAGTGTAAATTTGAAGATGGTTGGTTACAGTGGATGTCTCCTCATTGTACACCATTATACCACATGAGTTGGGCTTGTCTGCTGTCAGTTACTATTTGGATAAACCAAATATATTGGATCTGACACCTGCACATACAGGTTTCCTTATGGAACTTTAAAGTTTACAGCTACCCATAATTATTTCTGGTTTGGGGGAACTTTTTATCTCCAGAATTGGGGTGTTTCCAGTTTGGCCAATTTGTTTATAGCCAAGTGGGAGGAGGAAGTCATCTATGCTCAAGGCAGGCCCGAATTGCAGATGTGGGCCCACTACATAGATGACATCCTACTCCAATGTCAGGGTGATGCCTCATCTTTATTGGAATATTTGGAGGAACTATTATCTATTACAATGCCCATGTGGATTACAATATGTGGGCCGGACCACCCATGCGTTGAGTGTGAAATTAAATGAGGATATCAATAATATTCGGAAAGGTTTCAAAAATCATGGCGTAACTCATCATTATGATTTGGTCCACAGGAGAGACCCTTCGGGACCTTTTTGTGGGCATTGATAGATTTATAACCGACTGGAGGGGAAGTGCTAAAACCAGTAAGGTATCTAAAATGTAGGCTACATGGATTTTCCTCTTCAAAAGTTATACCCCATTTGGGTAAAATATAGAGTGGGATGTTAATGCGTTTTTAGATAATTCTTGATTTTCTGGTCTTTTTTATATTTTTAAAAAGTATTTTTTTATAAAGTATTTTTTATATTCTTAGAATTTTTCTGTACAAATTATACACTGTATGTATATCTGGGCTTTGTGAATATCTCGATGTACGTGGTGTTTGATTTACAATTGGGGATTCTGTTATTTATTTCGATTTGTCTGGAATAAACTGGAAGTTTCCATTTTCTATGGTGGGTGTCCCATTGGGGTGTTTCCTCCATGCCTATAGTGCATTGGCATAACATTTCCAGTATTTGGGAATGAGACTTGGAGGTTTATTTAAGCCTTTAAGGTGAGATGTTTAAAGAGAGGCTTGGAAGTGCTCCGGCACATCGAGATTCAAAATGAGGCTTTGCTTTTTACTTATACAGTGGGGATCGAAAGTTTGGGCACCCCAGGTAAAAATTTGTATTAATGTGCATAAAGAAGCCAAGGAAAGATGGAAAAATCTCCAAAAGGCATCAAATTACAGATTAGACATTCTTATAATATGTCAACAAAAGTTAGATTTTATTTCCATCATTTACACTTTCAAAATAACAGAAAACAAAAAAATGGCATCTGCAAAAGTTTGGCACCCTGCAGAGTTAATATCTTGTTCCTTTCCCTTTTGGCAAGTATCACAGCTTGTAAACACTTTTTGTAGCCAGCCAAGAGTCTTTAAATTCTTGTTTGAGGTATCTTTGCCCATTCTTCCTTACAAAAGTCTTCCAGTTCTTTAAGATTTCTGGGCTGTCTGTCACGCACTGCTCTTTTAAGGTCTATCCATAGATTTTCAATTATGTTGAGGTCAGAAGACTGTGAAGGCGAAGGCAAAACCTTCAGTTTACGCCTCTTGATGTAATCCCCCGTGGATTTTGAGGTGTGTTTAGGATCATTATCCATTTGTAGAAGCCATCCTCTCTTTAACTTCAGCTTTTTCACAGATGGCATCAAGTTACCATCCAAAATTTGTTGAAATTTTATTGAATCCATTTTTCCTTCTACTCGTGAGATGTTCCCTGTGCCACTGGCTGCAATACAACCCCAAAGCATGATTGATCCACCCCCATGCTTAACAGTTGGACAGAGGTTCTTTTCATTAAATTCTGTGCCCCTTCTTCTCCAAACGTATGTTTGCTCATTCCGGCCAAAAGTTCAATTTTAACCTCATCGGTCCACAGAACTTGTTTCCAAAATGCTCAGGCTTGTCTATATGTTAATTTGCAAAGTTCAAACGCTGATTTTTGTGGTGAGGACCTAGAAGAGGTTTTCTTATGATGACTCTTCCATGAAGACCATATTTGTACAAGTATCTCTTTATAGTGGAAAAGTGTACCACAATTCCAGTGTCTGCCAGATCTTTCTGGAGGGATCGTGCAGTCAAACGTGGGTTTTGAATTGTTTTTCTCACAATCCTGCGAGCTGTTCTGTCTGATATTTTTCTTGGTCTTCCAGATCTTGCTTTAACTTCCACTGTTCCTGATGACTGCTTTTTCTTAATTACATTCTGAACAGAGGATATTGACATCTGAAAACGCTTTGCTATCTTCTCCAGCTTTGTGAGCGTCAACTATTTTCAGTTTCAGTTTTCTAGACAACTGCTTAGAAGATCCCATGGTGCTGATTGTTGGGGCAAGGTTAGATGAGTCTGGGCATTTTAAAACTTTGAGATTGAGATCACCTGGTCTTCCCAGACGATGATTGAGAACAATCCATGACACTGGCAGGTCTCAGCCTTGCAAATGGGGCAGTGCATGCTATAAACTCTGAAGGGTGCCCAAACTTTTGCACACTTAATTTTTTTGTTTTCTGTAATTTTGAAAGTGTCAATGATGGAAATAAAATCTATTTTTTGTTGACATATTATAAGAATGTCTAATCTGTAATTTGATGCCTTTTGGAGATTTTTCCATCTTTCCTTGGCTTCTTTATGCACATTAATACAAATATTTACCTGGGGTGCCCAAACTTTCGATCCCCACTGTATGTATATAAGCGATAATGTGAAATGACACCCATGCCCCAAAAGAAGTCCTTTAGTGACAAAACGCATTGGACGGAGCGTCTTGGTCACGTCTTCTGGACGTGGACGTGGAAGTGGAGGTAGACGCCATCTTCCCTGTCAGAGACAGGTTTTTTTTGCAAAATGTGCATGATATTATATTTGAATGTAAGAAGATACATTTTATAACAATGGATCTGTATAAAAGGTTTTACACTAGTGAGTTCTTTTATCTACATTACACCCCTGGAGGCGGTGATACCTATCCAGTGGCCCATAATGTGATACTGCTAATGCAATTGGAGATCACCTGTTGGAGTGTTTACAGAGTGATGAGTCCCACAATGTCTGTTTGACCTCTCTGTTTTCAGGGGGTCCAGGTGCTCTGGTAAGAGTACATCTTATTTGGGTGTCACTGTCTGCTTTCACAGTGGAGAGAGAGAAGGATTTCACCTATTCGGATTGGTTGAGAATCATTTATATTTTTATACTAAACATTAATGGATTAATTCACTTTGGACACTTGCAAGCGTATTTGAATATATTCAGCTATATGGACGCTAAGAATAATAATTGAATTAATTCTTGTTTTTTTGCATTTATATGGACATTTGATGATTTTTTTAAGATCGACACATATCGATTATACTGTTGGGTGAAATAATATAGTGTCTCACTTAAGTGTTCGCAGCTATTCTTTGAGTCACACACAAGCACAGTTTTTTCTTGGTTTACTCTTGGAAGTGTCAGCTTCTAAAGAGACTTCGGGAAGCAATTTTCTGCATTAGAGCGATGTTCAGCAGTCTGGGCAATGGTACAGTTAATGGGACCTCCTTTATTCAAGATTTTATTTTAGTGACAGGGTCACTTTAAAGCACAAAATTGTGTGTTCCATACTTGAGAATAGTACTCCTTGTTTAAAGGTGTTTATAGAATGGAAGAGACCACAAAAGCTAAGTGTAGATAAAGAAAGAACTAAAACTAGCTCTACCAATTCACCCAGTCTTTCCTATTGATCCCAACTACTGGGTTTCTGTATAATTAAACTCAACTGGTATTATAAAATAATTTCTCACTATACCACCCCTGACCAAGTGATACTCACCTTTGTGATGTTCCCCACCACACTGTTGCTGAGAAACAAATACTCAACGCTGCCATGCAGGGCTTTTTTTTAACCTGGAACTTGGTGGAACTCAGTTCCACCATCTCTGGTTCAGACCTTATGCTCCCTGCTCGTCACAATCACATGTAAATACAGAAGTCTGGCTTCTATGTTTACAAGTAACAGATTGTCTCTCAACGCCTCCAAAATTATTATTATTTTTTTTACCATAATGATTATGTCTAAATGAGTGATTTAACCACATCGGACATAACTTCTCGCTGTCCTTAGACCAAAACATTGTAACTCTAGTGCTGTAACCTTGATGCCAGTGGCTGCCATTTCTTTATGCTCCACCAATTTGCCCATTATACATGGACATACATAGAACAAGAAAAAATAAAATGGTATCACTATCCCTGCGGACTCTATTTGTGCCCCAGAGTGACCGCTGTAGGTGGGCGTGAACCAGGATGATGGGATTTTAAGGGTGAGGCTTGTGAGGGTATATGTTTTAAGATAAATAATTCAAAAACAAGATAAAATAATGATTTTTATTACAAATTCATAAAAACAATCACATACAGTGATACATCTTGATATCGCAAAGATACTTAAATGTATATAGAACCATTGAAAGGTGCTAGGGGTCACTCGTGTCCAACATGTTTCGCCGAGAGGCTTCTTCTGGGACAATACAGGAATGGTGACCTCTACTGGTTCTAAGTATGAATAACATACAGTCAGTTTACAAAAATATACCAAGTTAATTACAATCAGATATTGAAATTACAGTGTAATAGGGCTCACCACAAGTTGTATCTAGAGCAAAGCAGCCATATCAGCGTCCGTGTATCAGGGATCATAACGATCCGTCCAATGGCGGGTAATAACCCTGAACTACAAAGTCCAGCCAGACCTGATCCCGCTACTTTAACAGGAACCGGACCGAGCTCGGTCGAACGGGAGTAAATCTGAAAAAAACAGCATTCCATAAAGGAAAAAGCTAGTCACTAAAAATTCCACATGATACTGAAATCAGGTGTATATAGGTATATTACCCACGTTCTCCAATAGTAGGGCGATAGCAGTGAAAAGATCATGCTTAGGATGTGAAAGAAAACAGGGAGCTACATAGAGTGATAAGGTAGAGAAATAGGAGGGGTTGATGAAGCCAGGGGTGCATAGACACCATGTGAGGGATCTAGATGTAACATATAGTTATAGACCAGGTGCAGACCGATGGTAACCAAAAGAGGTTAAAAATGTGCAAAGTTACTGAGAGTGAACTAGAGGAAGTGTCCGATTAGAATTTGCCCAGAGAGTGAGTATTTAAAGGAGAGGGTGGAGACACATGTAACCAGCAGAAACTGTGAAAGATAAATGCCATTATTGCCGTACAAATGGGAGATCGTTGTAGCGAAACTTACCTCATATGCTCCGGTTGATTGGTAACAGACAGCCGCGCCACTAGTCGTGGCCTGTCTGTGCCAAGTTCCGCTCGGCGTTATAAGCGCGGTCCCACCGGAAGTGATGAGGTATCTCATGACCTCCGACTGGTCACTTCCGGTGCGGGCGCCATCTAGCGGTCCCAATCAGAGCTGCACCGCAACAAAGAGGTACAAGCCGGGGGTGGGGTTGTTGAGATTTATACCACTCTTCTCCTCCCACATTCTTTCCCCGAGTCCGTTCTCTTTTGATAGCAGATGTACAGCGTTCCCACTCATCTGTACCTCTTTGTTGCGGTGCAGCTCTGATTGGGACCGCTAGATGGCGCCCGCACCGGAAGTGACCAGTCGGAGGTCATGAGATACCTCATCACTTCCGGTGGGACCGCGCTTATAACGCCGAGCGGAACTTGGCACAGACAGGCCACGACTAGTGGCGCGGCTGTCTGTTACCAATCAACCGGAGCATATGAGGTAAGTTTCGCTACAACGATCTCCCATTTGTACGGCAATAATGGCATTTATCTTTCACAGTTTCTGCTGGTTACATGTGTCTCCACCCTCTCCTTTAAATACTCACTCTCTGGGCAAATTCTAATCGGACACTTCCTCTAGTTCACTCTCAGTAACTTTGCACATTTTTAACCTCTTTTGGTTACCATCGGTCTGCACCTGGTCTATAACTATATGTTACATCTAGATCCCTCACATGGTGTCTATGCACCCCTGGCTTCATCAACTCCTCCTATTTCTCTACCTTATCACTCTATGTAGCTCCCTGTTTTCTTTCACATCCTAAGCATGATCTTTTCACTGCTATCGCCCTACTATTGGAGAACGTGGGTAATATACCTATATACACCTGATTTCAGTATCATGTGGAATTTTTAGTGACTAGCTTTTTCCTTTATGGAATGCTGTTTTTTTCAGATTTACTCCCGTTCGACCGAGCTCGGTCCGGTTCCTGTTAAAGTAGCGGGATCAGGTCTGGCTGGACTTTGTAGTTCAGGGTTATTACCCGCCATTGGACGGATCGTTATGATCCCTGATACACGGACGCTGATATGGCTGCTTTGCTCTAGATACAACTTGTGGTGAGCCCTATTACACTGTAATTTCAATATCTGATTGTAATTAACTTGGTATATTTTTGTAAACTGACTGTATGTTATTCATACTTAGAACCAGTAGAGGTCACCATTCCTGTATTGTCCCAGAAGAAGCCTCTCGGCGAAACATGTTGGACACGAGTGACCCCTAGCACCTTTCAATGGTTCTATATACATTTAAGTATCTTTGCGATATCAAGATGTATCACTGTATGTGATTGTTTTTATGAATTTGTAATAAAAATCATTATTTTATCTTGTTTTTGAATTATTTATCTTAAAACATATACCCTCACAAGCCTCACCCTTAAAATCCCATCATCCTGGTTCACGCCCACCTACAGCGGTCACTCTGGGGCACAAATAGAGTCCGCAGGGATAGTGATACCATTTTATTTTTTCTTGTTCTATGTATCAATAGGGATGTGGTGTTGGCTTGCTGGGTACATTGGCCAGTTTAGGCATGGCACCTTCCTTTTCTTGTATATACATGGACATACATATTTGATCAGTCTCGGCTGGGGTAATGGGTATATTTTGGCACCTTCGCCTTGGGTGCCAAAGGATCTTGTTCTAGCATTGCATCCAAAAATGAGGTCTTATCCTGAGCAACCAATTGCCAGGTCTGAACACTGTCACAGGAGGAAGGGGGTGTAAATATCAACCCTATGTAAGCTTTAACACAGAGAGGGTTTGACTGCAGGCATAAACTAGCTATTATGCTCTTTAATAATAACCAATGAGGTCTTTGAAGAAACTGTGTGAACTAGGAGATTATATGAGAGAGGATAGACCAGCTGATTGAGGCAGATGGAGGATGTGCTTTAGTGGCTAAGTGCTTAGCATTTTCTGCCTGGCATCAATAGGGTCATCATTTTGAATCCCAAACACAGCCTACCTGCATGGAGTTTGCATGTGTGGTATTCTCCAGGTACTCCAGTTTCCTCCCACACTCCAAAGACATGCTGCTAGGTAAATTGGCCCTAATATGTATGTGTAGGTATGAATGTGTGTTAGGGACCTTAGATTGTAAGCTCCTTGAGGGTAGGGACTGATGTGAATGTATAATATATATGTAAAATGCTGTGTAAACTGATGGCGCTATATACAGTAAATACCTGAAATAAATACAAAGAAAAAAAAACCCGAAATAAACTTCAACAAAAAAGGAATCAGGGAAGGGGAAAGAGTCTCCACAACAATTGGCTCTCTTTTAATCTTTCTCAAATACAACCCACCTACTGATCCCTGTTCCACAAAGAATTCAGCATAATTGGATGTCACAATACAACCAAAAGACATATTTGTGCTTAGTCTCAAAAACGTTTTTTTTTAACCATCAGTAAAGATTTAGGCCCCTTTCACACTTGTGCGACTTGTCATGCTTGTCGTTCTCCATTATTTCCAACCTAGTAGTCCCTGCACTACTTTGGCACAATTTCGAAGCGATTTAAGGCCAAAGACATTCAAGCCCAGTCAAACTCGCATCAAAATCGCGTCAAAATTGTGACAAAAAAGTTGCGGTAAAATTGCGTGACTTTGAAGTCGCACAAGTGTGAAAGGGGCCTTAGAGAAATGTTTTTCAAGACATTCTAACAATACAGGGATTGATTGACTGAAACTGTTCAAAATCTGGTGCAGCTCTGCATTGAAGCCAATCGGCTTTTAACTTCAGCTTGTTCAATTAAGCTTTGACAAAATAAAATCCTGAAGCTGATTGCTTTCTATGCAGAGCTGCACCAGAGTTTGCACTCTCCAGTTCAGTAGATCAACCCCACAGTGTCTAGAAGTTAATTAACAATCTGCCTAAACATTTTAGCTATACAGTTGAATAGGAAGCCAAATTCTTAAAGCGTTTATCCTGTCAAAAATTAAAAGTTTGCAGCTACAAAAACTGTAGCTGCTGACTTAATAATAGGAAACTCACCTGCCCCAGGATCCAGCAAAGTCCTAACCTGGTTTCTTCACTGGGCACCAGTCCCTAGTGTTGGCATAGTAACTGTGGGCAGCCGGCTATGACTGCTTTCAGCTTCATAGCTGGTTACTTACTGTGCATGCGCACAGTACTATTTAAATGGTCCCACAGCTTTCTGGGACCTGTGACACGTCCCAGAAGGCTGCAGGGCAGAGGGGGGAGGGGCAAACCTTTGATTGGATCGCTGTAGCAATCTAACTTGAAGTGGTTAGGAGGAAGGTTTAAAACAAGCCCATAATCTATAAGTGATGGTAGCCTAAATATTAGTGTGTGTGTGTATGCGGTGTTGTTTATTAAACATTACCCAATAATGGAACGGGAGGGGGGGGCTTTGGAAGTATCCATGATAACCTTGCAGTGTGCTGATTGATTTCTGAAGATGAGCGACAGATGGCTATCCCTTGTGCATTGTACTTCCCTCCCTTATCTCCATATTTCTTTTGTTACCTTCCGATCTGTAACATCTTTGGTGACCATGGTGGGATTTTAGAGTGTGTGTGCCATTTACAACTTTTACCTGTGTCTGTATTGGAGAATTTGTAATTTGCCAGCTTGCTGGTCACTTTTCTAGGACAAGTGATGGATAGTAATGCCCCACACATCATCCTGCCTTCCCTCATCCCCTTACTCCCTTGGTAACCCCCCCGATTAGCAAATCACTTGATTTACAGGAATTACATAGAGATACACAAATCACCTCTGTATATCTATATGCACAATATTGTCAAAAGTATTGGGATGCCTGCCTTTACACGCACATGAACTTTGATGGCATACCAGTCTGAGTCTGTAGGGTTCAATATTGAGTTGGCCCACCCTTTGCAGCTATAACAGCTTCAATTCTTCTAGGAAGGCTGTCCACAAGGTTTAGGAGTGTAGCTACGGGAATTTTTGAACATTCTTTCAGAAGCACATTTGTGAGGTTAGGCACCGATGTGGACGAGAAGTCCTGGCTCACAGTATACGCTCCTATTCATCCCAAAGATGTTCTATCGGGACATTTTGGAAACTTTCATGCTCCCAACTTTGTGGGAACAGTTTGGGGATGGCCCCTTCCTGTTCCAACATGACTGCATATCAGTGCACAAAACAAGGTTCATAAATACATGGATGAGTGAGTTTGGGGTGGAGGAATTTGACTTTCCTGCACAGAGTCCTGACCTCTGACCTCAACCCAATAGAATACCTTTGGGATGAATTAGAGTGGTGACTGCAAGCCAGGTCTTCTCGTCATCAGTGCCTGACCTCACAAATGCGCTTCTGGATGAATGGTCAAACATTCCCAAAGACACACTCCTAAACCTTGTGGACAGCCTTCCCAGAAGAGCTGAAGCAGTTATTAAACCCTACGAACCAAAACTGGAATGGCATTAAAATTAATGTGCGTGTAAAAACAGGTGTCCCAATACTTTTGACATTATAGTACTTGTTAAGGACATATATTATCTTCAAGATTTTGGCATTAAGTGCCGGTTCGCATTTGTGCGATCACAGAGATCGCATGTAATTTGGAGCTCACTGCTCCTAAAATTACATGCGATGTCTGTGCGGTGCAAATTCAGCCATACAGTTTGAATTCGCAACGCAATTGCACTGAAACACGCACAGGACCCTTTTTTTGGTCCGCAGCAGAATCGGATCGCATGGTGGTTCACACTAGTGCGAGCCGATTCTGTGCGAACTTTCAGATCGCACTGCGATATGCGATCTGATCTGGGGATGTCATTAACTTTGAATTTACACCCCCAGCGTATCGCATATGGCAGTGTGAACTGCCTGTTGTGCGGATGCGATGCGGGAACACGCTGTATATTCGCAGCGTTCCCGCATCGCATAAATGTGAACTGTCACTAATAGGTAAGGGGAAGAAGAGGAATGTTTGACTGATGTTAATACAATTTTAAATTCTAATGAGGCCATAAAAATAACATAGATCTTTCATAGAATAACAGTCCAGTGAGGAAACTGCTGTCATTTTTTTACTTTTCTACAGTTCTGACCTTAATTAAACAAATAGTGCTTTCAAATGGTCTTTCCAGGTGGATTTCATGAGGTCAGAAGAGCCATTTACGCAGGGATGGTAAATACACAGTAAGGTGCCTGATTATCTCTCATTAAAGCATATGTAATTTATGCTAATCTACAGAGAAGTAGAGATGAGACAGGTCATCCATTATCTTGTTTAGTAGATCGTTTATTGTGTATGGAGACATCTATTTGGACATTGTTAAAAGGTATCAAGGAGTTCATTTTTGATGAGAATACATAGGCTTTAAAGCCTTGCAGCTAAAAGTGGGGTGATTATGTCATACTCCCAAATATATCTATTAGGCCCCTTTCACACTTGCGGACCGTTCAGATCCGCCTGTCAGTTTTTCAGGCGGATCTGAACGGATGCCCCATGCATCTCTATGGGGCATCGGATGTAAGCGGAGACATGTCCGCTGACATCCGATCCTGTCGGTCAAATCCGGACGGATGGAAACCCTATTTTCCATCCGTCTGGTGGTTCGGATCAGATGAGAACGGACAGGCGGTCCGTTCTCATCTGATTCCCCCATAGAGGAGAGTGGGGATCTGACACCTCCGTCTCCGCACACAGAGCGGAGATGAAGCTGTCATCCGCCTGCTCAGGGGTGGATCGGCGGATCGATCCCTCGCTGAGCAGCACGGCTCAGTCGACGGAACGGAGCTGCGTGAAAGGGGCCTTAGTGTGCTATGAAATTTGAAGCAGCTTTACTAGTGTTAAGCCAGCCATAGACGGTGTGATTTTCTTTCCTGCAACCACAGATTGCAGAAAATAAAATTGCTCAATTCCCCCATCCACAAAGTCAGTGTTGAAGTTGAAATCCCTCCCTCAGAGCTACTGTGTTTTCCTGGGGGTGGGGGGAGGGAAGTCGTCCCTGCTGGGAGAACACATAGTGAATACTGCTAGCGGCTAGAGCCACTGGCAATATTTGCATGAAGACTCCTACAGGCTGGTTGTACCCAAGTTATTCGATAAATCAACTTTGGTACCATCAGCCTGCCCGTACATGGTTCAAATCTTGGCCAGTCTCTGCCTAACTGGCCAAGATTCAAACCGTCTATGGCCGGCTTTAGATGGTCCTGTGAAGTGTGAAGTACCTTAATGGGGCTTTGTTGTGGAATTACATTTAAAGTATTATACAATACTGTGGCACTAGTAAAAAAAAAATATACTGTACATGAAAAAAGAAAATCAGCAGCAATGAAGACCCTCTTATATAGCCTAAAAGGCTTTAGGTCTATATACATTGATTATAGTAAGACTCTTCCACAGCATGAAAGCATCCTCCACAACAATTGTCAAAAGAAATCACAGATTTACAGTATCTGTGTATTTACAGATGAGTATCAAAATGAACCACCACTACCACAAATGAATCTAAGGCTTACCAGAAGGTTGGACCTTAAAGCCTAGAGGTCAATACGAGCATAGATATGGTAAAATCCCTATACAAAATTATGAATGGACAACAACTGCATCATGTGTTTCCAGTTCCACATTTGGTAATCCGTGTTTACAAAAATTAGAAAAACTGCAAATAGTGCAGATTACCCAAGAGTTTCTTTACTTAAAAAAATTTATATAAAATGGTGCATAGGACATTCTCATATATGCAAAAAATGCAAAGTAAGCCGCTACCTGTATGACCCACACCATACGTGATGACATCAGTATTAGCATCAGGAAGCTCTGCACCATGCGTTTAGTCTGAAAAGGATGTTCTCTGGGGCTTTACTAGGCTTCCCTCTCAGTTCAGTGGACTATGCTGGTGTCTGTGTAAAAGGCCTGCCAAGCTTTTAAATAATGTTCCTCTTACCACTACCATGGGCACTATTCATACCACCACTTGCTGAAAGCAGAGTGCTGAACTGCATCACCTGAAGAAATGTTTTTCCTTGCTAAACTTTACCTTTTTATCCTTTGAGAACAATATTCTATAGAGAAATGAAGATAGGTGTTGTGACAATAGTGGAGTTGGATGGTGTCTTGGGAGAATGGGGGGGGGGGGGGGTCCTGAACACAATACCACCCTCAATTTCTCCACAGTTAGCAAGTAGTTAATAAAAAGGGTTCTTATTGTAATGGGAGGTGACACTTTTGATGGAACACAATCCAACCAAGGACATATTTGACACAAAATTAAAAAAACAATGGGGGGCGGGGGGAGGACCCTACCTTAAAGATGCAGTTACCTCGTGAGACTAAAGTGGCATATATCCAGAGTTAAAAATGCATTTATTTTAATTAATATGTGAAATTATCATATCTATGTCCGTGTTGAAAAAATATTGTAGACAACAACCATTAGTAACCCAGAGACAATGTTGTCTAAAAGTAACATAATGTACAAACATCATAAGTGGCCACTTGTAAGGCAGACTGATTAGGTTTCGAATCCTTTGCTAAACCTGTCAGTCATCCTATATGCTGTATCACTCAGGGCTATATGTATGGGGGTCAGGGGCTAAAGATGCCTACACTAAGTAGATCAGGGAGGTATTGAGGTGGTAGGATCAATCTTTAGATGCTGCTGATAGTGAACCATATAATAGTTGTAGTCCTTAAGTGCAAAATTGAATGGGTATGGATCATACGGCAGTAATGATATCCATCCAGAGTATTCAACTGACTGCTGCTTTCATGACAAGCTATGGCTCAATTAGGTGTATAAATTAATATCTCAGTATGTGAGAGGTAGGCAAAAATGTTCATTCAAGTTCGCTGTAATCTCCAAACAGGGAGATACACACACATCTAGCACCTCTACTTGGAGATGTCAGCACGGATCGCTCAATATGAGATATCCGTCCAAACTGGGCTACGTGGTGTGTGGACACTATTCAAGCCGTATGTGTGGCTTAGTGTCTAAACAGTCTCACCTGTCGGCATCTTCTCATTTCCATTACTCCCATCAATAATCTTCTTCTGATTTTAGCTGCAGGTACTGTAGATTATAGAGAGGTGTTCTGTACAGTTGTTCAGAACTATAGAAGGTTAAATGGTCAATACAAATATAGGGACTCCAAAATGTGTAAGTTTAAATAATAGCAAATTTATTAATGAAAAAGTATGTAATAATCATAACCGTACAGATATTTACATCTTATAGTGTACCAGTATGTACATGAGGAACAAGACATACAACATAAAACAATAGACATTAAACACAGTACCGGCCGGTGCACAATATTTCACTCACAGGGCTAATTTTTCTACTTCACGAAGACGAAGCTACGCCATTTAGAAGCGAAACGCGTTGACGTCATCACCGCCGGCACGCCCACCAGTGTCTCAGACGCGGACAACGGAGCAAGCGCGTGGAAGCAAGAGGTCGGGGATCGGCGACCGCCACGAGCAAACAGCGGAGGGTAGGAAACAGAACGAGCGGCTATAGAGTGGAGGTCAGGTAAGTAAAAGACAGCACCGCAGCATATCAGAGGAAGGGGTGAAGCATCAGCCATACGGCTGACAGAGTGGGGAGAAGGATATAACGGCTGACAGAGTGTATTGAAGGAGTTACACAGGAGTAGCTTACACTTATCCGCCTTACAAGAAACACTCTGCATAGTCCCCAATGGATACGCTGAATGCCTGACTACCAATAACTTTCCTGACACTCCTCTATACACCCGCAATAAGAAAGGAAATCATACCTGACTTACTAACTTTACAATATTTCCAATTACCCTACCTACATACTGCTGGAAATTAATTCCCAACCGGCATCTTAAAAAGGAAAAGGGAGGAATTAAAAGGTGAAGCAACGGTAATTACCACCGGAGGCATAATTAATTACACAAACCCCGGACCGCCCTTATATATCCCCCGGAATTATTTTCCAATGATGCCAACCGGAGACTAGCCATCCTACTAAACCTCCCTTCCAAAACCCCTAATTTTTTCAAGATACTCTTATTCAAGTATATGTAATAATTTTTTGAACTATATCCCGTTTGTCCGTAGACACGCATCACAGGAAGATATTTTCAATGGTATTTTTCCAAGCATTTTTTTGAAGTAGAAAAATTAGCCCTGTGAGTGAAATATTGTGCACCGGCCGGTACTGTTTAATGTCTATTGTTTTATGTTGTATGTCTTGTTCCTCATGTACATACTGGTACACTATAAGATGTAAATATCTGTACGGTTATGATTATTACATACTTTTTCATTAATGAATTTGCTATTATTTAAACTTACACATTTTGGAGTCCCTATATTTGTATTGACCATTTAACCTTCTATAGTTCTGAACAACTGTACAGAACACCTCTCTATATGCATATTTTGGTTAGGTCAGACATGTATTATTTTAATACAGGGACCTCTAATAGCAAAGTCTGAATCCATACGCTCCTTACAGTAACCTCATACGAGGTACTGTAGATTGTTTATACTTGCTGTGTCTGTATGGTCGGTATAATCTGCATCCACGAGGATGTAATGCATGTAATTATGCTCATGTGCTCCAGCAGGCTACATCCCCATACTCAAGCAGGGCAACTGGCCAATCTCCTAAGGGTAGTGGATGGCCACATGTGGCACCACTGACGTTGTGAAGTCAACTTGTTTCGCCAATGGGCATATCTTCCTTTGCTTCATAAGGACCAGTGGGCTTCTAGCTTCTCTGATTAATTAAGTCCGTAACTCCTCCTCCCACTTGTTGAGTTGAGTCTTAAAGCTGCAGACCATAATTACGCTAGTAAAGTATGCTTTGGATACATAAGTAATCCTTAGGGCATTAGCCAAGTGAATATCAATAGTTTATTAGCATTACTTGTTGTTCAAACATCTTTCTTAATAGACTTCCAAAATGTGCATTGGCTCAATTCATTTTCTAAAGGATTAAGGTCAGCCGATAAACAAATCCTATAGCTTTATAACACAAGGAAAAAGGGGAAACCCTTCTTAGCGAGTGTCTCCCTGCTATTCCAAAAATACCTGCAAACTAAGTTCTGTGTTCAGTTCCTTTGGGCTCAATGTATCTAGTCTATAGATCCAAATGTTTCCACATTTCAATAACTCCACATCAAAATCATCTCTCCTTTGAGGAAAATTAAAGTGTTACTATACCCACAACAGGAGAATCAGTCCATATATACAGTAAAGGATGCATGTTATACTTACTGTGGAACCTAAGAGATTAAACCTGCACATTGTGTATAAATACAGTTTGATCCTATCTTCTCTGATCCTCCCCTTCTTCCACTGTCCTCACTCCATCTCCTGACAGTACAGAGCCTTGAGGGTACTCTGCACATGTTCAGATGGTGTGTATTGCTAGAGAGTTGTTTTTTTCAGGAGGGTGCATGTGATTGGCACAGGGCCATTTAGCACTGCCCATAAAGAGGGTCAGGGGCCATGCAGCCTCATAGGACTGTCAGAGGAGAATGAAAACTCCTCCTACAAGCTTTAACCAGTGCTTTGCCGGACACTGATAGAAGTTACAAGACGGCTATATACTGCTGATGAGAAAAGGTATTTAGCCGTTTATATTTGAATAATTGCATTTGCATGTTCTGTATACTGTGGGTGACTAGATATAGTGAATGTAAGGTCCTTAGTAACAGTTTAAGGGTATAAAATCCTTTTATCCTCTTTCCATTAAGTTTACTTCCGTGAAAATTATTATAGTGCTGGGCCAAAGGACTATCTGGATCTTTTTTATTTATATTATATCTTTGAAATGCTCCCCAATCCTTGTTTTCAGTTGTCTTTTTGTCTCACCCACATTATTTTTAACACATGAGCAAGTAGTAAAATATAATACCCATGTAGTTGAACAGTTAATCAGGCTAATAATACTAAACGTAGTGTTTTTTAAATCTGTAAAATATCTGTTCTCTCAACAAATGGGCAGGTTTGGCAATTCCCACATGAAAACATCCCCCTTGTCAGTGGGATAGAAGTCAACCATGTAAAATCCTTCCCTGGGATATGTTCCAAGTGGATTATTAATTACCCAGGTTAGATGCTCTTTTGGCTACCATCTGTTGGTAATCGCCTACAATCTTCTTTCATTTTGGGCATTCCTGTTGAACCCAACAGTGCTTGTTAAGAATTTTCTTTACATCGTCCCATTGTGCAACAAATTTAGTGATTATTCTTACTGGTTTTTTAGGGTGGGGTCCTTTAAGCCCCCCATTTTTTGCTTAATTTTGTAGCCTTGGGTTACATAGGACTACACCTAATGTGTGTGTTTGGTAACCAGATGATACAATTGCTCTGATATATTGCAGAAAAAGGAGTGAAAATACGGCTATGTACCTAAATAGCAATACACCACTCACCCAGCGCTACACCACTTCAATTGAATGGTACTATATGATAGTATAACCTAAAAAAGTGCAGCCGCTATAACCTAAAATCAAACATCTATAACATATGTGTATATTAACCCTCAAACGGAAGACCTCCTGGGAAAAGCACACATTAGCAGTGCTACATGCAACTGTCTCTCAAAAAGTAAATTGTTCTAAAGTATTCACAAAAGAACCACAGTCCTTAAGCTGACAGCGTTTGTCCTTCACCGGAATATCAAACATGCGTCTTCAGTGCTGGCCCGTAGGTATTGCTCACTCACCAACAGGACTTAGGTATGAATGGGTTACATATCGCTGAACATCGTGTGGATTTAGGAGAAGTGCAAGCTAACTTTATCTCTGACAGTGGGAGGTGTAGTGCAACCATCCTTGTGAGTGGTAAAGGCACAGTACCTAAAGCCCCGTACACACGTACCGATCGTCGGCCGAACGATCGGCCGTCTTTTGTCCAGGGCTGTCCTGTCCGCTGAAAAGTGCAAAAGACTGCACACGAATTTTGTCGGCCAACAACAGCCGACTGCAGAAGTGATGTCATGTGATGGTTAACTTTCCGTGTCTTTTTTCTTCTCTGAGCATGCCCAGTCTTGCAAATCTGCTGATTGTCGGCCAAAATCTGTACTGACTGACGCACAATCGGTCGTTCTGTTGTCGGCGTACACAAATTTTAATGCCTGCAGGACAGATTCTGTTCGGCCGAAAATGCGCTGTCGGCTGTCGGAAGCATCATACTAACAAGCCCACAATCGGCCGATCGTTCGGCGGCCGAATATTTGCGACCAACAATCGGTATGTGTGTACGGGGCTTTAGTCCTGTCGGTGAGTGAGCAATACCTAGGGGCCAGCACTGGAGGTATAACAATTGCAAATAATGGAAATTAACCAACATTTTGCTGATGTCCCAGGAACACCAAAACTGGTAATTTTACTCATCCCTAAACAGCACATGCAATAATAGATATAGAAAAGTAAAAATGTTATTTTGTAAAAAAGAAAAAAAAAACAGTACTGTAGCAAACTCCATCCATTTAGAGTTTGCAGCTACTTTAGACCCTTGTCACACTGATTGGCTGCTGTTTCCAGCAGTTTTTGTGCCATAGACCGTGCTTTGCCATAGACTACAATTATATTGTGCATTTTTTGAAAGCGCATCAAAATTTGTGCATACATGAGCTTGGTGAACTTTGGGTGTTCCTGAAGGACATGGTTTATTTTGATTCACATTTTTACATGTTACAGCATCAGCTTCTTTTGTGGTCCTTGACATTTGTTCACATGACATGAGCTACAAAAGAAAATGGTGTTGGAAGACTTCCCTTTGTCAGACACAATGACCGTAATGCTCAGCATGTGTCACAGAGAGAAGTCCCTTCCTTGATCAATGTCCAAATGAGGAAATATCTCCACTCATGGTCGTCAGTACATCATATCTTATTAGCAAAAAAAGAAAAGAAATCACCACACTCCTGGCTGCATTATATTTTCTTGTTTGAAAAAGCACTTTTCAGTATGAAACATGTCATAGGTGACCCTGCTGTTAAGTAATAAACAAGAACAGTTGCTGCAGCGTGGAATGTGGTGATGCATTTCCTTTTCTGATTTGCTGGTATGAATCAAGCAAAACAAGCATCCCTGAGCAGTATACATATTTTTCTTTTAAACTTTATTAGTACAGGCCAGGGGACAAATTCCCCCCTGCCTTCCAGCCCAGTCGCACTGAGTGTGTAACCTGCCTGGCTGTACGGTGTCAAAAATGTGTAAAAATGACATGGTAGGCCTTAAAAAAGTACAAATCCACTGGAAAGTAAAACAGTAAACTTATATGTATTGCAATGGCATATTTAGCTGTTTCCTTGAGATTAAAAACAACTGGCAACACTATGTTTGCCGGAGCTAATAATCTGTATAGATTTTTCAGCAAACGTCTAATCATAAAGAGTATTCTTTTAGGTGTGCATACATTTAAGTGTTGTCCAAGTCTAGAGGAAACAAAACAGAAGCTTCAGGAGCTTAGTGATTATTGTGCTGATGGGCAAACCTCAAGCCTTCGGAAATCAGGAAACATCAGACAAAGTAAAACCAGCTTATCACAATATGCAAAAATAATGTATTTCAAGGCCTGGTTTGGTCTTCAGGCAGCCAGAATGAACTGCTGTGATGTTTCTGTGAATAATTCTTAAGTGGTCAAAAGATATTTATGTGCCAGAGGAAAGAAGCAACTTTATAATAATAACAGTATGTCATGGGCATGGCGGAGTGCATTGAGGGACACACAGCAGGTCGGCTCACTCATCTTTTACACATGAAAATACAGGGCAGAATTGTACTCCTGTCAAATTGATATGTTAAGTTATTTCTGCAGCTGTTTCTATTGGGAATGGAAAGAAGGATGCCAGCTTCCTGAGGCTTTCTATACCGGTAACCTTTGTGGGAGATTTAATCATCAGTTCATAAGTATATTGATGCATGCTCACTTACCTTTGGGCTCCACAAATCTATTGTGTTGATTTGTATGTGCCATACTTATTAGCCATTTGGGAAGCAGAAGTGATTGGCCTTGCAGCGGTTCATTGCAGTCATTGTGCCCATCATTCTTCTTAGCATGTAAAGTTTTATTACTGCATCTCATATTCTGCAGTACAACAGGCATTGTGAGGATGTAGCAGACATAATAAGATTCTGATTCTGCTACTCTTTCAAATTACTGAAATAACTCACTGGTACCAATACCCAAGAATACCTTTTTTTTTGTTATGCTTAAACATTCACATCAGCTTTATATTGTAAACTGCAATTTAAAGTGACATTAAACCTTAATTTTTTTTTTTTCATTAAAATAACAAACATGTTATACTTACCTGCTCTGTGCAATGGTTTTGCACAGAGAAGCCCCGATCCTGCTTTTCTGGGTCCCCTGCTGGTGTTCCAGGCCCCTCCTCTTTGACAAGTGTCTCCAAGGTAAGCCACTTTCCATGCGGGCACCCATGCATGCTTACTATTGACACAGATTGGGCAACTCGGCCCCCTTCCATCTCCCTCATCACAGCATTTGATTGACAGCAGTGGCTTCCAACGACTGCTGCTGCTATCAATCTGCCCAATGAGTAGGGAGACAGCGGTGAGAGACGCTGTTTTCATGCATGTCGCTGAATTGAATTGGAAAAAAATAGAGAGACAGAGCGCCTCTAAGTGCAGCAATTTATTATAAACTGGACATCACTATATAAAAGCAACTCACTAGATGAAAGTGTAGTCTAGGCTTGTAAACTCCGGTGGTAGGTCAAAAGGTGGATGTAGCCCCCAGGGTCCCGCAGAGTAGAATGCTCCGTGCTGATCGGATGGACGATAGGACGCTAGGCAAAGGATCCTCACGTCTTCCGGATTCACGGTACGGCTGGGCGCCCAAGGACCATGCTGTGGACCACTGTGGACCACTGTGTGACGTCACCGGAAATGAACCAATAGCACGATGCATTTCAGAGCTTGCGCGCGACTCAGTGGGCGTGCGCACTCTTTTTTCAAGTGCAAGATAGAGGGATGTTCCGAAAACAAGTCGTATATATGCAGGGCAGAAGTAAACAAGGGGGAGGTGGCTGCTAGAAGGTCTAATGTTCCCATTGGACAGCTAAAAACGGAACCATGCACTAAACCATACTGGATACATTTTACAGGACTAAAAATACAAAATTAAAACTAAAACTAAAAATACAAGTCAATATGGGTATCTATATGTATGCATAATAAATGTAGTAAAATCCTAAATCAATATAACATTAGAGAACATATGTATACAATATATAAAGAGATGTATAAAAGGTATGTAAAAACACTAAATGGGGTCACGACAAGAATGTGTGTATAAAACTAGGACCAAGTATTTATATGTATGTGGTGTAATAGGAGAGGATAGATGGCAAAGGAGGAAATAATGTAAAAAAGAAAGATAGAGTGTGTACCAACCGCAGACACAGAGGCGGACACACGCATATGCGCTTACATGCTGAGCTGGCACCCACATATGAGCGTACCCGCATAAGCAATGTGTCCATATATATGCTTCTCCTCCCTCAGACACCAAATGTGATGATGTCATAACTGGTCAAAAATAAAAATATATGTAAACAATTATATGAAGAGATATATATATACATGCCTGTACATATACATACACTCACACATATACATACATATATGACATATATGTATATGTGTGTATACGTGTGAGAAGATAGCAATCATGGGTAGAACCATATGGTCTAGGTAGAAAGGTCTACAAGAGGGTGTGTAATGTTCTGGTACCTTTGGGTACCCTAATTACTCTTTCATAAGTGTATGCGCCCCACCATTCTCTTTTGGTAAGGTGCGCATACACCTTTAAGACTGATGCTGTCATCACTGAGCGCCGGACTGGATGGCTATTTAGATCGCCGGCTCTCACTCACATGTGTTCGTTCAAACTGCTTTGTGCCTTGATGCTAACCTGTCTTGAAGCTCTCATGCTTGCAAGCATACCTCGCTGTCGGAACCACGCTGCGCTGATCCCTGTATCCCGCTACCGGATCATCCGCTCTTGCCCGAACCTCTCCTCTGCTACATTGCTATTAGTGATAAGTACCCCACAGGGGAAACCTCTATAACCTTCATACTAAAGCTTACACTATCTAGCTCTGCATACTAAGGACTATTACTACATCTGCATTATCTAAGATTGCTAGCTCTTGAGCCTACTACCACCTGTTCTTGCACTGGGTTGATCTCTCTTGTATGTCCACCTGCTACTCTGTCATCTGCTACCATACATGATTGCTAAACCTATCTGCATCCCATCTGCTACTATCTTACTTTCAAGAACATTTCCTTTCAAGTGTCTGTCATCTACCATCTCTACCCAATCTGTCTCTTCAGCCTATCATCACTGTGTTACTATATACATAGTATATAGTAACACAGTCACTCTAGGAAACATCTTACTGAGTGTGTGTATTTACTTGCTGAATTGAGATCATCCACACATGATGAGTCATTGAGAGTTGGGATTGGTGTCTCAGCGTTTCTCTACATGACTACTGAAGTGGAATATTTCTGCAGCTGAAAATCCACATCATACATAAAACGGAGGAGCGTTACAGGGTGCTGATTTCCAACTCCTCGTTTAAGCCAAAAGGCTTGAGGGTATCGAGGGTGTAGATCCAATAGGTCTCACGTTGGCATAGCCTGGAAAAACGTTCTGCTTCAGAATAATGAGGTGGTATGGATTCTATTACCCAAACGCGGAGACCTTCAGTGGATTTTTGATGAGCCTCTAGGAAATGCCTTGGGACACTATGCAAGTCTGTGCCTTCTTCTATGAAACGACTATGTTTTCCAAACCTTTGCCTAAGTGGGCAAATGGTGCGGCCTACATATAGAAGCTTGCATGGGCAAGTAAGGCAATAGACTACATAGTCTGTAGAGCAATTGTAGAATTGCTCTAATGGGTATATTTTGCCTTTATGTGTGAAAGACTTCTGTCCATAGGTGATAAAGTCACATGTCTTACATAATTTTTTGTGACATGGATACATGCCTTTAAGTGGAATGAGGTTAAGAGGATGAGGATTATTTTTCTCGGGGGAATTTACTTGGAGCTATTTTGTTTTTAAGTGTTGGAGCTCGCCGATAGGTGACAGTGGGTCTAGAGGCCAGAATGGATTGGAGATGGGGATCCTGTAAAAGTATACTCCAATGTTTCTGTAGGATTCCTTCCATTTTTTTATATTTATTGTGGAAACGAGTTATGAATCTGCCTGGTACATTATTGTTGGGTTTTGTAGATGTAGTGGGATGATCAACAAGATACATATCATAAGCCTGATCAATCAAAGTAGGAGGGTATCCTTTATCACTGAATTTTTGTTTGAGATACATACTTTGTGCGATGTAGTCCTCTTTTCGTGTGCAATTATGTTTCAAACGACAAAATTGGCCTTTGGGAATGTTGTTCACCCAAGCCGGGTGATGACAACTCTTATAGTGCAAATAAGAGTTTTCTGCTGTTGGTTTAGTGTAATTTCGGGGGAAAATGTGTTTGTGGTCATGACATAACTCCAGATCTAGAAATGGGAGGGTGTCCGGATGAAATTCAAAGGTAAAAGAGAGACCTAGTGTATTGTTATTGCAATGGTGGACAAAGGCTTCTATATCAGTGACAGGGCCGTCCCAAATAATCAAGATGTCATCTATATACCTCCCGAAAAACACCAGATTTTTGGCAAAGGGGTTATGGTTCCAGATGTGGAGTTCCTCCCAATGGCCCATAGTCAAATTTGCATATGACGGCGCAAAATTGGCGCCCATAGCTGTCCCGTTTTTTTGGAGATAGAATTCGCCATCAAACAAAAAATAATTGTGAGTCAGACAAAAATGAGTGGAATCCAAGATAAAGGATGCTTGTGATGGATGGAGGAGGGGGTCTTGTAATAAGAAATGTTGGATGGCAACCATACCGATATTGTGCGGGATAGACGTATATAATGAATTTACATCGAGAGATAACCAACAATAACTGTCTTCCCATGAGTAGGATTCTAACATATCTAAGAGATGTGTCCCATCTCTAATATAGGAGTGTAGACCTTGAGCTAGTGGTTGTAAGAATGAATCGATATATATGGAGAAACCACTAGTGATGCTGTCCATAGATGCGATTATAGGATGGCTTGGAGGGGTAAGTGGATTCTTGTGGATTTTATGAAGGGGGAAAAAATAAGGAGTATTATAGAATTTTTTAAACAAAAAAGAAGCTTCCTTTTTGTTGATAATATTATTACTGGTGGCTGTGTGAATGAGACTTTCAGCTTCCGAATTAAACATGGGAAGTGGGTCTTTTGCAAGCTTGGTATATGTATTAGTATCTGACAGTAATCTATGGGCTTCAAGCAGGTAGTCTCCGCGTTTGGGTAATAGAATCCATACCACCTCATTATTCTGAAGCAGAACGTTTTTCCAGACTATGCCAATGTGAGACCTTCTGGATCTACACCCTTGATACCCTCAAGCCTTTTGGCTTAAACGAGGAGTTGGAAATCAGCACCATCTTGTAGACCTCTCTACCTAGACCATATGGTCCTGCCCATGATTGTTATCTTCTCACACGTATACACACATATACATATATGTCATATATGTATTTATATGTGTGAGTGTATGTATATGTACAGGCATGTATATATATATATATATATATATATATATTGTGAGGGATTAGCTCGGTGGTAGGCGTGGATGACCCCTTTGGGGGTGCGTTTTCACAGAGAGATAGCCGAGCAGTGGTTGCAAACAACACTGATTTATTCATGCAATTTACTTCACACCATTGCAAGCCTCAAAACAGCCAAAATAAAATAAAACAAAATAAATCCTTGCCACTGTGGGCAGCTACCTTCTCACACACTGGATCCTATCTAATGAAGTCTGTCCCCAACCTACTGTTGGGCCGACTTGGCTGATCACACAGCAGACTCTCAATAGTCCATGTTTTATCTCTTCACAATTGCACAGTTCATCTATTTCTTCTCACATAGAAATAGTTCATTTAACATGTCCCTTTTCCTCTTCATATGGAACATGTCCCTTTGTCTCTTCACACTCTTCACATTGAACACAGTTTATTTACTTGTCTCTTGGCTTGCCTCTTCACATGGCAAACATTCCTTTATTTCTTTCCACATAGAAATAGTTTCTCTTCTCACCTTGAGACGTCTTCACACTGGTTACCCTCCTTAGCGCATATCACTTCAGGGGGTCTTCTCCCGTGCTCACCAGCTTGTCGGGAGGCACACATCTGACTGTCCTCCTTCTCCCAGCTCACACAGCGACAGGAGACAGCAGTCCTTCTCCCATGCCCACACTGCGTCGGGAAGCACACGTTTGTCTGCCTTCCTCTCCCAGCCCACACGGCGACAGGAGGCAGCAATCAATAGGACTTCCTTTGGACAAATTATAGAAGCCTTCATTTCCTCATTCTGAACAGCTGAAGGCCTTTCAACTTCTTTACACCTTCCTGCTGCCTTTGGCAGCCGACACCCTATAGTAATTAGTGAACTTTCCAAAGCAGGTGGGAATGTGTCTCCTCTTTGTGACTACATTCCCAGATTTACCTGACTTCCTGTCACAATATATATATATAATTGTTTACATATATTTTTATTTTTTACCAGTTATGACATCATCACATTTGGTGTCTGAGGGAGGAGAAGCATATATATGGACACATTGCTTATGCGGGTACGCTCATATGTGGGTGCCAGCTCAGCATGTAAGCGCATATACGTGTGTCCGCCTCTGTGTGTGCTGTTGGTACACACTCTATCTTTCTTTTTTTACATTATTTCCTCCTTTGCCATCTATCCTCTCCTATTACACCACATACATATAAATACTTGGTCCTAGTTTTATACACACATTTTTGTCGTGACCCCATTTAGTGTTTTTACATACCTTTTATACATCTCTTTATATATCGTATACATATATTCTCTAATGTTATATTGATTTAGGATTTTACTACATTGAACATTTATTATGCATACATATAGATACCCATATTGACTTGTATTTTTAGTTTTATTTTTGTATTTTTAGTCCTGTAAAATGTATCTAGTATGGTTTAGTGCATGGTTCCGTTTTTAGCTGTCCAATGGGAACATTAGACCTTCTAGCAGCCACCTCCCCCTTGTTTACTTCTGCCCTGTATATATACGGCTTGTTTTCGGAACATCCCCCTATCTTGCACTTGAAAAAAGCTCTTGAATGCCTACTGAGTTGTGCGCGAGCTCTGAAACGCATCGTGCTATTGGTTCATCTCCGGTGATGTCACGCAGCGTGCGCTGCGTTCCAGCGTGGTCCTTGGGCACTCAGCTGTACCGTGAATCCGGAAGACGTGAGGATCCTTTGCCTAGCGTCCTATCGTCCACCCGATCAGCACAGAGCATTCTACTCTGCAGGACCCTGGGGGCTACATCCACCTTTTGACCTACCACCGGAGTTTACAAGCCTAGACTACACTTTCATCTAGTGAGTTGCTTTTATATAGTGATGTCCAGTTTATAATAAATTGCTGCACTTAGAGGCGCTCTGTCTCTCTCTTTTTTTCCACATGTATCCACATGTATATGTATGTTGACTTCACTGTGATTCTTGGAGCTAGACCTTACAGCAGCAATTACCATTTATTGCACCATTGTACTACTTCATTTGGGACTTTACTTTTGGACTTCTTTTTAAGGACTTTCTTGCATTTATTACAGTCCAGCGTTTTGTTCCCATATTGTTCCCTCTTTTTGTATACTATTACCATCCCATCCAGCCTGTACCAGAGCGCTTGCTCTCTTACTTGGCTGAATTGAATTGGGATCAGGTAAGAATAACGCGGGGGGGGGGGGGTTGTGTAGGGGGCTCCTGCAGAACAGAAGGTTTTTTACCTTGAGGCTTTAGGACCACCAATAAAAAACCTTGAGGCTTTAGAACCACTTTAAGTTACATACCTAGCAAAATAAATAACAGTGAGGAGAGTTCTTTTGCTCAATTCTTTAGTTTTTCCAGCAAGCATTATTATGGTGCACCAATTCAATGCAATTATTTCTTTCATCAGTAATCTGGAGATCTGGGAACCCTTGCTTGTGATGCTTTAGAGGTCTTCCCTAGCACTCCAACTGAGGATTTCTTGCTGTCTCTCAAATAAAGAAATTTAATGTGCTCATGTAAAAAAAGAAAATATTTTCAGAGTCACCAATGAGACTTAAACCTGCCTTGGAAAACGGGTAATACAGGAAGAGAGAGAAAGAGGAAGTTCCACAACACAGACCTCAGGAAGTACTGTAGACTTCCAGTTACCCTAAGGCATTTGGATTTTTTGTGTAGTGAATTTTAGAGATTAAAGGGTTAGTTCACCTTTTTCACAAAACATAAAAAGGTGAATTATCTGGCATCACCCTCCCTACACCCCCCGATTAATGTCTTTTACTATCTACTCTAGACGATACAGTAGTCCAAGCATTTGAAAGCCATGCTCTTCTGTACTTCTTCCCCCTTCTTTCTTCTAGGAGGGCTCAGAGAGATTCTCATTGATAAGCCATTGCTGACCAATGCCTGCTCACCATTGTAAGCATGGTGATGCTACATAGGCTCTAGACTGTTTACTGTCATTTTCAGATGCCCAGACTTCTATACTGGCAGGCGTAGGTGGTAGAAGATAATCTAAGGGGAGAAGTGCAGCGGGGTCCAGGGGTGAACTAACCCCTTTTGTGAAAGGCTGAACTAACCTTTTATATTAAACTGAACTGATGTAGCCAGTGGATAGACTTAGCAGCCCACTAATTGGTTTCACATGTTGGCTGGAATTTATCTTTAGGGTGATGGAAAACCTGTCAATAAATCAAACCTTCTAAACTTCAGAAAAAAATCATAATCATGGTATTTCAGTTCTAGAAACCTTGTACAGTATGCAGTATACATCCTACTTTACCCTTACAACTACAAACATCCTCTATGTGCAAACCTTTACATACTCCCTTCCTGAGATCATGGTGACAACACTCACCCAACTGACATAGTTACTACTAAAAAAAAGCTGACAAAATGTTCTTTCATCTGTACCAATTTTTCCCAGCATGATGGATGGACAGTAAAGAATAGGAGCAAACATAATGTCCTCCCTGTGGTCCCCCCCCTCTTGTCAGCATGTTCACTGATAGCACTGGACATATCAATGGAATAGTTCTTCTCCTAGTACTCTAGTGCAAAGTGTTGCAGGAGGCCGATATCAAGACAGTTTTAGGAACTTCTACTTATTCTGTGTAAAAATACATTATTTTTTATTATAAATACATAACCAGATGAAAAGGATATTTTTACTTATCTGCCTAGAGTCTAGCTTTATTAAAACAGCCCGAATTTTAGTAAAGACCGAATTTAATGTAAACTTTTCATTTTAAATATTCTCAGTTGAGCCCCTGGTTGTACAGATCATACACGCTGCCATTAATAATCTTTTTCTTGAAGGTCTGCACAGAATTCTGGGATATTACTGTTTTCACAGAACATTTCTCAGGAGCACAATGAGCATGCTCTTATGTACACATATTTTTATTCTTGTGAAAAGCTATGACAAATTATCTAAGAGATGGCAACTTTACACAGGCATATAAAAAAAAAATAGTATGCATAGTGAATACATAGTGAAAATTAGTATACATGGGGTTGATCATGAGAGGCAAGGAAATAAAAGAAAATGTATTTAAAGCGGAGTTCCACCCAGTGCACATTTTTTTTTAAAAAAATACCCCCGGGACAGTCAGGGCTAGTACATTCCACAATGGCTAGCCTCTGATCTGTCCCGGGTTGCACTTACCTTTTAGGAGAAATACTTACCTTGAAAAAGTATTCTCCAGCGCTGCCATCTCAGGTGTGGGCAGCTTGAAGCCAGCGCGATCCTCTTCTGCGTCCTCTTCCTTCTTCTTCGGTCCCACGATGCACTGCACCGGCCCCGATGTCACTTCCGGCGCGCGCGCGTCATCCCTCCACAGCTTCTGGGCATGCCCAGAAGCTGTTTAGAAGGGAATGACGCGTGCGAGCCGGAACTGACGTCGGGGCCGGTGCAGGCGCAATGATTCCTGGGAGCGATGACGTTCAGCTCCCAGGAATCATTGCAAAAGCCAGGAAGTGACGAATCGCCGCGGCCGCCGAGGGGAGGAAGAAGGAAGTAAGGTAAGTATATTTTCTCGACAAGGTAAGTAAAAAAAAAAAAAAATTGCGATTATCCATTTGTTTTTCAGGTGACCCGGAGCGAGAAGATGGAGGTAAGTATAAAATTAGGGTGGAACTCCACTTTAACAGAAATGGTTGTTTTGTTTTTTTTTTCTAGATTGCAAAACAGTCATGTGCACATTTTGTATATACAGTATACAATATACTTTTATATCAGGGACTTGCAGCGAGGTCAGTGTCTGGTGATGCAATGGCTAATATCAGAGCCAGATACACACAGGTTACATATTCACAAGATACGTATTCGATTCTCATTATGTAGGTGATTGCAGTTCTACTAGTTATACTCATTTAACAAAAACATTTTCAAACTCTGTCCCTTTAAGATGTTTTTCAGTCACCCTTTTTTTTTTTTTATGCTGGAAACAATATTACTAGCAAAGATGACAATAAAGATTGTAGAAAAAAATAAAACATATCTCTAACATATCTAAACTAAAAAGGGTTCAGGGTTAATCACAAAAAGGTGAAATGCAGAATATCGCTGCGAACATTAGAGCGAGAGCAATAATTCTAGCACTAGACCTCTGTAACTCTAAACATGTAACCTGTAAAAATAAAAGTGTCGCCTATGGAGATTTTTAGGTACTGAAGTTTGGCGCCATTGCACAAGTGTGCGCAATTTTAACCACTTAAGCCCCGGAAGGTTTTACCCCCTTAATGACAAGGCCATTTTTTGCGATTCGGCACTGCGTTTCTTTAACAGAAAATTGCACAGTCATGCAACGCTGTACCCAAATACAATTGATGTCCTCTTTTCCCCACAAATAGAGCTTTCTTTTGATGGTATTTGATCACCTCTGCGGTTTTTAGATTTTGCGCTATAAACAAAAAAAGAGCGTCAATTTAAAAAAAAAAAACGCCATCTTTTTTTATTTTCTGCTATAAAACATTCCCCCCCCCAAAAAAAATAAATAAATAATTTTTTCATCAGTTTAGGCCAATGTGTATTCTGCTACATATTTTTGGATAAAAAAAATCCCAAAAAGCCTATTTTAATTGGTTTGTGCAAATGTTATTGCGTTTACAAACTACGGGATAGATTTTTGGACTTTTTATTATTTTATTTTTATTAATTGTAATGGCGGTGATCTGAGATTTTTAGCAGGACTGCGACACTGCAGCGGACAGATTGGACCCCTCACTGCCATTTGTGACACTTTTTGGGGGCCAGTGACACTAATACAGTAATCAGTGCTAAATAATATGCACTGTTACTGTATAAATGACACTGGCAGGGAAGGGGTTAACGCTGGAGGTGATCAAAGGGGTTAAATGTAAGCCTAATATGCTTACTGACTGTGTGTGTGTGTGTGTGTGTGGGGGGGGGGGGGGGGGGTTCTGTGACAGGCACAGGCAGATCGCAGTTTCAGCTTAGCTGAAACTGCTGATCTGTCCCTACCTGTCTGACAGAAGATCCGCCTGCTTTGTTTACATAAGCAGGCGGGTCTTCTCTCGGGTTTCCCGGATGATTGTGGGAGGGCAGCAGCAATCCCGCGGCCCGCCTCCCACTGTGTCTAAACCACATGCACTCTAGTCACCTAGTACTACGTGACTGGACACAGCTGAGCCGCCCTGCCACAGTAATATTACGGAAAGAGAGAACAGAGCGCCTCTATGTCGTGTCATTCACGGTCCCCAGTGACTTCACGCAGCGTGCGCTGCCTTCCAGTGAGGTCCTTCGGTGCTCATCTCCACCCGGAACCGGAAAACGGAGAATCCCCAGCACGGCGTCCGTCCACCCATCCGATCAGGATTCGGAGCTTCACCCTCTAGGACCTCTGTGACTGATACCATCCCTGACGTACCACTGGAACTAACAAGCCTATACTACATCTCTATCTAGTGAGTTGATAATTATTTGCTACAATAAATTGCTGCACTTAGAGGCGCTCTGTTCTCTCTTTCCTTATATGCATCCACAGTACCGGCTTCATCTGTGTTTCAGAGCTAGCCCTTAGAACAGCAAACAGCCATTATTGACATACATCATCTCCCTTATTGGACTTGGATTTTACTTGGACTTATATGGACTTTCACCCATATATTGTATTTCAGCCCGATTCTTATTATTGCCAGCCATTATTGCCAGCCATAGTCCATTCATGTCCCCTTTGGTTGTCCTTTTTTAACATGTATTTTTTATTGTACTGCCACTATCCCACCTAACCTATGCCAGAGCGCTTGCTTTCTTTTTTTTTTTTTTACAGTAATATTACAGGGGGCAGTTGGCAAGTGGTTAAGAGTGACTTGTTAGGTATCCATTTACTCGGCGTAACATCATCTTGTATATTATACTAAAAAAATCGGGCTGTTTTTTTTCTTATTCATAAAACTGTTTTTTTTTTTTTTTAAAAAAACACTGGGTGGCAAGTGGTAAATACCATAAGTAAGTAATATACAAATAATTATTATATATTGTTTTTAGGGTAAGTTAGTATATTTCAAAAACTGTACAGGTTTTAAGCAGGTGGTTTAACAGACAAATTACAGAAGTTTGAAGTTAATAAATAGATAAATAATAAATTATTATGTTTTAACATATAGCATAATAATATATTATTTTGCTTGATTACAAAAAGTACCTTTTCAGCAACAGCAGATTCTCCCTTTTAATTGTATGAGAAAAACACAGGATTATGGGAAAACCTTATACCCATAGACCCATGTTTTTTCCTTGTAGTTAAGAGGGCTGGGCTAGAAGGGAGCATCTGTCTTTTAGACACATGCCCCCTTCTATGACACTGCTGTGAGAGGAGAGCCTCCACTGCAGCATTTTTATTGGACAGCTTGGAGCAATAGTGTTTTACCATTGGTCCAAGGCTCCAAGCTGTCCATTGAGCTCAGTGCCTCTGAAAAGAAGTCAGAGGCACTGTGAGCTCATCCTCTCAGTCTGCTGCAAACAGCGTGTGCCAGATTGTATTTAAACTGGAAGCGCTGTATGTAGCTTCTGACAGGCTGTGCAAGGAGCCCCGTATCTCCGGAACCATAGGTGCTAGGAGCCCTAGCCCATAGGTGCTAGGTGCCTTGACCAGTGGTAGAGTAAGGCTTTGGATACCTACCCCCCAAATTTTAGGGGCCTCTGTGACCCCAGGTCGCCGAGCTATGACCCTCGAAGCTCGATCACCTGCCTCCCCTAACTGCATGTCCCTGGTTTTTATATAATTTATTTAATTTTGCTGTAGCTTGTTTACAAGAAGTAGTCTAAATGTTCCAGAAATTCTTTCTGCTTGTTCTTCCTTTGACTAAAAGCTTTCTTCACTTAGTCATAAGTTTTCTCCATGGCAAGCTTTATTTTCAGCAATGAAAATCTATATCTACATGGCTGAAAATAACTGAAAATAAGTAATAGTGGTGTGGTGTGACAGCATAGCATAGTGAATTCACTCTTATGCAGGGATACAGTATATTCCAGGTATTAACCATAATAGCACTTGCGGGCCAGAACCCAGGCCAGCAGAGGTAAAGAATTCAGCACTAAGGCTAAAGGCCGGTTCACACATCCCCATGCGGTGTGTTTTGATAGCCCATTAATTTGAACTACTTCACTTGGGCTACTTTTAAAAATGCACTGCACAAAACAGCATGTACGGCTGTACCTTGTGATTTGGTTTCCGCAAACACACTGCGTTTGCAATCTTCTTTTGGGGTGCCATTACCAATATGTTGGCATCCACACACAGAGCGCAAAGGCAGTGTGAGCTCACCTGTGGAGTAGAAAACGTGCACAGAACACACCTTTTCCCACACTGCGTTCTGGTTTGAACTGGCCCTAATATTTCCAAACCACAATACATTTTTCCTTATTTTGTTACCCTTTTCTGGCCACCTTTGGGTATTTATGGCTAAGGGAACTGTACTGTAGGCAGAAAAGGGTGCAGAGGAGTGAGAAGACTCACTATAGTTCAGGAAACATAAAACCACAATTTATACTTTTCAACTGTACAGATAGTGTTGGAATACATTGTTCATGTATTTTGTGCAACAACTAAATTAGCCAGTAGATGGCAGTGTTTATAGATTTGTTGTGGCTCTATGGTAAACTCTATGTATTTTCTCTGTATAATAAAGCTTCCTTTTTTCTGTCTGCCTTTAAGCAGCAAAGCCCATGTGGACTGTGCACTGTCTGTCTATTTTGTAGGGCTTTGTCCTGTTGAACATTTCGAAGGAACGTATAATGCTTTAGCATTATACGATCGCCAGGTCACTGTATTTTATGGTCGCTGGTCTCATATGTGGGTACTTTTGTATTTTGGATCTGACTGTTTGGTATAACTTGGATCAGGGGCCCATCTGGGTGTCCTTTTCCTTTTATATCACACCCTTTGCTTGGCAATAAATAGATTGGTTTCTCCCTACTTTTGTGGAGGTTTTTTCCTCCTTCTTTTTTTTCTCTTTTTTTTATATCTCCATATCATACAGCCAATTTCATTCTAAAATCCAAGATTTTATTACCTCCCTATGTTATTGGTCGAATAAACTATGCTAAGGGCTTTTCTGTACGCATATACAATTGGATCCTGAAGAAGCTCAATGGTTTTGAGCGAAACACGTTGATCCACCAACCAGATCATATGATCCACCTACCAGATCATGTGATGCATTATATGCATTTTTTGTGACATACTAATTGTAAATGCCATTTTATCCCTTTGTATTTTGAATAAATATGTAAAAAATATATATTTTTATTTGATTTTGTTTGATGTTTGGGCACATGTAAATCCCCATTTCCAGGAGTTGCTGGCATCTTTCTCCCCCCATCTCCTTTCCCTTTTTCCCTCCCTTCCATCCTCCCCCTCTCTGCCCCCCCCCCCCTTCCCTTTTCTTCCTGCCAGACCTGGGTTTATTCCCACAATTTTTGTATCCCCAGGGGACGGTGCCAGCATTTTATAGAAAGAATTTTACTCTCCACCCAATTTGCAATGTGTGCAGACGACTTGCTGAAGTTCAAACTGACAATCAGAACGGGGATGAAAGGGGGTTTAAGTGACTTTGAACATGGCCTGCTTGTTGATGCTGATCCACTGGGATTTTCACACACAACCATCTCTCGGGTTTACAGAGAATGGCCTGAAAAAGAGAAAATATCCAGTGAGCGAAAAATGGTGTGGACGCAAATGTCTTGTTGATGTCAGAGATCAGAGGAGAATGGGCAGACTGGTTTAAGATGATAGAAAGGCAACAGTAACAATAAAAACCACTCGTTACAACCAAGGTATGCAGAATACCATCTCTAAAGACTCAACACATCGAACCTTGAAGCAAATGGGCTACGGCAGCAGAAGACCACACCAGGGGGCCACTCCTGTCAGCTAAGAACAGGAACCTACTACAGGAGGCTACAATTTACACAGATTTACCAAAATTGGACAACAAAAGATTGGCAAAACAGTTGCCTGGTCTAATAAGTCTCGATTTCAGTGGCGACATTCAGATGGTAGGGTCAGAATCTGGCAAGATCAACATGAAAGCATGGATCCATTCGGCCTTGTATCAACAGCTCAGGCTGGTGGTGTAATGGTATGGAGGATATTTTCTTGGCACAATTTGGGCCCCTTGGTACCAATTTAGCATTGTTTAAATGCTACGACCTACCTGTGTATTGTTGCTGACCATGTCCTTCCCTTTACGACTACAGTGTATCCATCTTCTTAGGGCTACTTCCAGCAGGATAATGCACCATGTCACAAAGCTCAAATCACCTTAAACTGGTTTATTAAACATGACGATGAGTTCTCTGTACTTAAATGGCCTCCACAGTCACCGGATCTCAATCCAGCAGAGCACCTTTGGGATGTGGTGGAATGTGGGGATGCGCATCATGGATGTACCGACAAATCTGCAGCAACTGCGTGATGCTATCATGTCACTATGGACCAAAATCTCAGGAATGTTTCAAACACCTTGTTAAATCTATGCTACAAAGAATTAGGGCAGTTCTGAAGGCAAAAGGGGGTTCAACCCGGTGTACCTTAAAAAATGGCCAGTGAGTATAAAATATATATATATATATATATATATATATATATATATACATATACTGTATATATAATTTTTTTCATAGATGCCATTTAGTTAATTATCAACTGGTGACAAGTGATGACATCTCTTTACTTCATTTCACCAGCTGCAGTCATTACGAGGGGTGTTGCTCTCCCTGCTGGAGGTTATATTCAACATTTACTAAGAAGAATGCAGCAGAAATGAAACTCCACCCAGTGCAGCAGGGAGAGATTTATGATGGAGAGATATTGCTACTGCAGTTGCTATATGATATGAGAAAGCAATGGGGCTTGCAAGGCATATGTCTCTAATAAAACAGCTTTCAGCAGATTGACCTTTTGAAGTGATGAAAGAGATTGATATGCTTTACAAAATATAGTCCAAGAAAAACAGGCAACTCTGGCTTAGCTTTCATGTAAAACAGTGTCAGAATGCGTTCATGGGAAAATGTTACAGCTTCTCAAATGACAGAATTCTTGAGTTATCAAATACATATTTCACTATGATTGACACATGACAGTGTAAAGGATAATATGGGTACTACATTTATTTGATATCATTGCTTGATTGATATCACAGGTGCTTTCTATCTAAACTTAGAGATAAAATAAAGTAAGGCCAAGAGCATTACTTGTCAGCTGCAAAGAAAAAAAAAAATCTTGAGGGACTTGTATCAGCTATCAATAACATCTTCCTTCAGTTCTAGCATGTTCTGTATATGGTAGTGAGCAGAGGTGAAATTCAGGCTTTTCGCTATCATGGGTTAAAGGCAAAATCCTGGGGGTTCAAAATATGGGCATCTGGTACACTTAGGTGCTGATTTGCCCGGGAGAATGTTCTTTAACCACTTGCCGACCGCCGCACGACTATTTACTGCGGCGGTCAGCCCCTCACACAAAGTAGTGTGAGGCTCTAGAGAGCGAGCGCGCGCTGCCAGAGGCGCGCTCCCACTCCCGCACGGTCAGGGACCCCCCCGCCCGTGTGCCCGGCGGACCCAATGTCCACCGGACACTCACGATCGTCCGTTAAACCGGAAGAAAGGCAGACGGCTAATGTAAACACAGCCGCCTGTCATTCATCCCTGTGTAAGAATGGAGATCAGACAGTTCTATTATGTAGGACCGTTGATCTCTGTTCTTACACTAGTAGCCACAGCCAATCACAGTTAGAATCACGCCCCTAGGACACACTTAACCCCTCCCTCTCCAATACAGTTAACTCCTTCACTGCCAGTGTCATTTTTACAGTAACAGTACATATGTATAGCACTGATTACTGCAGTAATGTCACTGGTAACCCCAAAAGTGTCAATAATGTCAGTCAAGGGTCCAATCTGTCCGCTGCAATGTCGCAGCACCACAAAAAAAAATTGCAGATCACCGCCATTACTCGTTAAAAAAAAAAACAACAAAAATCTTTCCCTTTGTTAGTAAACGCGATAACTTTTGCGCAAACCAATCAAAATATGCTTTTTGCGATTCTTTTTACCAAACATATGTGGCATAAAACAAATTGGCCGAAAATGTTAAAAAATTTTGATTTTTACATTTTTTTGGGGGGAATTTCATATAAAAAAATGTGAAAAATATTGTTATTTTTGCAAAATTGACGCATTTTTTTGTTTATAGCGCATGATCAAAAAATCGCACAGGTGATCAAATACCACCAAAAGAAAGCTCTGTTTGTGGGGGAAAAAAGGACGTCAAATTCGTTTAGGTACAGTGTCGCACGACCGTGCAATTGTCCGTTAAAATTACGCAGTGCTGAATCGCAAAATAGGCCCTGGTAAGGAAGGGGGTAAAATCTTCTGGGGCCTAAGTGGTTAAACCGTAATGCCCTGAAAAACCTTTGAACTATGGCCAGCAGACTAAAAATGCCAATAAGGGGGCTCTTGAATAAACTTAACCCCTCACTATAAGCAGTGCTTCCCTTGAAAAAAAAAAAAAGTGGACTTTTGCTTTAGGAATGGTATTTTGGAGGTTCTGTTTCTTTTATTTTTTTTTTATTTTATGTGGGATTAGGGGTTCTCAAAATGCAGCATTTACTTGTTACTGATAAACCGTTTCTAGAGCTGACTTTTGTTTGCAACAATCTTCTGCATCCTTCAGAAGGAAAAAAACAGTGTGCAAGACCAGTGCTCTCCTTAACCAGATCACATTATGTTACTCACATTCACTGTACCCCCTGTCACCATAGATACAAAAAAAATTAAGAATATACCATTTAGGCCTATCATCCCTGTTGCTGACCAGTTTTACACTGATGCCTCATCTTCAATAGTAAACCTCAGCTCTTTTCCTCTAGTAAACTTAGGCTTGGCCTTTATCACTAAAATTGTTATGCTGCTGGTCAATTTTACACTGCTGTGTCATCTGCAATCTCTTTTCTGCTATTCTCTAGTACATTCCAGTCAATTCTTCCTCATGTCCTGCTGCTAGCTAGTTTTTTGCAGTCTTTCAATTTATAATGAGAATTTCATATACAGTGTTTCACAAAAGTGAGTACACCCCTCACATATTTGTAAATATTTTTTTATATCTTTTCATGTGATAACACTGAAGAAATGACACTTTGCTACAATGTAAAGAAGTGAGTGTACAGCTTGTATAACAGTGTAAATTCACTGTCCCCTCAAAATAACCCAACACACAGCCATTATTGTCTAAACCGCTGGCAACAAAAGTTAGTACACTCCTAAGTGAAAATGTCCAAATTGGGCCTGAAGTGTCAATATGTTGTGTGGCCACCATTATTTTCCAGCACTGTCTTAACCCCCTTGGGCATGGAACTCACCAGAGCTTCACAGGTTGCCACTGGAGTCCTCTTCCACTTCTCCATAATGACATTACGGAGCTGGTGGATTTTAGAGACCTTACACTCCTCCACCTTCCGTTTGAGGATGCCCTACAGATGCCCAATACGGTTTAGGTCTGTTTGGCCAGTCCATCACCTTTACTCTACCTTGGTAAAAACTCTAGGAGCAGATGTAAGACCAAAGGGAATCGCCACAAATTGAAAATTCTCCTTTGCCACCGCAAAGCGAAGGAATCGCTGGTGTCCCTCGAAGATGGGGACGTGCAAATACACATCTTTGGTATTGATGGAGGCCAGACAATCCCCCTGATTCAAAGATGCCACCACCGACGGACCGCATTTGTAAGATAAAAAACAAGAGGAACACCTATATATTTCAGATGACATCGCTAACATCAATTAATGTAAAGGCCTCTCAAAAAATAAATTAATCAAGAGAAACCTTTATCATGGATGTGGTAAGCATATACAGTATATATATGAATATATATATATATGCTATAATAGAAAATTGTTAAAATTGTGTGTAAAAACAATCTTTATTAAAATAATGGTCCGTACAATGACTAGAGGCTCAATTTAGCTCCACCTAGTGGGGAAATTGAAGTAATGGACCCAATGCTTAAAATTAACATATAAAACTACTTATTAAAACAGTGGAATGGATGTGTAGCACTTCCCCAAGTTAGAAACAAATACATAAAATCACCTAATATATATCAAATAAAACCATCATATTGATATAAAAATATGAAAAATGTCAATGTAAAAACCCCATAAAGTTTACCAGACAAAAGTACATATTACACTAATGTTAAAATATAAAATGTAATTTCATAATTTAATTATTATTGATAAAACAATTAATGTCCCATTCGATATTCAAGCCGTGGGGGACATAAGTTTTAAGAATATATATCCACCGGGTTTCGGCACGGGATAATTCTCTTTTGATGTTTGATCCTTGCCAGTTGGGAACATAGCGATCAAAAGCTACAAATAAGGTATTATTGGGATTTCTCCGGTGACATATGTCAAAGTGTTTTGAAACACTGTGACCGAGGAATCCCTTACGAATGTTGGCTACATGCTCACCCATGCGTATTTGCATGTTGCGCAAAGTACGACCAATGTACTGTTTGCCGCAACTGCATTGGAGCAAGTAGACAACATTCGGTGTAGAACATGTAATAAAGGAATTAATAGCATATTCCCTTCCTGTACTATTAGATTTAATCTTTTCTACTCATTGTAAGTGCAATCTTAATACATTTTGTGAGTATTTAAAACGGGATTACGCTATGTGCAACTTATTTCCCCTTACACATATATGATACTACGTCTGGAGTTCAATATCTCATACGGTATATTGGAACATACTTGGTTTCCTGGTCCATGAAGGATGCGATTCACTCGGATTTATATCTAATCGTGTGTGGCCGTTCCATTAGGTTGGAGGCCTCAGCTTCTGGTAAGCTGCCACTTTGATACATATATCACGGGTGTATTCCTGCCTTTACCTTGGGATTCAAGCCAAATGACATCACCTTTCTGGGACTTTTTTTTGGATTCACATTCATCACTTAATGGACTTTTTTTGTTCACCTAAATTATTAAGTGTTATTCATTTAATACTTTATTTTCATTTTCATTTCACATTTGTATGGGTTGCACCATATTTGATAGTGCTGCACTATTTTTTGCTTTATATTGTTTGATTTACTAATGATCAAGTGATTTCATCCGCTTTCACCATCATCAATTTACATGTTCATTTATCAACTCATTTTTAGCGCAGGATCCTTTTGGGATTTGCATTTGGTTCATAAGTTCCATCAACTCCGGGGGAACTATGTCAGGATCCAAGTTCCCTTTCAGAACTTTCACCCATTCTGTAACCGTCTGTGACACCAAAACAGACACAAAAATCTGTTTCAGGATAGAACCCGCCAACACATGAAGATGGCAGGTAAGGGATTCCATCCACCTCTCCAAGGGATCCGTAAAAATCGGGGAATCTTCCATAGGCACTATTGTAGATTTGTTCAACCTGGAAACAGGATGATCCCCCTTAGGCGGTACTGTCCAACGATTGTAAACCATCTTAGCAAAGAGATGCCTAAGCACTACTAGCACGTGCTTGATGCGCCGCCATTGGTCATTAGCAATATCATGAAAATTCTCGGGACAAGGAAAAACCTTGCTCGATTTTTGGGTCTTGCGGGAGCCAAAAGACACCGGTGCCCCTGCCGACTTGGGCTCATCTGCCATTTTTAAAGTTTCCCTTATTTAAACAATCAGAGCTTCCACCAAGGCGCGTTCCCGTGCTGCAGCTGAAGAGGACAGATCCTCTTCACCATCCAATTGTGAGGACAGCGACCCCCCCATATCAGTCTCTGAATCAGAGGACCCCACCAATGATGGTGAAGGCAGCGGCCGTTTGCAGCTAGTAACCTTTTTCATTAGAAAATCAACCTTGGTCACCATGCTTTCCAGTGCTGCTGAAATCACGACCAGCATCTGCGAACTGGAAGGTCCGGTAGTCGCACTAAGGGGGTCTGAAGGTGAAATCACCAGCTGGGTCTCCATAGTAATGCACAGAAAAAAAGAGTACTGTCACTTTAAAAGCACCGATCCAGGTCCCCACCGTCGATCAACGTGGTCTGCGGAGTCCCCCTTAATCATATACAGGTAGCAGAATGCGCAGGGAAAGACCCCAGTACTTTACCACCTTCAGAGAAATCCTCCTGAATCGATTTGCAGCAGGAAGTGAGAGTCACAGGAAATTACATTAGCCTGGTATGTGAAAGGTTACGCTGCCTATGTAGTTCCATAGGGCTACACAAAAATTGCTGCCAATGCAAGTCTATGGGTAACACAGGGAAAATGGCTCCCCCATACAAGTCAATGGGGAAAAAGTTATATTTCCCACACTAAAGATGGCGGCACCCACGGCGAGCCATGCAGTCAGGGACCCCCCAATATGAAGGCCACGAGGGATCTACAACCAGACCCAGCAGGAAAAGGTACCATTTCCACCCCCCCCCCAAGGCACCAGGCGCCGCAACAATAGCACCCCCCAGGGGGCGGGAGAGGGGGGAAGGACACGGGCTGGGTAGCATGACAGGCCAGGGGGATCTTTAAGGAAGTCCAGGTCCAATTATCACCAGGAGAGGGCCCATGTCCCCCCCAAGACCACCAAGGGACGAGGGGGGGGCTGTATTTACTCACCATACCATGGACCGGGTGGGCTCTGCTCCAGACAGACCACCTCTGGGGGTGCTGCCAGCCGAGGGATACGCTGTGACATTCCAGGTCACCGTGCCCCAGCGAGACATCCACTTTCAGGCTCCTCCCCATCCAAAAAGGGGCTCCGTCGTGGCGAGGCCTAGTGTGGGACTATAACCTGCTTACACTCGTAGGCCAGGCTGGGAGACCTTAAGGATCTAGATTATCCATTGCGAAACCTCAGCCGGCATTGCTTGAAGACCATCAGGAGGATTCCCCTGAACACTAACTAGCAATGTGCGTAAAGATAAATAAAACAAAATATTCCTAAAAGAATAAAAAAGTGAGACCGAATTCCAGCATGAAACCTAGGTCCTACTTTTTCACTAGGCAGAAACAAACTGTTTTGCTGGAGCAAGGTGTGTGGGGTTATGCCTATAGGGACAGCACCGTGGGCATAGTGAATTGTTTTTTTCCTGCCTAGTACTATTCCTGCAGAGGGCAGTATAACCCAATGGCTAAGAAGTATGACAGCTGCGTCTGTCAATGGACGATAGAGAAAGCCTTTTTTCAAACTGAAATAATGTAAGCCAAGCTATTTGTAAAAGATAAAAATCTATTTCAAGGCCTATTGCAGTACCCATTTTCCAATATTTTACAGTTGTTTGCCTACTACCCCCTTTTTTTTTCTTTTTTTCACTTTAAAGGGAATGTGCTGCTAAGTTTTGCTGACATCTGCCGCTCCACAGAGAGCAACGAATAGTCCAATCAGGTCCGCCTGAAAAACAGACAGGTGGACCCAATGGGTGCGCCAGGGTGAAAGGGGCATTACACATCTCTGCTCTGTACCCACTTGATGTGGACCTCTAAGCCCCTGCACATCTCTGTACCCCACCCCCACTTTCACCCAATGGCCACTCACCTGAACATCTCCCCCTGCACCTCAGTGCAGTGGAGGGGGGCAGGGGGGGGGCAATCGGCAGCTTTGTGGTGCCCATGAGCTGCAGGATCTCCCTCTGGCTAGCAGTTTACTTCCCGAGTCTATACAGTGGAGAGGGGAGGGTCTTCTGACCTGGGCAGGTATTGGCTTCAGTGTACAAGCAGAGCGACTTGTTTACTGAAGCCGATACCTGACTGGGTCTGAGGCCCCTATAGTTGCCAAGATTTCAAAAATATTTTTTAGGGACATCTTTTTTTCCTACTTGTCCAGAAAGTCATTGTAGGCGGGGCATGTACTTTAATTAGGGACAGGGCATTCATTTATTTTGGGTGTAGTTCTACAAGAAGCGTCTCATTAACATATTTATTTGTTGGGGGAAGCTTTCCTTGTCTCTAAAGTTTACTATTTAAATGTTGTGATGTGTCGAATGGCAGGGGGAGATGCTGCTGTAGCATTAGTGATCACATCACTTGGGACCCAGGATGCCCCATGAGAGATTTGGAGTACATTCTCTGCGTGCCCAGGGCTAGCGATGACACTGCATGTATTATTATTGTCACTAGGACAATAGGATGCTATTTGGGATATTATCATAATATGCATGAAGAAGTGAAAAATTGCTAAAATGACCATATATATTGTGATTGTACATTTAATTTACTTTCATGGTAGTGCGAACATACAGATATTTATGGTATGGCGAACATACAGATATTTATTTGGATTTATTATTGTAGCTTATTATAAACTATAATAATAAACTGAAACAAATATCTACGTTCACATTAACAATAAATACAAAAAGAAGTCACAGCATATATATATATATATATATATATATATATATATATATATATATATATATATATATTAGGAACATCTCCATTGGCAGCCCAATGTCCTAGTGACAATAATAATCAATGAAATCTGCAATGTTGATCACTGACAACAAAGCGTTACATTGGCTGGTATTGGAGACACGGAGGTTCCCTGGATTTTGGTTAACACACACCTCCACCCTTAACTGAAATCCAGGGAACCTCAGGGTCTCCATATGGTCACATTTTGCTGCTTACCAGATCTTGATTTAAGAGAAGCGTCACCTGCTGCACATTTACAACCTGGAATCCTCCACCATGTGCTGCAGTCTCTCACAGGGTCTCTCCATGCAGCTTGAGCCTTGTACCTGCACCAGATTGCGGACTGGGCACCATCAACTTTGAGGCTGGTTGCACCCTCTCCCAGAGTCCAGCCCAATCAAAGTGCATGCCTCAGCAGGCTCCGCCTCGGGTATGTTCTGCAGGAGTAGGAGCGAGTGTTCTGATTGTCTGCTCCGTAGATTGGGGCATTTTGCAACTACAGAGGCCCCTCCTGTAGTGTACAAAGAAAAGTTAACTGCTAGCTGGAGGGAGATCCCACGGCTCGCGGGCACCACAGGGCTGCCGATTGCCTCCTTCTGCCCCCGCTGCATAGTGAACTAACAGCCGAATATACAGGGGGAGATGCCAATTCTTGGGGCCCCCATACAATGGTGGAACACCAGGGCCCAGTCGCAAGTGCTGCGACCCTGGTAGTTCCGCCACTGCCTGGTACAGAAAACTTAACAGCAGGCTCACCGCCAATCCTTTGGTCCTGCACTCTTCCGTAGCAAATATGCTAGATAGGGGGGTCAGGAACCAGGGTCTCAGCTTGTCTGAGAGCTCACGCTTTAGGTCGGGTTCGCACTGCTCCGATATAGAAGTCGGACAACTTTCGATCTAAATGTGCCCTATAACTTCATTACCCGAGTTCCATGCGACTTCAATGAATACGATCCGATTTTGATCCGACCATACCAGGTCCTTTGAGTCTGGTATGGATCTTGAGGGGGGAACCTCTTGCCACGCATGTTGATGTGGACAAGTGCCTCTTTCTGTGATGTGCCTATGCTACTTATTTGCTCATTGAAAATAAAATAAGGAATATATTTTTTGCCTCAATATTTACCTTAAATCACATTGCTAATTGCATAGTGTACTTATTTGTGGCTTAAATACTGAAATCTGCATTTAAAAACTGTAATTTTGTAACTTTTGGAAAAGCCAGTAAAAATTTAGCTGCGCCAGTACTGTAAATTTTGGGATTCAATGTCAGTAAATTTCAGTCTGGTCAGTTGGCAACACTGTTTGCTTCAATTATGATGTCCAGTTGTTCGTTGACCTGTATATGCCAGTCTCCTGCCACTAAATGACAGAGTAATTTAAGCCACAGTAATTTAAATTTACCGCTAGAATCCCAGGTGATGTCAATAGCCAAGTCTGATCAGTGACATCACAACGGGATTCCCAGTGGTGTTACTGCAGCTAGAAACATGCCATTTAGCAGTGGAAATTAAGTATTTACATTCCAGGAAAATTCCATCAATACTGACTTCAATGATGTTCAGGTTCAGGGTTTCTGATAATTTTAGCCTGCTCGGATGAACTTCCAACAAAGCTAACATGGACGTGTTCGAGCAACACTAATTATTATATGATATTCATACTTATTCACATTGACATTCAAACAAAGAAAAGTACTGAACACGCACAGCATTGCCTGACAATTATTGTCTTGCAGAGACAGTGGTATGAACAGGTGAGGTGAGCTGATAGCTCAGCAAAAACACAAAAGTTGTAGGAGACAGAAATAGTGTTTTAATACAAATATACAATATGTGAATTACAATTTACTGTGGTCACTTTCACAGAGTTTGGATATCCCTTCAACCAAATACTGAAAATAAATGACGGTCACAGCCTTATTAAAAGAACTGTTACTATTGTATTCAAAGTATTAATCAGAACTATTGGTATTAGTAGAAGTAGCATTAGTAGTAGAAGACCTAGGGGTTGATTCACTAAAACTGGAGAGTACAAAATCTGGTGCAGCTCTGCATAGAAACCAATCAGCTTCCAGGCTGTCTGTCAAAGCTTAATTGAGCAAGCTGAAGTTAGAAGCTGATTGGCTACAATGCACAGCTCCACCACATTTTTCACTGTCCGATTTTTGTAAATCAACCCCATAGTATAGAATATTTGACAGCAATTTAAGGTATCTAAGGTGTTTGAAGATATATGTATATATTTGGTGTCTTATATCTATGTGATTGAGTCCAATTGATTGGGGCATATTATTGCATATCTTTTTTTTTTTTTTTACACATATATATACTCTTTACCATTTTACCATTTTACAGCTACACTGGCCTTGGTGGGCTCTCCCTATGATCTAATGCCACTGTAGGTGCTGACCCTTCTTCTTACATCAACTTTAGGTCTTCTAGCAGTGCTTATTAGAGTGAATGCGATATATATACTTGGTGAGTCTTTCTTTACCATTTGCCCTTCTGTGTTGCGCTCAGACTCTCATTGAGATGAATGGAAACTGTTTTTGGTTTTAATGTATCAATTTAGTATTCACTTGGTGTGTTCTTTATAATACAGATTTTTACTGTATATATAGATATGCAAACAAGGATTGAAAATTTTGAAAAACTGTGTTTCTTATTAAATTAATTGTATTTGTCTCTTTGTAGTTATAGATGCTTTTCGGCTCTTGAAGAAGCAGAAAAGCGAAACATGTCGAGCAACAAGCATTGTGATTGACATAGTATCTACAGTGGGTACGGAAAGTATTCAGACCCCCTTAAATTTTTCACTCTTTGTTATATTGTAGCCATTTGCTAAAATCATTTAAGTTCATTCTTCTTCCTCATGAATGTACACATAGCACCCCATACTGACAGAAAAACACAGAATTGTTGACATTGTTGCAGATTTATTAAAAAAGAAAAACTGAAATATCACATGGTCCTAAGTATTCAGACCCTTTGCTCAGTATTTAGTAGAAGCCCCCTTTTGATCTAATACAGCCAGGAGTCTTTTTGGGAAAGATGCAACAAGTCTTTCACACCTGGATTTGAGGATCCTCTGCCATTTCTCCTTGCAGATCCTCTCCAGTTCTGTTAGGTTGGATGGTAAACGTTGATGGACAGCCATTTTTAGGTCTCTCCAGAGATGCTCAATTGGGTTTAAGTCAGGGCTCTGGCTGGGCCATTCAAGAACAGTCACAGAGTTGTTGTGAAGCCACTCCTTCGTTATTTTAGCTGTGTGCTTAGGGTCATTGTCTTGTTGGAAGGTAAACCTTCGGCCCAGTCTGAGGTCCAGAGCACTCTGGAGAAGGTTTTTGTCCAGGATATCCCTGTACTTGGCCGCATTCATCTTTCCCTCGATTGCAACCAGTCGTCCTGTCCCTGCAGCTGAAAAACACCCCCACAGCATGATGCTGCCACCACCATGCTTCATTGTTGGGACTGTATTGGACAGGTGATGAGCAGTGCCTGGTTTTCTCCACACATACCGCTTAGAATTAAGGCCAAAAAGTTCTATTTTGGTCTCATCAGACCAGAGAATCTTATTTCTCACCATCTTGGAGTCCTTCAGGTGTTTTTTAGCAAACTCCATGCGGGCTTTCATGTGTCTTACACTGAGGAGAGGCTTCCGTCAGGCCACTCTGCCATAAAGCCCCGACTGGTGGAGGGCTGCAGTGATGATTGACTTTCTACAACTTTCTCCCATCTCCTGACTGCATCTCTGGAGCTCAGCCACAGTGATCTTTGGGTTCTTCTTTACCTCTCTCACCAAGGCTCTTCTCCCCCGATAGCTCAGTTTGGCCGGACGGCCAGCTCTAGGAAGGGTTCTGGTCATCCCAAACGTCTTCCATTTGAGGATTATGGAGGCCACTGTGCTCTTAGGAACCTTAAGTGCAGCAGAAATCTTTTTGTAACCTTGGCCAGATCTGTGCCTTGCCACAATTCTGTCTCTGAGCTCTTCAGGCAGTTCCTTTGACCTCATGATTCTCATTTGCTCTGACATGCATTGTGATCTGGAAGGTCTTATATAGACAGGTGTGTGGCTTTCCTAATCAAGTCCAATCAGTATAATCAAACACAGCTGGACTCAAATGAAGGTGTAGAACCATCTCAAGGATGATCAGAAGAAATGGAAAGCACCTGAGTTAAATATATGAGTGTCACAGCAAAGGGTCTGAATACTTAGGACCATGTGATATTTCAGTTTTTCTTTTTTAATAAATCTGCAACAATGTCAACAATTCTGTGTTTTTCTGTCAGTATGGGGTGCTATGTGTACATTCATGAGGAAGAAGAATGAACTTAAATGATTTTAGCAAATGGCTGCAATATAACAAAGAGTGAAAAATTTAAGGGGGTCTGAATACTTTCCGTACCCACTGTATATCAGCGTTTTTCAACCTGTGTGCCGCAGCACACTCGTGTGCCGGGAAGAGTCTCCAGTTGTGCCGTGGCAAAATTACCCCATCTGATCTACAAACTGTGTTGGCCCCTCAGTTAAGCCTTGTTGTTACAGCGGTTCTGGTCCGTTGTCTAAAGCTCACTTCCCACTGCCACAGGCCGTGCGGGCCGTCCGATCGCATCTTGCCAACCGATGAGGTCATCGGTTGCTAGGGGCAGGTCAAGCGTACGCACAGCTTTCTGGGATGTGCGAGAAGCAGGTCCCAGGAGACGCTGGCTGGCGCGCTTTTCCCCGGGGGGAGGTGAAGCAGAGCATGAGGAGAGGAGGAAGAACAGGGAGGAGGCTTTTCAGTGGCTGCATATGAGCTCCATGAGGTACAGCAATTGTACCTGTAATTTACCTGCATGTTTTTGTTTTAGGTATAATTGCAGGCATGGTGATTTTTTTTTTTTAACGCAATATAAATATACATAAGATATGTTGGTTATTATTATTGGTAATAGTAACTATATTTCTTTAATGGTAACTGCACTTCTTTTTATTTTGTCTTCCGCTTGCACATTGCTCTGCTGCCATTTGGCCGCAGTGCAAGTGTAGCGCAGGGTACCCGCGGTTTTCATGTGCATTACCTGCAGTTTCCTATAGACTTCTATTATGTCCCTCATTTTAGGTGTGCTTTCAGAAAATGTAGGACATAATAGAAGATGATGAGAAACGGCAGGTAACGCACATGAAAATTGCAAGTACCCTGCACTACACCTGCACTGCAGTGAGTCATAGTTAAATATACGTTCCGGCTCTGAAATGGTTTATCAGGGTTATGGCTGAAGATATCAGCCATAACCTCAGTATTGTTTTTTACAGCCCACGGCTGGCTTTCTAATGAAAGGGTTCCAAGCAGCACATGAGCCACTGGAATGCTTTCAGAAGCAGCGGGAGGGGATGTACCCCCCTCCCACCGGCTCACCCGAGAAGCAATCCAATAGTGCAGCCAGCTAGTCCCAGGGGGCGATGAAAGAGTATATCCTCTTTAATAGCCTCTATGGCCTTGGAGGGCCAGAGCGACGTCATGTTGTTCCGTCCAGTCCAGGCTGCATTTTTGGTTGGTGTGCCTTGAGATTCTTCCAGATTTTAAAGTGTGCCTTGGGTGAAAAAAGGTTAAAAAACACTGATCTATATGAAAGAATGTTGTGTATGAAGAAAATAACTTGTTTTATTAAAAAAGTTCTATTGGGGAGTAACTGTATGCCCCATATCTTTTTAAATTTTGATCTAAATAAAAATATTTTTATGATAATCTATGTTGTGGCACCATTGGAACCCTTCTTTCACCATTTTTCTAAAAAACAATCCCATAAGTAATAAATAGTGCAAGCAGTAGAAGAACTAATATTAATAGTGGTCATTGCAGCTGCCAGGATTACAGTGGACACAGTAGTACAAATAGTGCTGTTAGTATTAGCAGAATAGACATAGCAATAGCCAAAGCAGGAGTATTCCCATTTCAGTAGAAAATTGTATCATCTTGAGAGGTATTTACAAGAATATGAGTCAGATTTCTTTTTTTTTACCATTCAAGTGTTATTTAATGCATATCAGTAATGACTCAAACCCTGATTTTATGGAATATATTAAAGCCCAGAAATCCTATGAGATTAGAAATATAATAGATGAAAAGAGAATAAAGTAAAAATAAATGTGAGGGTACGGATATATGTGACAGACTACATACTTTATAAGAATACCAACTTATAGTAGCAAAGAAATAATTCTCTTTAAGTGGGTTTTCAAAACCTAGGATGTTGAATGTGAAGAGGGAGATGAGTGACCTCTCTTGGCTAAACTACAGACCTGTATGTCCCATGCAGCACTGTATTTTAGTATTAGTTTATGTGTTTTACTTTCTGTATCAGTAAGTCAAGAAGGCATGACATGATTTGTATTCATTAACTAGTCTAATAAATGGAAAGTGTCACATTTTGAAATATTATTTCTTTTTCTTGGGTGCCACGTCTAGTAGTCATCTAACAGAGCATCACATAACTGCATGTATGTGATGAATCAGCACAGTTTGGCTGCTCATAAATTCACTATACCATTAATGTCTTGCCTGGCTTTGATGAAAGGTAAGGAGAAAGATGAAAAAGACAAAACTTGACATGCCTTTGGGCTTCACCTAAGCCACACTCAACTTCCCAAGTATCTAAAAGTCAGTTTGAAGATTTATTGGAGTCTTCAGAACATCCAGGCTAGAGAAAATAATATATGCTGTCATCGTTAGCACTTGGATGAAATAAATTAACTAGTAATAAGTGAGGGCAATCTATTAATATATTAGATTACATAGTGTACTACTTTAACAAGGACAGACTAGCCATTAAATTTACAAAAAGGATCCTCCAGTGGGCTCCAAGCCAAGAGAACCCAGCAGCATTAGTGACACAAAAAAACCTTGCAGTGCATTAATTAATTCTGGGGATTATAGTTCATGGTATTAAATAGTGCTAATTAAAATATATCATTTCACCCTATCGGTTGACTTTGGATACCTAAATCTGCCATTGCTCAGGTGCTTTTATTGAGCAGAATGTGAAAAATATTGAAGATATTAATTTAACGAATTTTGCTACTACAATTAATATACTTTAAATAGTATATTTTAATTAGCAAGTAAATATCGCATAAACTGTACATTTATTTAATTCTATATATTATCATAGCATTATGTTTTGTTACTGCGGCCTTGCAACAAGTTCAGTCCAAATGTATAAATGCTATCAGAGATACTGTTTGTATGGTATTATTAGTATGTTCTCTTATTAGTATGTTCTTCCTGAATTTGCATGGGCTTCCAATGATGCTTGTTTTTTCCTCCCGCAACTCAAAAAAAAAAAAAAAAAAAAATCACATATTGATGGGTTAATTAGCTTTCACAAACTGTATGACTATAGCAGGAACATTATACTGTAAGTTCTCTCAGAGGAAAGAGTCTGATTTGAAAGGTCAACTAACATCTGTAAATCACTGCAAATTATGTCAGTACTGTAGGTTCATGAATAAATGAAATAACCTGCACTCCTAAATCAAGGTAAATGATTCTGCTATTGTATGCCCAGCAATGGATCTAAAAATCTCTGTTTCATAATACAGAGACACATAGGGGTTGGTTTAATATAACTGTAGCATGCAAAATCGGATGCAGCCCAGCATAGAAACCAATCAGCTTCCAGGTTTTTTTTCAAAGCTTAATTGAACAAACTGAAGTTAGAAGCTCAAAAACGTGTACCAAGTGAGCGCTATGAGGCCACAGCCGCTAGCACAGAAAGGTGAATATATAACCTCCTAAACAACATTTATGAAAAAATTTGTAGCGCTATTATACAAATAACATATCATGAATAGGGTTGAGCGAACCCGGACTGTATTGTTCGGGATCGTTCCGGACTTTTGGGTATTCAGTACCCGGACACGGACCCGAACATTTCACTGTATGTTCGGGATACTGTCCGTTGTTTGGTAATGTTATTTGATGTTTTGGCGCGGTTTTAATGGCGCGGTTTTAATGGCGCGGTTTCAACAGGTGCAAGGCAGCCAAACGGCAAGCGTTTAACTAGTGTGCCCTTAGAACCCATCACAGCCATGCCTACTAATGGCATGGCTGTGATTGGCCAGTGCAGCATGTAACCCAGACTCTATATAAGCTGGAGTCACATAGCGCCGCGCATTACTCTGCTATAACTATACTAGGGAGAGGTTCCTGATGCTGCTGCTGAGGGAGAGATAGGAGATTATAGTAGGGGCAGGCTGGGGATTGCGTTCAGGGAAAGAATAGGAAGAATCTTCTTTAATCAGACAGCGATCTACATTGATTTTATTGTGTGGGGGTGCAGTGCACAATCTTTTTGCCCTGAGGGAGAGATAGGAGATTATTGTAGGGGCAGGCTGGAGATTGCGTTCAGGGAAAGAATAGGAAGAATCTTCTTTAATCAGACAGCGATCTACATTGATTGTATTGTGCGGGGGTGCAGTGCATGATCTTTATGCCCTGACCTGAGCCCAGTGAGGAGGAGGAGGGAGAAAAAAAAACTCTTATCAGTCTGTTAGGTGGGCGACGTGCGGTGTGTAGCGGCCATGTAATGCAAGCTCAGTGCATAGGTGTCTGCTTAACCTGCATTTAAAAAAGAAAAAAACTTTTTTCCTTCATATTTTACTTTGACATACATTGTTTAGACACTGCTTTTTCTAATCTGCTCTTCAAAAAGCACCAATGTAAGGGAAAAATAATTATTTTTCAGTATTTAGGGAAAAAAATAATTTTTCAGTTTTTCATTCATACTTTACTGTGGCACTGTCATACAGCGTTTAGACACTGCTGTTCAAATCTGCTCTTCAAAAATCACCAATTAAAGGGAAAAAAAGAAATTTTTCATTCATACGTTACAGTGAGATACACCCATTGGATACTGTTGTTGTATTCCGCTTATCAATAAAAACCCATTTATGGGAAAAAAATGTAATTGCGGCCTAGTCTACATATGTTACAGTGAGCTACACCCATTGGATACTGTTGTTGTATTCCCCTTATCAATAAAAAAACATTTAGGGGAAAAAAAAAAATTGCGGCCTAGTATATGTTACAGCGCAACAAGGCACACAGGTCTCGCAGGGAGGCCCAGTTATGGGTGGTGAAGTAGTGCTGTTCCGCAGAGCGACTCATGCGTGCGTGCTGCAGCTGAAACTCCACTATGGCCTGCTGCTGCTCGCACAGTCTGGCCAGCATGTGCAAGGTGGAGTTCCACCTTGTGGGCATGTCACATATGAGGCGGTGAGTGGCACTTTCTGCAGAAGCTCTGACATATCAGGGTAATTTCTAAGGAACCTCTGCACCACCAAATTCAGCACATGCGCCAGGCAAGGGATGTGTGTCAAACCGGATAGGCCCAGAGCTGCTATGAGATTTTGCCCAATATCGCACACCACCAGGCCGGGCTTGAGGCTCACTGGCACCAACCACTCATCGGTCTGCTGTTCAATGCCCCTCCACAACTCCTGCACGGTGTGGGGTTTTTCCCCCAAACAGGCAAGTTTTAAAACTGCCTGCTGTCGTTTACCCCTGGCTGTGCTGAAGTTGGTGGTGAAGGTGTTACGCTGACCGGATGAGGAGGCGGTAGAGGATAAGGAAGCGGAGTAGGAGGAGTTAGGAACAGGAGGCAAACTGAAGCGCACTGCAATCCTCAGTGGTGGAAGGACATGCGCCAAACTGCTATCCGCCTCAGGCCCAGCCGCCACTGCATTTACCCAGTGTGCTGTTAGGGAGATATAACGTCCCTGACCATGCTTACTGGTCCACGTATCCGTAGTTAGGTGGACCTTGCCACAGATGGTGTTGCGCAGTACACGACTGATTTTGTGCTGAACACTTCCACGGGACATTGTGGAGATGGTTGTTGGTGACCCAGGTGGTGGTGTTGCTGGCAGATCCTCTGTTTGGCGGGGTGGCAGGTGCTTGTCTCACTACAGAGGTGGATTAAGAGGCCGAGACTGCAGCAGAAGAGGAAGCAGGAGGAGCCAGAGACCTTTCTTGGTTTTTGAGGTGTCTGCTCCACTGCAGCTCGTGCTTTGCACTTAGATGCCTGGTCATGTAGGTTGTGCTCAGGTTGAGAAGGTTTATGCCACGCTTCAGGCTCTGATTGCACAGCATGCAAACCACTCGTGTCCTGTCATCATCACATTGTCTGAAGAACTGCCACCCTAGGGAACTCCTTTGAGCTGACTTTGGTGCGCTCGTTCCCTAGCTGCATTGGGCAGTAGCAGGCGTAGTGTCTAGGGCACGGCCGCTCCGCTTTTGCACCCTGCTCCCTCTTCTGCTGTGCTGGTGGCTCTGTGTGACCACCGCCTCTACCTCCAAACCACTCAGGTCACCTGCATGACGTTCATTCAATGTGGGGTCGAGGACCTCATCGTCCTCCACATCATCTTACACCCAGTCTTCACCCCTGCCCTCCTTGTCGGTCTCCACAATTCAGAATTCCACAGCAGTTGGCACCTGTGTTTCGTCATCATCCGAGACATGCTGCAATGGTCCTCCCATGTACTCATCTTGAGACATAAGTGGTTGGGCATCGGTGCACTCAATATATTCCACTTCTGGGGCAGGGCTAGGTGGATGGCCCTGGGAAACCATGCTAACAGAGTCATTAAAAAGAAGAAGAGACTGCTGCATGACTTGGGGCTCAGACTGCTTGGCTGATTTGCAAGGGGCTGTAAGGTTCTGTCACCTACTCGCAGCTGAAAAAGGTGTTTCACTTGTGCGTGTAGCTGGCACAGATCCACCACATCCTCTCCTTGCAACAGGAGCTCCACCAGCAGCACCATGACCCAGCACTAACATGGTGGAGCAGTATGTGTGCACACGCCTAGACGTACTGAATGACGGGTCTGCCCCCTTCAACTACTGAGTCTCCAAATTGGGCACATGGCCTGAACTTGCCCTTTACACCTTGGAGGTGCTGGCCTGCCCTGCAGCCAGTGTATTATCTGAATGTGTATTTAGCACGGCTGGGGGCATTATCACAGACAAGCGCAGCCGCCTGTCCAGAGCCAATGTGGACAAGCTCACATTCATTAAAATGAACCAGGCATGAATAGACATGTATACCGGCCTTACCCAGCCCTTGTTGTATTTTAGCTTTCTAACTCTTTTGGGGTGTAACCTAATTTAAAAAGAAGTAAAATTAAAAACAAAAACCAGTGTTGGCTACCTTGTCCTCCTCCACCACCGCTTCCACCTACACCGCCACATCCACCGCCACCTCAACCTCCTACTCCATATGGGCTTCGTCCTCCTCCTCCACCACCGCCACCGCTTCCACCTACACCGCCATATCCACCGCCACCTCAACCTACTACTCCATATGGGCCTCGTCCCCCTCCTACATCATTCAAGATTATTATTTTGTATTTTTCTGTTTTTTATGTTATTTTAAGTTATTTCCCTATCCACATTTGTTTGCAGAGCACTTGCCATGCTCTTAAGAAGATTTTGCTGACATTTGCAGCCCTCTAGCCCTTTCCATGTTTTTTTTAGAGCCATTTTAGTGCTCAAAAGTTCGGGTCACCATTGACTTCATCCAGGTGTTCGATCAACTCTAATCATGAATCATAATATATATTGTGCCAGTGAAGCAAAACAATAGTCCAATCATGTGTGGCAGTTCATATTTCACAGTGAAGAAAATCTGTGATATATGGAGTGTCAAGATATTCCTCAATGTATAGTTTGAATAAAAAGTACAAAGATGATGAATCTACCTCCAGTGAATAATCCAATAAAGAAAGTGCTCCTCCTCCACCACTCAAATGCACTCACCAGAAACCATGAGAAAAAGGGCCTTGATTACAGCCTAATCGAGAGCTGGAAATCCATCCTGTCCTGCAGGAACGTCCCCTCGGTCTCGGTATACTGGATATGCTGTATAAGCACTCATCAAATAGAGCCAAAAGTGCTTCTATAGTGTAGCATTTATTTAAAAGGTTTAAATTAAAATACACATACATGTCACAAAAAACTGTCCGGTAACTCACATCAAACAGACAGCATTGGAGGAAGTTAGAAGCTGATTGGTTTCTATGCAGAGCTGCACCAAATTTTGCACTCTCCAGTTTTAGGAAATCAACCCCATATAATATGCACTTTCCCTTAGGATGGCATGTAACCAGTTAACTGTTACAAAACTTATTCTTATTATAAGGTTTTTTGTAAGACAATCCATCTTTGCTGCATAGCTCCCAGCACCATACATGAAATAACTCTTTTTTTTTTTTTTAATATTTACATTCAACACTTTAGTAGGAAAAAATGCTGATTTCCAAATGCTAACATGAACAGAGCAAAAGGCAAATAACACTGAGTGTGTGATCCTTTTATGCTGCACAAATCTTATTCTTTAGGTCAGGAGAAAGAGCATTGGTGAATTGTAAAGTGTATTAAGCAAAAAGTAATAACCCTTCAGGAATCTTGCTATAGCAAACTATAATCTGATTGCTTGCTATGGGTTAATATGTAGTCCACACAATAGTCTCTGCCTTTATACTATCTTATATATAAAAGAGTTCTTCACAAAGCTCAGTACCTTCTAATGGAAGTTGACATTCCCTGCCATCTAAATAGCTCTAAGCTGAGCCACTTTAGATTTGCTGTTGTTGAAGTCACTGCCACACAACTAGTATTCATCATGGGAGCATAGGCGTGTGCACGGGGTGTGCCGGGTGTGCCTGGGCACACCCTAATCAAGCCTCAAACTTGAGGCTCTATCACCTCCGTGCTGCACTGCCTTGCCAACCGTGCATTTGTTTCCCTGCCGAGTGCCAATCCAACGCTCCAATCCTCCTACACAGACAGTTACACTATGCGAGCGCTGAGCGGAGCGATATCGCCACACAGTGTAGGAGGACTCTGGACGGTCGGACATGCTCCTCCTCCAGACCTCCCCAGTCCCCTGTATTATGCGTGGCGCGTTCCGTGACGTCACGCGGAGGCGGAGTCACTGCAACGCAAGGGCGCCGGCTGGGTAACTCGCGTTATCAGCGGGCAGTGGCGGGCTGGCGGCGCATTACTCGTATCGGTATCCCGCTCTCCCAGAAGTTGAACGGGAATGGCTTACCGCACGGCAGCCAATATCTTCAGCTATCTACTAGGTGATTTTTTTAGTTTTGAAATCATGATCAATACAATTTTTAATAAATTGAGTAATTTATTGGTTGTAGTAAATTAAATAAAAATGCAGCAGGCGGCAGCATGAAGGAGGAAGAAATAAACTTACTGTACATGGCTGAGAAAAAGATTAAAATCTGAAAAATATATATAACATAAATAAACAATAGCTATCATTAAAGCTGCTAAACTAAAAGATTAGGGTGACTAACTAACTAGAGAATCCATAGAAAGAAAGATGGTAGCGCTAGCATACACTATACTAATAATACAAATTATACAGTATAATTATTATTATTAGTATAGTGTATGCTAGCGCTACCATCTTTCTTTCTATGGATTCTCTAGTTAGTTAGTCACCCTAATCTTTTAGTTTAGCAGCTTTAGTGATAGCTATTGTTTATTTATGTTATATATATTTTTCAGATTTTAATCTTTTTCTCAGCCATGTACAATAAGTTTATTTCTTCCTTTTTCATGCTGCCACCTGCTGCATTTTTATTTAATTTACTAATTTGTTAAGCGTTAAGGCTCTTTCACACGGGCGTTCCGATCAGATCCGCCTGTCAGTTTTTTAGGCGGATCTGATCGGATGCCCCATTCAGCCCTATGGAGCAGCGGATGTCAGCGGTGACATGTCCGCTGACACCTGCTGCTATCCGCATACGATCCTGTCCGTGAAATTCGGACAGATGGAAACCCTATTTTCCATCCGTCCAGGGGATCGGATCGGATGGGATCGGATGAGAGCGGACAAGCGGTCCGCTCTCATCCGATTCCCCATAGAGAGCAGCGGGGCTCTGACACCTCCCTCTCCGCACTGTGTGCGGAGACAGAGCTGTCATCCGCCGGCTCAGCGGGGATCGGCGGATCGATCCCCGCTGAGCAGAGCACAGTTCGCAACAGAATGCGGACCGTGTGAAAGAGGCCCTAGTCAGACCCATCTGGCAAATGGCTACCTACTGATAGTTTAGATTCACATGCAGATTGTTCTGATTTATTGTTTTAAATTATATATATATATATATATATATATATACACATATACACGTGCGCGGCGTGAGTTTGTGCTTTAGGGTGCACACCCTAATGCAATAGGCTGCGCACGCCTATGCATGGGAGCATGGCAGCTTCTATAAGTAATGAGATAGGACATTTGCTTTGTGACCGATTACTTTGAAATGAACCTCTAATTGTTCAAGTTCTCTATTTACCCACTAGGTGGCAGAAGAGAACCAAATGCTATGTTCATATGAACACATTATTTCCATGTTAAACCATTAGATGTCATGTTCCATCAATCCATATTCAATTATGATTTCTGTCTGATCCTCACCCCCTTCAACAGACATACTTTCCATTTCCATAAATAATAAACTTTAACCAGTCAGCACATTTTCTCTAGCCAATGTCAATAGAAAAAAAAGTGAAATTTGAATAAATGAATGATTAGCACTACATGTGACTTCAAGATTTGCAAAACATTCTTATGCTCTCTTTAAATGTTGAATATGCTAGGAAAAGTTGAACGTTGAAGTCCTTTCATATCCCAAATGTGAAGCAGCTTATGGCACTGGGGGAACAAACCAGTAAAGTTATCTGTCACTTCTTGAAATGATTTTTGCATGCTACTAAATATGGTAATTTATTTCCAGAGGCAGAAGCCTATTATCAGTGCAGCCTTGAAAATGTTTTATGTCAGGAAAGCAATGCAACGGTATATTACTTCGTCAGTAGTTCTGTCTGGACCCCCCAGCGTTAATAAGCTTCACATATTCCTATAGAGAGACATTGCCAGTCAAAGGCTTTATAGTTTCACATTATTGTTATTTTAGTTATTTGCTAAATTTGCAGGCAAAGCTCATTTAATTGTTGTCCTTGAGCATGTCAAAGAAAAAAAAAAAAAAAAAGAACTTAAAGGAAAATCAAATAATATTTTGAATATTTTTTTTTTTTAATCCAAAATCATTTTTTCCTACTGCACAGGTGAAAAAGCCTTGAGCGTTTATAGGGAAATCACAGGGACGAAAGTGTTTACTGGGTAGTTATATTTTAAACATTGTCTTTTGCATCCATTCATTTTGGTGCATGCTTATCGATTATATTGTGGAAATGTAAAGAACCTAGTAGACGGGATGATATTGTAGGACATGACAGATAGTTAAAACCAATTTCCAGGCAACTAATAAAGTATCCACTGTAGTGGGGTTGTGCTCATTTAGGTCTAGGGCAGTGATGGCAAACCTTGGCACCCCAGATGTTTTGGAACAACATTTCCCATGATGCTCAACTGCAATGCAGAGTGTATGAGCATCATGGGAAATGGCCGGATCATCTGATTGGCCGGAGCCGCGGTGACGTCACATGCGCACGGGAGCCGACGGTCATGGCACAGGGCTCTGAGGAAACGGCACCAGCGGCCGTTCCTTCAGAGCGCATGCGCCAGTGATGTCACTGGCTGCATGTAAGGTAAATATCTCCTAAACGGTACATGTTTAGGAGATATTTACAGTCGGGGCCGCTGATAGGGGGGACCACCAGCCCTCTTGTAGGGGGCCCGAGCACACAGGGGGGCCCACACAGGGAGCGGGATTAGTGATGGACAACAAATACAGAAATCTTCTTCCAGCACCTGAATCTGATCTGTCCCCCTCCCTGCTATCAGCTTTTATCTGCTGAGAAAGAGACAGTCCTCCCTCACTAATCCCCCTCCCTGTGTGGGCCCCCCTCCCAGCACTGGCTCTAATGTTATCTCTACTCAGGAGTTTATTTGAAACTTTGTTTCTCTCTCTCTCTCTCTGTCTCTCTGATCACTGAGCTCCAACTGCCCAGCCTGTAGATTTTTCTCATCTTCATTTTTATTTCATATATTTGTTTTTTTTTTAGATTTAGCAGGAATTATGTGAGTTATGTTATATTTGTGTCTGCTAATAGTGATTTTGTTGTAATTTTAGAGAAATATATCTTTAATATTTTCTTGGGGGGGGGCCCTGCCAGGTAGTCTGTACGGGGCCCCGCAATTTCTAACAGCAGCCCTGTTTACAGTACCTATAGGTAAGCCTTATCATAGGCTTACCTATATGTACAACTTGCAGAGGAGGGTTTACTTCCTCTTTAATATGGCTGGCAGATACTGCTGGCTGTCCCTCAGGGTGGGTATGGCTGGCAGTGGCAGGTACTGCTGGCTGTGCCCCAGGGCAGGTATTGCTTGTGGCTGCTGTCCAAGGAGGCGAAGTGCATTTGGTATCACCCTGCTTGTGACAGGAGCCAGCGCTATACCAGAAGCATTGACTCTGCTCTCTCCTGCAGCCGCATGCTTCCTATACCACTGGCTCCATTCCTAACACTGATGCTCTGAGATGGTGGGTCAGGAACCCACAATCTGGGCTTGCCAACACCATCCCAGAGCAGGAGGTGGCAGGCCACATCAGAGAGCGCCACGGGCCACATGTGGTTTGCACCCCTGGTCTTTAGCTTTCTTTTTACTTCCTATTCTGTCTTTGGGACAGAAAATAAAGATAAATCTCCCTAATAGGATGCAGATGGCAAAAAAAAATCTAATAAAGGTTTTTAATTCCTCTCTACTCTTTTGAAAGTTGTAAAACATTTTGGGTTTTAGATATACTGTACTTTAAAGCCTCACCCTGCCTCCAATGCTTCAAAGTCAATGTTATTTGCATCCTTTGCAGCGTAAAGCTGGCCACAAACTTTGCAATCTTAAGATTCACAATATCAAGATCTGGAGTCAAGCTCAAAGATCAGTAGTTGTAGAAGTTGAGAAATTCACAAATAGTCAGCTGGATTAATACACAAACAGATCCACTAGCGAATCAGACATGCTCACCCAAGGTGCAGAGTCTAAGCACTAGCCGGTCTTCACCAGAGTTCCTGATGGTGGAGATACTGTGTGCTAAAGCCAAGTCGCAGCTCTCAGGATTCCCCCGGCAGGAAGAAAGCAACTGGGAGTCAGGTAACGGATGAAGCAGAGGAGGATCAAGCAGAAGCATAGTCAATGAAGAAGCCAAGTATCAATAATGAGTAGTATTTAGATGGGATAAGATGGAAGCATAGTCAATAAATAACCAAAGTCACCAACGCAACGAGTGATAGCAAAGATAAGGACAGCTGCAGGTACACAAAAAAACACAATATTGGCAGGAGAGAGCACAATAATCTGGCAAACAGGAAGTGCAGAGACATGGCTTTTATAGAAATTTCATGGTAGGAGCAAATAGGTTTAAGGTTCACCAGAAGCAAGATACAAGACAGGGTTATCCAAAATATCAGACAGGGAGTTTTCCAGCATCTTAGGTTGCACAGCTACAGTGGGTACGGAAAGTATTCAGACCCCCTTAAATTTTTCACTCTTTGTTATATTGCAGCCATTTGCTAAAATCATTTAGGTTCATTATTCTTCCTCATGAATGTACACATAGCACCCCATACTGACAGAAAAACACAGAATTGTTGACATTGTTGCAGATTTATTAAAAAAGAAAAACTGAAATATCACATGGTCCTAAGTATTCAGACCCTTTGCTGTGACACTCATATATTTAACTCAGGTGCTTTCCATTTCTTCTGATCATCCTTGAGATGGTTCTACACCTTCATTTGAGTCCAGCTGTGTTTGATTATACTGATTGGACTTGATTAGGAAAGCCACACACCTGTCTATATAAGACCTTCCAGATCACAATGCATGTCAGAGCAAATGAGAATCATGAGGTCAAAGGAACTGCCTGAAGAGCTCAGAGACAGAATTGTGGCAAGGCACCGATCTGGCCAAGGTTACAAAAAGATTTCTGCTGCACTTAAGGTTCCTAAGAGCACAGTGGCCTCCATAATCCTCAAATGGAAGACGTTTGGGACGACCAGAACCCTTCCTAGAGCTGGCCGTCCGGCCAAACTGAGCTATTGGGGGAGAAGAGCCTTGGTGAGAGAGGTAAAGAAGAACCCAAAGATCACTGTGGCTGAGCTCCAGAGATGCAGTCAGGAGATGGGAGAAAGTTGTAGAAAGTCAACCATCACTGCAGCCCTCCACCAGTCGGGGCTTTATGGCAGAGTGGCCCGACGGAAGCCTCTCCTCAGTGTAAGACACATGAAAGCCCTGCATGGAGTTTGCTAAAAAACACCTGAAGGACTCCAAGATGGTGAGAAATAAGATTCTCTGGTCTGATGAGACCAAAATAGAACTTTTTGGCCTTCATTCTAAGCGGTATGTGTGGAGAAAACCAGGCACTGCTCATCACCTGTCCAATACAGTCCCAACAGTGAAGCATGGTGGTGGCAGCATCATGCTGTGGGGGTGTTTTTCAGCTGCAGGGACAGGACGACTGGTTGCAATCGAGGGAAAGATGAATGCGGCCAAGTACAGGGATATCCTGGACAAAAACCTTCTCCAGAGTGCTCTGGACCTCAGACTGGGCCGAAGGTTTACCTTCCAACAAGTCAATGACCCTAAGCACAAAGCTAAAATAACGAAGGAGTGGCTTCACAACAACTCCGTGACTGTTCTTGAATGGCCCAGCCAGAGCCCTGACTTAAACCCAATTGAGCATCTCTGGAGAGACCTAAAAATGGCTGTCCACCAACGTTTACCATCCAACTTGACAGAACTGGAGAGGATCTGCAAGGAGGAATGGCAGAGGATCCCCAAATACAGGTGTGAAAGACTTGTTGCATCTTTCCCAAAAAGACTCCTGGCTGTATTAGATCAAAAGGGGGCTTCTACTAAATACTGAGCAAAGGGTCTGAATACTTAGGACCATGTGATATTTCAGTTTTTCTTTTTTAATAAATCTGCAACAATGTCAACAATTCTGTGTTTTTCTGTCAGTATGGGGTGCTATGTGTACATTCATGAGGAAGAAGAATGAACCTAAATGATTTTAGCAAATGGCTGCAATATAACAAAGAGTGAAAAATTTAAGGGGGTCTGAATACTTTCCGTACCCACTGTAAAAGAGCCAGACACCACAGAGGTACCAGATTCAGATCCAAACCCTGACACACAATTAGCTATGTAGTTTAACCACTTCAGCTCTGGAAGGTTTTACCCCCTTCATGACCAGGCTATTTTGCTATTTAACGCTTCCCTATTTTAACTGGTAATTGTGCGGCCATGCAACACTGTACCCGAACAAAATGTATACAATTTTATTTTACACAAATAGAGCTTTATTTTATTAGTATTTATTCACCTCTTCCTTTTTTATTTTTTGCAATAAAAAATTGCAAAACACTGTCACTATACTAATGACACTGCTTGGGAAGGGGATAACCTCTAGGGCAATCGAGGGGTTAAATGTGTGCCTAACAATGTGTAATGTGTGCTGATTTTTACTAAATGTCTCTGTTTCTTATCCCTGTAAGAAACAGAAACAGATAGACCGTTCCCTCTGTACAGAGTCCTATGCTGATTGTCAACACAGGGCTCTTGGTTGTGATTGCACACAGCCGATCATCAGGTCCCTACCATGAATCATTGGCCGGGACTTGCTGACAAACTCCTGCTGTGCTCTAAACCCACAAGCAGGAAGCGACATATGAGTGTGTCGCTTTGACAGCACAGGCCTCCCATCCCCGTGTAATGTTCTGGTACCTTTGGGTACCCTAATTACTCTTTCATAAGTGTATGCGCCCCACCATTCTCTTTTGGTAAGGTGCGCATACACCTTTAAGACTGATGCTGTCATCACTGAGCGCCGGACTGGATGGCTATTTAGATCGCTGGCTCTCACTCACATGTGTTCGTTCAAACTGCTTTGTGCCTTGATGCTAACCTGTCTTGAAGCTCACATGCTTGCAAGCATACCTCGCTGTCGGAACCACGCTGCGTTGATCCCTGTATCCCGCTACCGGATCATCCGCTCTTGCCGAACCTCTCCTCTGCTACATTGCTATTAGTGATAAGTACCCCACAGGGGAAACCTCTATAACCTTTATACTAAAGCTTACACTATCTAGCTCTGCATACTAAGGACTATTACTACATCTGCATTATCTAAGATTGCTAGCTCTTGAGCCTACTACCACCTGTTCTTGCACTGGGTTGATCTCTCTTGTATGTCCACCTGCTACTCTGTCATCTACTACCATACATGATTGCTAAAACCTATCTGCATCCCATCTGCTACTATCTTACTTTCAAGAACATTTCCTTTCAAGTGTCTGTCATCTACCATCTCTACCCAACCTGTCTCTTTAGCCTATCATCACTGTGTTACTATATACATAAGTCACTCTAGGAAACATCTTATTGAGTGTGTGTATTTACTTGCTGAATTGAGATCATCCACACATGATGAGTCATTGAGAGTTGGGAATGGTGTCTCAGCGTTTCTCTACATGACTACTGAAGTGGAATATTTCTGCAGCTGAAAATCCACATCATACGTAAAACGCAGGAGCGTTACACCCCGGAACATTGCAGGCAGGCGGTCTGCAAGTAAATAGAGGCATACGTAATCATATATATTAAATGCGTTGTTTAAGTTGGATCTTGCACTATATTTTTGTTGGTGAACCTTAAGGATTACGTGGGAATCACTGATCTCAGAGCAAGTGATAATTTGGTTGGCTGATCAGGATTCCCTGGACTTACTGTATAATAAGTGGGGAGGAGCAGAGCACAACTCAGGGAAGCAAAGTAAACTAATTGGATGAGGACAGCCATGTGCGCATGAAGGTTGCCGTCTTAGTGGCTCCATTCTGTCAAGCGCAAATTCATGTGTAGCCTAACTCAACAAAATTATTGTGATTGTAAGGCTTCAATTGTGGTTGGGGAGGTATACAAAATGTGCAGTGGAGCTATGTTTATGCCACCCACCAACTGCCGCCCCCCCCCCCCAAGCTGCTATAGGCAGCAGACAGGGCTGTTTTCATGCCACTTTCATGATGCTTCACAAATGGGTATGCTCCCTAGATGCCCTGCAACCGCATGCAGTGCATGCTGTTGCACCGCATCACATTGCTTCTTTACCACCTGTTAGTAGCCTCTGATATGCAATCCAAACATGGTGATTGTCATAAAAATAAATGCATGCATATACAAATGTAACATAAATAAATAAGACAAAGGCAAAGAACATATAAAACAAACTTACAATAATCCTTGCTCGTCTACAAAACTACACCCGCCACAGGATCAACCTCTGACATTTCCAGGTGTGTTGAATCCCTACACCCCTCTGCATTGTCAATCCATTGAGTTGAACCACAACAAAAATAGGGGGTCAAAATCCTCAAACATACCTAGAAATCTTTACAACAGATAAAAGATTTGAGTCCTAGGTGAAGGGACTGGTCAGTATTATTGATTCTCTTTTACAGTTTTATAGTTTTTTGTTAATTTGTTATTTATTTTGTTTTAGGTGTTAGCTCCTCAATTTCTTGCATTGCAATTTACAATTCCAGTCTCTCGAGTTTTCAAATGTTGTACTGATTGCCAGCTGTAAATGTAGGTGAGTTTCCTATGAATTACATAGCCTGCAGTGGCTAGTAGGGTGCTAAACATGTACAAGAACCCTAATATGAGCAGAGCATACAGTAGATATACAAGAATCCAAAAATCAAATATGTACCATTATCTTTTCTGCCAAACATTGGCATGTGAACTAAATGTAGACACAGGTAAGAATCTATTCCTATGGCTTATTTGCTAAATAACGTGACCTGCCAACAGATATCATTAATCATGTACTAAAACAGAAAGACATTTTAAAAGAAGACCACAACATGATGGATTTTTATATATTTTTATTGCACACAAAAACCACAATGAACAATAACTGAATGTACAAGTTATTCATTCCATGCTATTATAACAGCACTTGACTCCATCAATGTTTAGTTTGTTTAGCTTGAAAAATAACGTGTCTCTTTAATGTCACTCACTCTATAGGTAAGCCATTTACTATGCGCTTTTGGCACGTGAAACATCAGTTTGCAGCAGCGAGTGTAATTACTGAGTTGCATGTGCCAAGGATAAAACAAGAATGAGAGTTCCAAAACAATTGGCGGCATTATTATTGGGGATTCAAATTTTTGTATAATAAATACAGCAGAAATTGACCAGGAAAAAAAGAAGGAGTTGGCATTTTAAGGTTGTGACTATCATCCACACTGACAATTAAGCAAAACAACTAGGCAATATATGAAAGACAAACACCTACAATAAATGACAATGAAACACGACCACTGTATAAAACTCTGACAGCAATGGTGGAAATTTGTTGTCTTTATTCCCAATGCTCTACTGTGTCTGTAAAAGAGAAATTCAATGGTAAATGGTAATTCAATGTAAACCTGTTATAGGAGGAATATGGGGCTTACCATTGCTGATCTCCTCTTGAAAACGCTAGCTGCTTTCCTGTTATAATGAAATAATGATTTAAGGAGTAAGGGCTATTTGCTTAGCATTAGCAAATGTATGTTCACTTAGCTTAATAAATACGGTACAGCTGTGTTGTACTCAATCATGGGCGAGGCAAATTTGAAAAAAAAAAACACAATTTTTTCTTGCACATGATTGGATGCACACAGCTGCACCTTAACATACAATTTGCAAAGTGAACATAAACGTTAGAAAGTTAATTTCTTGTTTTATTTCTTCAGTAAATCAACCTTATTGTTTTTAACACTTTCAAACTCATTAAAATTGATTTAATAAATAATTTCAAAATTACTTGGCAAAGCGAATGCTAATAAATAAAGTAAAGTTGTGTTCACTTTGTATAACCCATCATCTGCTAGCAAAAATCAAATTTTTTGGTTTATTTTTCATAATTGGATAGTCAAAGTGAGCACAAATTTACCATATTTACTCTTATTCAAACATTTTATTGAAGAATATAGTAAGTATACATAGATATAAGAGGATAAGACAGAATATATACTGTATTTACCATATTTACTAACATCCACCTTACCTTGACTATTAACTTTGATCAGACTCTGATCAATCAGTTCAACTGATGCAGTCCAGGAAGGTCAGGAAAAAATTATATGCATTATTTTTCATTCTTTTTGAATCAACAGTCTAAAGTAAGCATCAATGGAGTCAGCATGGCAGCCAGGTAACTCGAATTCCAGAGACAGAAGTCATCAGTGACAGCTTCTCCTATGCCAGACTTCCTTTAAGCTTTTATACCATGCCCAAAGCATGCCAATATATCATGGGACAAAAAAGGCATCCACTACTGACCTTTCCTACTAAAAATGCTGGATGCCATGGAATGCATAAAATCAGAGATGTATAGTAACGAAGTAGAACTACTTAAGTATTGTACTTAAGTACCGAAATGCGGTATCTGTACTTTCCTATGGTAGAATTTTTTTCTCCTACTTCTACTTTTACTTCACTACATTTTTTCGATGATTTCGATACTTCTACTCAAGTATTTTTTTTTTTGTGCTGCATAGTTACTCGTTACTTTTAAAAAAATTACCACTGCAAGAACAGTAGATGGCAGGTTGCATAAAGCTCAAAAAAATGTGTATAATGTCATTTGTAAATCAGCGCATACGAAAATAAAGGCTGTGTATAATAAAAGCTGCTATACCAAATCTTTCCAATAAAAAGAAAATATGAAACAAACAAATAAATGGTGCTACAGCGCTTAAAGTGCATCAAGAAACTACTAACAAACACAGGTTAATCATTTGAATAAATCATTTGAAATAATAAAAACAATATGATGTTCATACTTTTGACTTCTTTCTTTAATAACTACATAACACAATACTTGTACTTCTACTTTCAGTACTTGAGTAGAATTTTTTTTTCAAAACTACTGGTACTTTTTACTTTTAGTACTTAAGTAGCAAATTTTTTGAAAAAACTACTTGCTATACTTAAGTAAAAAAAATGTTGAATACTTTAGTACTTCTACTTAAGTAACTTTTTCTGCGAGCACTTCCACTTCTACTCAAGTAATTTTTTGATCGAGCACTTGTACTTTTACTCAAGTAGAAATTTTGAGTACTTTATACAAGTCTGCATAAAATACATATCAGACTGGACCAGCTGGAGAGATTCCATGAAAACTGGTAGATATTATCCTATTGGCAGCCACAAAAACCAATGCCTATTCCTGAAAAAAAAAAAAAAACAGCCTATAACTTACAAGGAATAAAACACAGAATGAATGGGTATATGGTAAATGAAAAACTCTTTAGCATCTTTACTGACACCCCAGATAAATTCATGAGAATCTGGACACCATGGCTCTCCACTATCTCTCCAACTTAAAAACCTGGTATTATTTTACAATGACACGTGGGACCTGTCTTGGACAAGGAAGGGATTGTCGCCTAACCACTTTTCCCTTCCCTCGCCATTCCTAACTCTGTTCTTCACTATTTATTTCTTCCTTTTTTCTACTTCCTATGTGTTTCTTACTCGGCACTCTACTACTTATTACCTTGTTTCCCTTTATTCCCTTTACTAAACTACTTCAGACAACTTTAATCAATACTTGCATAGCCTACATCTCCATTTCACACTCAGACAAGAAACAACAAAGAATCATGATTTGGTATTGTATAGATTTATTATGAGTGATTGGGATGTCATAACTGTACTTCAGTAATATACCCACAACTTTCATTCCCTGAGTCCTGAAAATACCTTGTCCTTTTTATTGTTACATTTTATTCTCAGTATGGACTACACTTATACTGCCCTGATTTTATCATTGATGTCTCTCTCTGCCTTTGTTTAATGACCATGTGTGTGTTTTCACATACTTTATCCTTTCTTGTAAAACTTTTAAAAATACAAATAAAAATACTGAAATGGAAAATGCTAGATGCGTGGTTTTCATGCTGACCTTAATACTTCACATTTTTCTCCTGAAAGCAAAGAACAACTTTTTTTCAAATAATGTGCACCTGGTACTTTGTACACCACCCCTTAAAGCAAACAGGGGTCATCTCAGAAAGTTTTCCAATTCATGGTCTTCCAAGTATAATAGCTTTTTATTAGTACATAGTTAAAAGCTTGACAGTAAATAGAGAAGCTCCTCCATAGGTGACGTGTGGCTCTTTTCTAGGCCCAGAACAAAATGCAATTACCATTTTCACAATAAGATTAAGAATGGCAGTTCCCATACTTCTTTCATTACATGCCTAAAATACGTGTGATTGTTCTTGAGGGCTGAAAACAAAGAAAAAATGTTCGTATAGCATTTTTTTTTAAATTTGTTTTAGGGGTTTCTGCAGGAATATAACCCATATCACTATTATTATTTTTTACTAGACATTAAGCCCGTTAAATTAACGGGTGCTAGAACATATGGCTGACTGAGCGGCTCTCGCTTATCTCTTTTTTTTTTCTAACAACGCGAGAGCCGCATGACATAGCCAGCTCTGCACTTAGCATCCCTGTTGCCCTAGCAACAGAGACACACGCAGAGCTGAACGAGCGGCTCTTGCGTGCGAGCGCGTATCCACCACGTGCCCGCGCACACCCGCCGCTTCAAGAGTTTTGGCCGGCCGCCCGACTGGGGTGTATGTAGGATATCTATTCTATATTAATAATATGCAAGTGTCTCTCCGTCCGTCCCTGTGTCTGTGGGATTGCGCTACTGCAGTACAGGAGAATGCAGGGCTGCGTACATGGTACAGGAGAATGCGGGGCTGCGGACATGGTACAGGGGAATGCGGGGCTGTGGACATGGTACAGGAGAATGCGGGGCTGCAGACATGGTACAGGAGAATGCGGGGCTGCGGACATGGTACAGGGAAATGCAGGGCTGCGGACATGGTACAGGAGAATGCGGGGCTGCGGACATGGTACAGGGGAATGCGGGGCTGCGGACATGGTACAGGGGAATGCAGGGCTGCGGACATGGTACAGGAGAATGCAGGGCTGTGGGCATACTACAGGAGATGAGGTGCTGCGGGCATGATACAGGAGTACCATGCCTGCAGCACTGCATCTCTTGTAGTATGCCTGCAGCCCCGCATAATGGCAGGCAGTGCGGCAGTGGAGGAGTCTCACTTACCTTTTCCTGATATGTGCTGGGGAATAAGTCTGACCAGTGTAGGATGGGGGAACTCCTCGGTGTCGGAGGCCGGGTCCCGGGTGTTGGGGGTCACCCCCGATAATGGTGCGGTGTGAGGGGCTGTTCTGAATTCGTAAGTGCTGGGGTGGCCGGAGGCGGAGTTACGATCAGTTGCCTTAGATTTAAAAATGGCGCCACCCGGCGCCAACACGCCATTGCGCATTCGCCGCCGCTCGGGAAAGCTCGAATGCGTTTGGCTATTCCCGGGAATAGCCGATCGTGTATGGCTTTTACCGAGCAGCAGCGCATGCGCAGTGACATGTTGGCGCCGGGTGGCGCCATTTTTAAATCTAAGGCAACTGATCGGAACTCCGCCTCCTGCCTCCCCAGCACTTACGAATCCAGAACGGCATTATCAGACAGAAGCCGCGGTGTTCTCTATACCGGAGCCTCGGTCTTCTCCACCACAGATACGTTTCCTTCCATATGGTGGATGTTAAAAGGTGGGCGGGATCCGCTCATATACACGCCCACCCAGTGCCAGGCTTTGCGTCCCATTGGCTGTCCATGCGGCATATGTGCAGTAGCGCATTTCTACGGACACAGGGAATCTGGAATCTGGATGCAGAGACACTTGTCTTTTATTAATATAGATTTTATAATGTCTGTGTACTGTTGGGAAGAGATTCCTTTATGTCCTGTCTTGGAGATACAAAAGGGAAAGTGAATAATATTTCTATCTTTTTTTTTCAAGAAAAATAAAGTTTATTGAGCACAAAAATTAAACATGGTACAAGCATCGTTCAACAGCTGTATAAGGAGAGAGAAAATAAAGCCCAGAGGCCAGTACGTGGAAAACAATGCAAAGAATCAACACATCTTGGTAAAACGGGAGCATAGTAATATATCAGGGGATTAGCATACAAATCCTGGACCGATGCTCAACAACCTTCAGAACTAAACAGTAAAACATACCTAACTACATGGGGGGGTTTAAAGGGGAAAAAGGGAGAAGGAAATGAGAGACGGGAGGGGGGGGGGAGGGTATGACATTCCACTGGGAATTAGATAGTGACACAATACAGTAATGCATTCAGCACCTCAACCTGCAAGAAGTCTATCCATAACCAACTAATGCGGTGCCAGGGAGGGATCATCCAACCATGGTTGCCAGAGAGAGTAGAACTTCCTATTCGCCTTACGATGTTGGTAGGTCACCTTTTCCCTAATCAGTAAGCCATTAACCTGTGCGATCCACTGTGCCCTCGTTGGCACCCTGAAATAGATCCAGCACCTGGCAATAAGTTTGCGAGCCAGGTACAACAAACGTAGTATAGCCACATGGGCATTCGGAGTAAGGGTCTCCTCCTCCAGTGCACCAAGGAGACACACCACCGGATCTTTAGGCAGATGGAAGCTATAAACTCTAGAAATCGTATCGACCACCGCTGTCCAATAACAAAATAGCTTGGGGCACTGCCATAACATATGGATAAGAGTGCCCTGGTCTCTCTCACACTTCGGACAATCTGGCGATGGTCTGCACCCCCATTTAAACAGCTGAACCGGGGATCTGTATGCCCTATGAAAGAGCAACAAGTGGGAGACCTTCTGCGAGGCCGACACAGACACCAATGGTATTGAGGAAAGGCAGAGTTCCCAGGTTTCCCCATCAATTGGGCCCAAATCCCTCTCCCAGCCATCCCTGGCTAGAAGAGCGGACGGGTCCTGCAAGGAGCTCAAAAGCATGCCATAAACACTAGAGATCATACCCTTTTTGTCAGTATTCTGAAAAACCTCCCCCAGCAGGGCATAATCAGTCTTGAGTACAGAAATTCTGGCCTGAGCAGACAAGGCATGCCGCAGCTGCAAGTACCTGTAAAAGAGTTGTCTGGGTATCCCGAATTTCTGTTGCAGTTCCATAAAAGACTTAAGGATATCAGCTCTATACAGTTGCGCCAGGAAACTCGCTCCCAGGTCCACCCACCCATCCTCTCCCTCCACTTTAAGCAACTCACAATAGGTAGAATTTTGCCAGATTGGAGTGTGAGGGAAGAACCCTTGTATTCTCAGTAAACCTTTGACCCGTGTCCACAGCAGCTTAAGCAATTTAATCGTTGGAAGTGAGGGCGGATAATGTCCAAACCCGGTCTCCAGATGTACACATGCATTGTGAGGGGAGGCTAGTGGGAGCAAGAGAGCTCTAATGGGATCAGTAAGGTCATGAACCCCCCAGCCGCCCAGATGCTGCAACTGAGAGGCCAGGAAATACACCCTGGGGTTGGGGACCGCTAAACCTCCACTATCCTTTCCCATGTGAAGTGTAGACAGCCAAATTCTAGTCACCCTCCTGCCCCAGATCAAGTCGTGGAATATATATTCTATGCGAATAAACCACCTCCTAGGAACCCAAGTGGGAGCATTGTGAAGGAAATATAATAGCTGAGGAGCCCACACCATCTTAATCAAGTTGATCCTGCCAGCCACTGATAAGTGGAGCTTACACTAGGACGTGCATTTTTGACGAAATGTATGCAGCAACGGTACCAGGTTTAACTCTACATACTTGCCCACGTCTGGGGATATATGAATGCCCAAATACTTAAACCTATCCACTACACGTACCGATGAGGCACAGTCAGGTAGGTGTACAGGCAAAGGGTCTAAGGGGAGCAGCACCGACTTGTCCCAGTTAATAGAAAACCCGGAAAAAGAGCCGAAATGGTCAATGAGAGACATTACTTCACTCAACCATCCCTGCGTATCACCCAAATAAAGCAGTGCGTCGTCCGCATAGAGAGAGACTACATCAGCATGGGGACCCCGTCTGAAGCCCACAATCCCAGGGGAGGCCCGGATACAAGCCGCCAGAGGCTCTAAGGCCAGGGCAAACAGCAGGGGCTAAAGAGGACACCCCTGCCTAGTGCCCCTGTGTAGAATGAAGGGTTATGACAGCCCCCCATTAATTCGCAACCGTGCCGTGGGATTGGCATACAATAATTTACCCAAGCTATAAAGGTGTCCCCCACCCCAAACTGGCGCAGCACCGTCCATAGGTAGAGCCATTCGACACTATAGAAAGCCTTGGCGGCATCGAGGGAGAATACAGCCCTGTTACCCTGGTTGTCCAAGGGAATTTGCAAGAGGCTCCGTAAATTCAGTGCGGTAGAACGTGTAGGGATAAAACCCGATTGGTCTCTATGCACAATCTTGTGGATGACCTTGGACAGGCGAGATGCCAGAACCTTGGCCAACAGCTTAATGTCAGCCATAAGCAAGGATATGAGCCTGTATGAGTCAGCAAGCAGTGCAGTCAGGTTTTGGTATGAGAACAATAATGGCTTCAGTCATTGAGCTGGGCAATGTCCCATTCTGCAACGCTGCATTATACACCTGCAAAAGGATGGGTATGAGCTGCCTGGTATAGCGGCAAAGAACCTCGGAGGGATGGCCATCAGCGCCAGGTGATTTACCATTCGGGGCGGACTGCAGTGCCAAGAGAAGTTCGTCCTCAGTCAGTGGAGCATTAATCATTGCAACATCCGAGGCAGGTAGGCAGGGCAGCTCACAAGCATCCAGAAAGCTCTCCATCTCAGAGGGATCAGCAGAGATGTTGGAGGTGCACAACTCAGAGAAAAGGTCATGCAGCATCCGACCAATGTCCGACGTGCTGCGCCACTGCACTCCCATGGAGTCCCTTAGCACTGAGATAAAAGCCGCTTGTTGCTGGGTACGTACCAACATTGCCAGCATATGCCCCATGCTCTCCCCCATTTCAAAATATCTCTGCTGTAGAAAAATTGTTTATTTTCAGCTTTCTGAGTAGCCACAGTAATAGAAAGGCCCTGAGCCGCCAGCCAAGCACTCCTAGTGGCATCAGTAGGATTGTATACATAGGCCTCCTCCGTTCTCGCCATCTCCGCCAACACCGTATCCTCACACGCCTTAGTGGAGGATTTAATGCAATTTATAATTTGGATGAAGTGACCCCTCATGAAAGCCTTGGCAGCATCCCAAACCTTCCCAATGTCAGCTGAGCCAAGATTAGTCTCAAAAAAAGAGGACAGCAGAGACGGCATTGGGTCCGGACTCGGGAATAGCATCAACCAAAATGAACTAAGCTTCCACAAGGTGCCACCCCCTGCTCTGCAAGGGAGGGTCGGATCAAAAACGGGGAGTGATCAGACACCAAGCAAGGCTCATAGTCAGTAGAGGCAACGAGAGGCAGGAGGGAACCATTTCCAAAGCCCATATCTAGTCTGGAAAGGCCCGCCTGAGCAGTAGAGATGTATAGAACTGTTCGCCGGCGAACAGTTCCCGGCGAACTTAGCATGTTCGCGTTCGCCGCTGCCGGCGAACATATGCGATGTTCGGTCCGCCCCCCATAAGACATCATTGAGGCAAACTTTGACCCTGAACTTTACAGTCAGCAGACACATTTCGAGCCAATCAGCATACCTCCCTCCCACACCCTCCCACCTCCTATAAATAAGCAAGGGCAGCATCCATCTTAGATCATTCTGAAGCAGTGTGTGTAGTGAGAGTAGGGAGAGAGCTGCTGCTGCTGCTGCTGCTGCTGCTGCTGCTGCTGCTGCTGCTGCTGCTGTTAAGCTAGGGACAGTTAGTCAGTGTCCCTGGTCTTGCAGTGTTCTTGGTCCACTACTGCTGTAATATCAGCACCCCAAAAAGCCCTTCTAAGGGCTGGTATTTGTGTTTTTTTTTTTTTTATATATATATATATATATACCTAGCGTCCCCAAAAGCCCTTTTAAGGGCTGGTAATTGAGTTGTTTCTTCTTATATATATATATCTATATCTATCTAGTGTCCCCAAAAGCCCTTTTAAGGGCTGGTAATTGAGGATTTTTTTTATTTATATATATACATATATATATATATATATATAGTGTCCCCAAAAGCCCTTTTAAGGGCTGGTAAGGTAATAGAGTTTTTTCTTTATATATATATCTATATATATCTATTGTACACTGTAGTTGCCTGCCCGCTGTGTGTGAGAGGCCACAGACCTACCACAGACTGTACTGTGTGCACACCACACTCATTTCGGGTGGCACAGGCACAGTACCTTGCATTTTAAAAAATATTTTTTTTTTCCTCTGTCATAATTGCAGTGAGTGCTGTGTCAGGTCCACAGAGTGCACTGTACCCACTGCAGTGCACTGCCCACCACTGATATATATACGGTGGCACAGCATCTTGTTGCAATAAATTGAAAAAAAAAAAAAAAAAATTTTTATTATTGCAGTTGCCTGGGCTGCCAGTTACTGTCAGGTCCACAGAGTGTACTGTGCCCACTGTAGTGCCACTGTGTGCCCACCCACCACTGATATATAAGGTGGCACAGCAGCTTGCAAAGTAAAAAAATATATATATATTTTTTAATTGCAGTTGCCTGGGTGCCAGTGACTGCTGTCAGGTCCACAGAGAGTGTACTGTGCCACTGCCCACCCACCACTGATATATAAGGTGGCACAGCAGCTTGCAAAGTAAAATAAAATATATTTTTTTAAAATTGCAGTTGCCTGGGTGCCAGTGACTGCTGTCAGGTCCACAGAGAGTGTACTGTGCCACTGCCCACCCACCACTGATATATAAGGTGGCACAGCAGCTTGCAAAGTAAAATAAAATATATATTTTTTAAAATTGCAGTTGCCTGGGTGCCAGTGACTGCTGTCAGGTCCACAGAGAGTGTACTGTGCCACTGCCCACCCACCACTGATATATAAGGTGGTACAGCAGCTTGCAAAGTAAAATAAAATATATATTTTTTAAAATTGCAGTTGCCTGGGTGCCAGTGACTGCTGTCAGGTCCACAGAGAGTGTACTGTGCCACTGCCCACCCACCACTGATATATAAGGTGGCACAGCAGCTTGCAAAGTAAAAAAAAATATATATTTTTTTAAATTGCAGTTGCCTGGGTGCCAGTGACTGCTGTCAGGTCCACAGAGAGTGTACTGTGCCACTGCCCACCCACCACTGATATATAAAGTGGCACAGCAGCTTGCAAAGTAAAAAAATATATATATATTTTTTAAATTGCAGTTGCCTGGGTGCCAGTGACTGCTGTCAGGTCCACAGAGAGTGTACTGTGCCACTGCCCACCCACCACTGATATATAAAGTGGCACAGCAGCTTGCAAAGTAAAAAAAAATATATATTTTTTAAATTGCAGTTGCCTGGGTGCCAGTGACTGCTGTCAGGTCCACAGAGAGTGTACTGTGCCACTGCCCACCCACCACTGATATATATGCCTGCAAGAGAAAAAGCCAGCCGCAGAGAAGCCGTATTCCTGAAAATATAAGAAAAATGCTGTTTTTAGGGGTTCTGGACATGCTACAGAGCTGAAACTTGACAGGTACACTTTTTAGACCCCCCAGACACTGAATACAAAAAATGACATGCCTGCCTAAAAAAATGCCCGCTAAATGCCTGCAAGAAAAAAAGCCAGCCGCAGAGAAGCCGTATTCCTGAAAATATAAGAAAAATGCTGTTTTTTAGGGGTTCTGGACATGCTACAGAGCTGAAACTTGACAGGTACACTTTTTAGACCCCCCAGACACTAAATACAAAAAATGACATGCCTGCCTAAAAAAATGCCCGATAAATGCCTGCAAGAGAAAAAGCCAGCCGCAGAGAAGCCGTATTCCTGAAAATATAAGAAAAATGCTGTTTTTTAGGGGTTCTGGACATGCTACAGAGCTGAAACTTGACATGTACACTTTTTAGACCCCCCAGACACTAAATACAAAAAATTACATGCCTGCCTAAAAAAATGCCCGCTAAATGCCTGCAAGAGAAAAAGCCAGCCGCAGAGAAGCCGTATTCCTGAAAATATAAGAAAAATGCTGTTTTTTAGGGGTTCTGGACATGCTACAGAGCTGAAACTTGACAGGTACACTTTTTAGACCCCCCAGACACTAAATACAAAAAATGACATGCCTGCCTAAAAAAATGCCCGATAAATGCCTGCAAGAGAAAAAGCCAGCCGCAGAGAAGCCGTATTCCTGAAAATATAATAAAAATGCTGTTTTTTAGGGGTTCTGGACATGCTACAGAGCTGAAACTTGACAGGTACACTTTTTAGACCCCCCAGACACTAAATACAAAAAATGACATGCCTGCCTAAAAAAATGCCCGCTAAATGCCTGCAAGAGAAAAAGCCAGCCGCAGAGAAGCCGTATTCCTGAAAATATAAGAAAAATGCTGTTTTTTAGGGGTTCTGGACATGCTACAGAGCTGAAACTTGACAGGTACACTTTTTAGACCCCCCAGACACTAAATACAAAAAATGACATGCCTGCCTAAAAAAATGCCCGATAAATGCCTGCAAGAGAAAAAGCCAGCCGCAGAGAAGCCGTATTACTGAAAATATAATAAAAATGCTGTTTTTTAGGGGTTCTGGACATGCTACAGAGCTGAAACTTGACAGGTACACTTTTTAGACCCCCCAGACACTAAATACAAAAAATTACATGCCTGCCTAGAAAAAATGCCCGCTAAATGCCTGCAAGAGAAAAAGCCAGCCGCAGAGAAGCCATATTCCTGAAAATATAAGAAAAATGCTGTTTTTTAGGGGTTCTGGACATGCTACAGAGCTGAAACTTGACAGGTACACTTTTTAGACCCCCCAGACACTGAATACAAAAAATGACATGCCTGCCTAAAAAAATGCCCGCTAAATGCCTGCAAGAAAAAAAGCCAGCCGCAGAGAAGCCGTATTCCTGAAAATATAAGAAAAATGCTGTTTTTTAGGGGTTCTGGACATGATACAGAGCTGAAACTTGACAGGTACACTTTTTAGACCCCCCAGACACTAAATACAAAAAATAACATGCCTGCCTAAAAAAATGCCCGATAAATGCCTGCAAGAGAAAAAGCCAGCCGCAGAGAAGCCGTATTCCTGAAAATATAAGAAAAATGCTGTTTTTTAGGGGTTCTGGACATGCTACAGAGCTGAAACTTGACAGGTACACTTTTTAGACCCCCCAGACACTAAATACAAAAAATGACATGCCTGCCTAAAAAAATGCCCGCTAAATGCCTGCAAGAGAAAAAGCCAGCCGCAGAGAAGCCGTATTCCTGAAAATATAAGAAAAATGCTGTTTTTTAGGGGTTCTGGACATGCTACAGAGCTGAAACTTAACAGGTACACTTTTTAGACCCCCCAGACACTAAATACAAAAAATGACATGCCTGCCTAAAAAAAATGCCCGATAAATGCCTGCAAGAGAAAAAGCCAGCCGCAGAGAAGCCGTATTACTGAAAATATAATAAAAATGCTGTTTTTTAGGGGTTCTGGACATGCTACAGAGCTGAAACTTGACAGGTACACTTTTTAGACCCCCCAGACACTAAATACAAAAAATTACATGCCTGCCTAAAAAAATGCCCGATAAATGCCTGCAAGAGAAAAAGCCAGCCGCAGAGAAGCCATATTCCTGAAAATATAAGACAAATGCTGTTTTTTAGGGGTTCTGGACATGCTACAGAGCTGAAACTTCACAGGTACACTTTTTAGACCCCCCAGATGCTAAATCCAAAGAAATTTTTTATTTTTATTTTAATTTTTCCAATAATTGGCTCTCTATCAAAAAATTATAATTTTTAAGAACTTTTTTTTGCGTGATCCCTCTCCGGCATGCCACAGTCCAGGTGTTAGTCCCCTTGAAACAACTTTTCCATCACTATTGTGGCCAGAAAGAGTCCCTGTGTGTTTTAAAATTCGCCTGCCTATTGAAGTCTATGGCGGTTCGCCCGGTTCGCCGGTTCGCGAACATTTGCCGGCGAATTTTAGGTTCGCGACATCACTACTGAGCAGGAGAAAAGCATAAAAACTTCCGGACAGCAGGATGCCGCATTCTCCAGACATCTGTCAGTTCGAGCTCCCCCATCAATCTGGAAAAAGGGGTCAGCCCACCGACGTGGTATTGATGGCTAAAAATACCCGGGGCCAAGGTAGGGACCGGGTCAGGGGACAAGTGCGTCTCTTGCAAACACACCACATATGCTTGCAGTCTCTTGATGTGCCAAGCACCGCAGTTCTCTTTACAGGGTTGCTCAGGCAATCTAGGTGAGATGTGAGGCAGTACCCATAGAGTCACTAAGTGGGAATCTCCTGCCATGGCCAGCATCACAAGGCAGTCACCGTGCACCGGCCACAGGGTGAAAACAAGGCATCGGCATCCAAGATTGTCAAGAAGCTGTGTATCAGATAAGAGGCACTGGCGTCGGGCACAGGGGGCCTGAATGCGCCTATCAATGGGAGAATTGCCAGTCCCAGTGGAGTCAAGGGGAGAGCAGAAGGGAAGGACTATTGGGGAAACACAACCAGGGGTGGGGAGTGTGTAATCCCCCCGTACTCCCAAAGCCAACGGGGACATTTGGGCAGGACTAACAGTCTTCCAAAGAGGACCCATAGGGAGAAAGGGTGGGAGACCATAGCTAGAGAACAGTCTCCATGACAACAGCAAGGCAGCAGGAGCCCTGGAAACGTGGTTCTGGTTAGACAGCTCCCACCGTACTTGAACCAGAAATGGAGGCACCCGATCCCAAGTGCCAGTGTGGCCAATTTGGGAGCAAAGTGCAGCAATAGGCAGGTGTGAAGGTTTCAGTGGGCACCCCGCCGTGGGGATGCCGCGGCCCGCAGAGACCTGCCCTCCACTTCTAGCCATCGTGCTGCAGCCGCAGGTTGATCAAAGAATAAAATGTTGTCTCTGGCAATGACACGGAGCTTAGAGGGATACAGCATGGTGTGCTGGATGTTCAAATCCCTCAGCCTTCTTTTCACATCTACAAATTTGGCCCTCTGTTTCTGAACTTCCGCTGAGTAGTCAGGAAACAAGGAGACTTTGGAGTTATCAACACTTCCCCTGTATCCCTCTAGCTTTAGCAAGAATAGCATCCCGGACTTTATAGTTGAGAAGCTTGAATATAAATGTGCATGGGGGACTGCCCGGCAGTAGAGGGTGCATAGGTACACGGTGGGCCCGCTCTACTGAAAACATGGTAGTGAAGGATTCCTGCCCAAACATTGACACAAGCCAGTTTTCAATAAAGGCTATCGGGTTCTTCCCCTCTGCCCGCTCCGGTATCCCGATCGCTCTAACATTATTGCGCCTCAGTCTGTTCTCTAAGTCATCCAATTTAGCAGCCTGTTGAGCAGAGAGCAGTGTAGTATGTTTCACTTCTCACTGAAGCAGCGCCATGTCATCCTCCAGTGAACTGACCCGGCCCTCCACCGCCGCAGTCCACTCCCTGAGCTTCTGCATGTCATGTCTAATAAAATACATTTCTGCCTTAAGCTCCTTAATTTCAGTCGTCAGCGCCGCAATGGAGGTATTGCAAGTGTTAACTGCCATCATAATGTCCTGAAGCGTTGGCTCAGCATCCTGTGCAGGAGAGGGAGGCAGGGGAGAGGCCCGATGCGGGCCTGCAGAGTCCCAGTCAGGGATATGGCCCGGGGTGTCAGCCAGCGGTACGGTGTCATCCGCATCCGACAGGGATCCTGGAGATGTAGCTGGTGTGGCAGCTGCAGTGGATGTACCCAGGGAATCATTTTACTAAAGAATTTTTGAGCCGCCTCTCTGTAAGTCTCCTTGGGAGAAGCACGCTGGGAGAGGGCGCCATCTTTGGCCTGCATGTCTCCCGCGGCTTTCCCGTCTTCCTGGCGCTTTGACATCTGACCAGGGGCGAAGAGGACTCACCGACACACCAGGCAAGTCTGGGCACACTAGAGGTTCCGCAGGAGAGGATAAAGCAGGTGGATCGGGTACCAGGAGGATAAAAGGCAGGATCACCGGCGGAGCGAGCGGAGAACACGTCCGTCTACATTTGCTGTTCGGCCACGCCCTAATATTTCCATCTTAGACAGTTGTCATTTAAAATTTTTCTCCATTGCTTCTTATATTTTGCTGTCATAACTTTAAAATGTAGATTTTCCTTTTACATCTGTCTCAGTGACAGTGGTCCCCAAGACAAATAGAGGGGTAAAATGATCCATTGGGTACACCAACCATAATAAAACAATGGCCAGGGATATAATCCTCTCCTACTTTATCCAAAGCTAAAAAATGAAACAAATTGCCTGTACTTACACTTGCATTTTTAAATCCTGTCCTTTTTGGCTTAATCACTAACAGTGTGTTGGGGCTAGCTATCGTACTAAAAACATAAACAGATTTGTTAAAATCAAAAAGTCCTCTAAAGTGGTTTTAAAGCTAGAAGGTTTCTTACCTTTTACCGTCAAAAAACATTACACTTTTTCTTCCCCCCCCCCCCCCGATTCAGCGATGTGCCCATCTACACCGAGCTGGTTCTCTCTCTCACAGACTCAGAGACAGCAGCGGGAGCAAATAGCTCTCAATCTATTGCTGTCAGGAGGGATCCGGGGGCGGGGCTAAGCTACACTGTGTGTGTCAATAGACACACATGGCCCGACTTGGGAGGGAACCCACAGGTGGGCCACAAAAAGAAGCAGCATCCTATGGAAGCACACCAAGAAAAGGAGGAGCCGAGAGCGCCAGCGGGGTAACCCAGAACTAGAGAAGGTTTGGGGCCACTCTCTGAAATACCATTGCTCAGAGCTGAAAAGTATAACATGTTCCACCTAATTATTTTCAGATTTTGGCAACTATGTTCATAGAATGCCAAGATCAGAGCAGTTTCACACCAAAGTTATCTAAGCAGCTCTGACTATGGTGGCAATCCTTGCCAATTGGCACCAGTCCCTCCACAAAGGAGTTTCCAGCTTTCTTGTTGAAAAGACAAAGAAATACCCAATGCCTCCATTAACAACCATAACAATCACATTATAAGCCAACTGAATAATCAACAGATGCTGCACCTGCTACTCCAATAAACAGCTTATATAACTTTGATCTGCGTGTTTATTTATTCACATGGCATATGCCAGCAAATCAACTGAATGTCTATTGCTTTACATGTGTCCAGGCTGTTGTCTGTTTGTGCAGTAATACATTTAGCAGTTCTTTTCATAAATGTTTTATTATCCCTTACATATACTATTTTCCTCATATAATGGTAGCCCATTATACTTTTGATAGCCATAGTTTGTTTTATTTATGGGAACAAATAACAAGTAACTCTCTTTGTTGTATCATTGAATAATGTAACATATTTGCTGCCACACAGAAAAAAGTAAATAAAAAAAAATTATGTTGGAAAAAAATGTGTTTTTTTTACTTGCCCTGTCTGCAAAGATCAGGCCAGAGTTGTATAAAGTACTCGAAACCCATACTTGAGTACAAGTACAAGTGCTCGATCAAAAAGTGACTTGAGTAGAAGTGGAAGTGCTCGATCAAAAAGTGACTTGAGTAGAAGTACTAAAGTATTTAACATTTTTTGTACTTAAGTATTGCAAGTAGTTTTTTTAAAAAATGTTGCTACTCAAGTACTGAAAGTAAAAGTACCAGTAGTTTTGAAAAAAAAAATGCTACTCAAGTACTGAAAGTAAAAGTACAAGTACTGTGTTATGTAGTTATGAACATCATATTGTTTTTTATTTTTTCAAATGCAGCTTTTATTTATACACACAGTAGCTTTTATTTTCGTATGCGCTGATAATACACATGTTTTGAGCTTCATGAAACCTGCCATCTACTGTTCTGGCAGTGGTAATTTTTATAATTGTAACAAGTAACTATGCAGCACAAAAAAAAAATATTGGAGTAGAAGTATTGAAATCATTGAAAAAATGTTATGAAGTAAAAGTGGAAGTAGGAGAAAAAAATTCTACTCTAGGAAAGTACAGATACCGCCTTTCGGTACTTAAGTACAGTAGTGAAGTAGTTCTACTTAGTTACTATACATCTCTGGATCAGGCACATATGTATGTGACCGCTCCTCCACCTTTAGTATGTCACAGATGAAGTGGACAGAACAAGACGTCTAACTCTTATGTTGTGTACATGTAAGTTGTGTTATTGAGGAGGCAGGTGGACACAGACTGGACTGAATGTTAACCCCTTCTTTTGAATCCCTACTGAACTTTCAGAATAATTTAACTATGTATTTCAGGTGCATAAAAAATTGGCAAAGTCTTATGCTTCATTTTCCTTAAAATGCAGCCACAGGCTAAGAACAAAAGCCTATCCCCTGCCAGCATGCTGTAGAGAGACACCCTTGATGTTTGTGCTCTCTCAGCAAAAGTCCAACACATACTGCCTGTTGATTGGTGAGTTCTAACTCTGGGGCAAGTTGAACATCAGCAGAGAGAACATCACTTCTATACAGAGAGCAACGGTTCTATTCTGCAACATACTAGTAGGGGACAGGCATTTCTTCTTATGCTGTGTCTTCTTTCTATAGAAAACAAACTGATTGGGCTCATTTATACTGGTGTCAGCCTCTGAAGACTGTGTGACCCATGATAAATGCTTAAAGCGGAAGTATACTCTGCCATTAAACTTTTACCTACAGGTAAGCCTATAATAACGCTTACCTGTAGGTAAAATGAATATCTCCTAAACCTGCATGGTTTAGGAGATATTTGCCCTGCATGCAGTCGCTGACACCAGGGGCGCATGCACTCTAAAGGTCCGGCGGACCTTCAGAGCTCTTTGCCGGCTCCTTGCCAGAAAGTAAGCTTCCGCGGGATTTACGTCATCGTGGCTCCGGCCACTCACAGCGCCGGAGCTGCCAAACCCGGAAGAGACTCAGAGGGAACATGACAGCTCCCTCAGCATCATTCTAAGGTAAGTATTTCATAATGAGCTAGTATGCGAATCATACTCAGCTCAGGCTGTCAAGGTCCGGTGAGTTGGATGCCGCTGGCTAATAAGGGTGCAGGCTGAGGAAAGGTCCATCCAGACCAAAAACATACTGCAGAAATAGGAAGAGATAGCCTAGCCACCACATACCTCACCTGGCCCAAGTAGTAGATACGTAAAAGCAGCCTCAGCTTGATTCATCCAGACCACCGCTTTTCATTTTGAAGCAGCCACGTGGGCGTGGTGAAACACGTCAAGGAGCAGAGCATAGTGACGTCATTCTGGTATATTTTGAGATATTTCTTTTGGGTATATCACGTACATTATATTACCAAAAGTGTAGGGGGACCTGCCTTTACACGCACATGAACTTTGATGGCATCCCAGTCTTAGTCTTTTGGGTTCAATATTGAGTTGCCCACCCTTTGCAGCTATACCAGCTTCAACCTTTCTGGGAAGGCTGTCCACAAGGTTTAGGAATGTGTCTATGGGAATGTTTGACCATTCTTCCAGAAGCGCATTTGTGAGGTCAGATGCTGATGTTGGACAAGAAAGCCTGGCTCGAAGTCTCCACTCTAATTCATCCCAAAGGTGTTCTATCAGGTTGAGGTCAGGAATCTGTGGAGGCCAGTCAAGTTTCTCCACCCCAAACTCGCTCATACATGTCTTTTTGGACCATGTTTGTGCACTGGTCATGTTGGAACAGGAAGGGCCCATCTCCAAACTGTTCTCACGAAGTTGGGAGCATGAAATTGTCCAAAATGTCTTGGTATGCTGACACCTTAAGAGTTCCCTTCACTGGAACTAAGGGGCCAAGCCCAACCCCTGAAAAACAACCCCACCCCATAATCCCCCCTCCACCAAATGATTTGGACCAGTGCACAAAGCAAGGTCCATAAAGACATGGATGAGAGAGTTTGGGGTGGAGAAACGTAACTGGCTTGCATAAAGTCCTTATCTCAACCTGATAGAACACCTTTGGGATGAATTAGAGTGGAGACTGTGAGCCAGGCTTTCTCGTCCTACATCAGTGCCTGGCCTTACAAATGCACTTCTGACAGAAAAGTCAAACATTCCCATAGACACACTCCTAAACCTTGTGGACAGCCTTCACAGAAGAGATGTAGCTGTTATACCTGCACAGGGTGGGCCAACTCAATATTGAACCCTACAGACTAAGACTGGGATGCCATTAAAGTTCATGTGCGTTTAAAGCCAGGCATCCCAAAACTTTTGGTAATATAGTGTATCTATGTATAGAGTAGTTCATGTGTTGCTATACACAAATCTTATTGGTTTGGGTTATTGATACACAGTCTACCAATATATAATCATTAACAGGTGTTGTTCTGTGATATTTGGTTTATTATATGGTGGTTTGCGCTGCTCTTTTTTTGCAGTTTTTGGTTGGTTTGTGGTAAATTCACAATCAGTGTCAGCAGCAAGCAGTCTGTTTTTCCTTTATATGTAGCACAGAGGACTCTTTTTGCTTTGTGTAGTGATCAATCATTGAAACATTTTGTTACAATGTTTCCGTGTATTTAAAAAAAGGAAGGACCTTTTTCCAGTTTACTGGGGAGGTCGTGATAACCTGCATTCCCCATTATGGGACACAGATAGGTTGCATGTTGTAACTCTAAACTGTGCAGGCACATTCTCTTAGCCACTGTAAAACAGTTAACCCTAAAAATGATGATTCAAGTAAAACAAAGCATCTGTGCAATATAAGATGCATAATAATACAAATCTAGCCCTTAATTTAAAGTGGATGTAAACCCCATTTATTAAATTTGACCTGGGCACATCTATCTGTAGTGTTTACTTATCGCTCTTCAAAGTCCTAAGTCCCATAGCTTTCTCCTGCTCAGTTCTTCTGTTATCAGCATGATAACTTCTGACAAGTTCTCTACTCTATTAACTGAGATGAAACCAGGCTGAATTTTGGGTCGGGTGGATGCATAGAAATAGATTAGCAGACAGCTGGTCTATTCACAGCACAGCTCTTCATGTTTCTGTGGAGAAGGGGTGTGTGCCTTTCCTCCAATCAGCTGTCTCATAGTGTATGGCAAGAATCCAAACCCACAGGTGAATCAGGAAGAGAAAATTCTAATGGGACATGAACTTTCTAAACAGTATAGAAAGCTGAAGACAGCACATATATATATGTAATACTTATGTAGGGAGATTTGTTTTATCTCTGTGTATCATCTGAAGCTATTCACTTCACTGGGTATATGTGAGGGTTTACATCCACTTTAAAGTGGTATCAAACCCAAAACCAAAAATGTAATATATTACATTTTACCAATCATTAGATGTGGTGGAGGCATTTGTTTTCTTTTTTAAACTTTTTCCCCTCTCCACCTGGTAAATTGGTCAGTAACACACCTCCTGTATTAGAGTGCCCCCATTCAGAATGAAGGAGGACAGGGGGCACAGTAGACAGCAGCACTGTCAGACAGGGGGGAATGATACCACTTGTTATATGTACAAGCAGATTTAAATACACTAACAAATATAAGCAAAGGTTCAGCTCACACTTTATATCCAGTTACAGCAAACTGTTTTTTTTTTCCTAAAGGGATAAAGGTTTTACATGAATAAATACAAGCAGATCGCTGTAAGCAACCCTGCCAGTGTTAAATGGTTTGGCTCATCCCTGAAAACTGATACATCTGGAAGAAAGCTTGTTCTTTTGAAAAACAGCAGACTTACTGGCTGGATCACCAGATAAAAATAAGAAAGAAATACTAAAAAAGAAAACCAATGCAGCCATCACATGTAAGAATTGGTAAACTGAAATACTGTATAATAAATGTTTGCTGTTTGGTTTAATACAGCTTTAAGTGGGTACTGTATTTGCTTGAAAAGAATAAAAATAGTGTGTGGCATGGAGGCTGGAGTCACACTGTTGCGGTGTGTTGGCACGCATTAAATTCTGCGTGTTCTTAAATGGAATGTCAACACATGTGCATAAAAAGGAACCAGCGCTATTTCTGTCAATACAACACACCACTTTGCACAGAGCGTCGGGGTTTGTTACATATGTATGCTGCAGTGTTATTCAAAATCATTGTACCTATACCTCTGCATTAATGTAACAAGGGAAAATGCATGCTATTCGCTGGAAAGTATTAAAGATATAATACATTTAACGTTTAAGCTAAAATATTATTACATAAAAGTGTAAAGGAGACAGATTTTGAAGAAAAACAAGCTATCCCAAAATATCTAACATCTGATAGCTTATTCCCTTATTTAAGGCAATTTAATGTCCAACAGAGGGCGCTGCTCCTCCAATCTTTTTGTCTACAAATTAAAACCCTTACAAATAAGCTATAATTGAATACACTGCTTCAGTATATCTTTTTAATAAATCATTACCTCTGCCTATGATTTGCAGTAAATCATTTGTCATTACAGACATTTTATCCGGTGGGCAAGTTTATTAGCAGATAACCAAAACATATTATTCCACCCTTCTGTCAAATTTTGCTTTGCAAGGCAAAGCAGCAAAATAATCACTTTGGGAGTATTATTATTTGGGAGTATCTCATTCGCTTATGTTTCTATAGATTTTTGAAATACATATTGTGCCCTAGAATTTAGTTTTAGAATTTAGAAATATAGAATTGTAGGTAAGAGTGAACCTGTGCGCTACCAAGAGAGAAAAGAAGACGGATAACCAGGAGGAGGTACTAATAGAAGAATGGAGCACCAGAGACCTACAGCCAATAATGCAGTGTCACCACATACAGTAAAAGCAATAATAAAAACAGTAAAATCAGCGCAGGTACTCTAAACTTGGTGAACCATCAATATATAGGATAATCACTTAATATTGTATAAAATATCACTTGATATTATATAAATATAAAATCTTTGAAGTGCTTGAAGTGCCAAAGTGATAATAAATAAATATATGGAAATAAATATAAAGTGCAGAACAACGTGTAAAAATCTAGAATCTGTAAACCCAAGATCAAAGGTGAGAAAGAGATGGAGGTTACAATGGTGTATTACCAGACGATGAATAATAGATTCTTCAAACAATGAGTGAAAAAAATGTGAATATCCCAAAAAGGTGCTCAAATGGTCTACAAAGTGATCAATAAAATGTCTGGATATACACAAAAAGTGTCTTACATAAGCGTAAAAGATGAGTGTTGAAAGAAAAAAAATCAAGTCAGAAAATTATGTTGGCTAATGTGCCCTATGAAGAGTGAACTGCTATCGCTCTTCGCGATAAAGTGAAAAAAATCACTAAACATTGACACAGGTGATAGTAATAACCAAAATATAAAACCTAATCGAAAGATAAGAAAAGATATGAAAATGTGAAAAAAGCCCTCTGAAGGGCACACCGCTGTCAACTCTTCAGCAAGATAACATTTCCAAATCAAAATGTGACGTGGTGAATAATTTCATAAAGTGAATAATGCACTAAGGTAGCCACCTGAAAAAGAAATAGATACTGCCGATTTTTTTTTTTTTGTTCACTTACCTTGTAATTGAAGAAAATATACTTACCTTCCTTCCACTTCCTCCCTCTGTGCCGCAGCCCACGCCGTCTCTTTCTGGCTTGCAATAACTCCTGGGAGCTGAACATCATCGCTCCCAGGAATCAATGCGCCTGCACCGGCATGCCCAGAAGCTGTGCAGGGATGCCGCACCTGCACTGGAAGTGACGAGCAGGGCCGGTGCAGTGCATTGTGGGACTCCGAAGTCACGGAAGAGGACACGAAGAGGGACGCTGCGGCTTCAGCTGCCCACACCTGAGATGGCAGCGCTGGAGAAGAACTTTTCAAGGTAAGTATTTCTTCTAAAAGGTAAGTGCGACCCGGGACAGTTCAGAGGCTATCCATTGTGGAATGCACTAACCCTGACTGTCCCGGGGGTATTTTTATCTAAATTTGACCCCCGAGGCCGGAACTCCGCTTTAACTTTATGTTCATTGTTTTTAAGATGCTATCTATCCATCTGGTTTTCTGTCGTCCTCTTCTCATTTTTCCTTCCATGTTTCCCAGCATCAGGGTCTTTTCCAATGAGTCCTTTCTTCGCATTAGGTGGCCAAAGTATTTAAGTTTCAGCTTCAGGATCTATCCTTCCAGTGAATATTTAGGGTTGATTTCCTTCAGGAGTGACTGGTTTGATCTTCTTGCCGTCCAAGGGACTTTCAAGAGTCTTCTCCAACACCATAGTTCAACAGTATAAATTCTGCGACATTCAGCCTTCCTTATGGTCCAACTTTCACAGCCATAGGTTACTATGATGCATTCCATAACACACCCATATTATACCACAATTCTATAATATAACATTATTTTTAGTATTTATCATTGCACAGGTGCAATAACAATCTCTGTCCCCATCGGCTGGAGCTACAATGCCCCCCTGGACAAGTATACAATATTTAGACTAGATCAGCGCTTAATGAAATTCCAAAAGCTAAGTGCAGTTCTCTTTGTGAATTCTTCTTCTCTCTAATATATTCAATTCTCCCTGGAATTCATGACCTGGATCCAAATAAAGCTTGATTTTAAAACTATTTATTGTGTCTTCTTTTCTTTCAATTTTCTTTTCAAAACGTAAAAAACCCCAAATAGAAAAATAAAACCAATATAGTATAGTATATTCAATTCCACAAAATTCCAAAAATGAATAACCTATTTTACTCACATATATAAGTGAATACACACCATGGAACACCAAGCGCAGTGTTTCTCCTCTTCACTACCCCATGTCTATACTGTATACTCTTACCAAGTCTAAAAATCTTCCACTCATACAGCAGAAACAATTTTCCATGCTTCCAGTATATACATTTTCCATTCTTATGGTACAAAATTTCCCTTTGTTCGTGAAGGAATATTTTCACACTCCAATATTCATAAGATTGTAATTCAAAGATAAATCAACAGCAATTCATAGTGTAATATGCTCCCAAAATGAGCCCACCCAGCTGACTCTCTGGAAATCTCCCAGGGAAAAAGATAGAAGAGGTGCCATAGGAGTCTTGAAGGCGAGCATGGGAGGAGGTGACAACGGAGATAGAGATCAAGATGTCTTGGGAAGAGTGGAGAGGACAATTTGGGTGAAATTGTGCAGATGAGGTTGTTGATGTAGTTGGGGGCAGTATTGTGGATGATATTGGAAGGGAGGTTATCAACTGGCCCAGTATATGATATACTGGATATGCCTTTTTGGATTTTAATCTTGTGAGTTTGCACTGCATGTGGGGAAGAAGGAGAGATGCATGTGGTGTTACTCTTGGACTCCCAGCCAGTGGTGCATTTAGGTTTTGTGCTGCCCTAGGCCTGACTAAACTTGGGCACCCCTAATTTAAATTCGACCCACCCCTTCCTGTAAAGGCCACAACCTTTCCTGTTAAGACCCGTCCTGTAATCTATAAACCGCAGACCACAACCACAGTCTATCAGTGCAGCCTCATCAGTTCCCATAAGTTCAGCTTCCTCAGTGCCTATCAGTGCTCATCAGTGCAACCTCATTACTGCCCATCAGTGCAGCATATCAGTGGGGCCTCATCAGTGGCCATCAGTACAGCCCCATCAGTGGCCACCAGTGCAGCCTCTCAGTGCCCATTAGTGCAGCCTATGAGTGCATCATATCATTGCCCATCAGTGCTGCGTTAGCAGTGCAGCTTATCAGTCCTGCCTCGTCAGTGCCCATCAGGGCAGCATATCAGTGCTGCCCCATTAGCTTTTTGCTGCCCCCCTGCAAAGTACTGCCCTAGGCCTGGGCCTTGTTGGCCTAGGCCAAGATACAGCAATGCTCCCAGCACTGGTGTGACCTGGTCCCCTGCTCCCTATATCTGCTCATCACAATATCACACTATTGTGGACTCTGTTTTTTATTCACATGTGACACCGGAATTACATCTGTTAACTCACTATCTGGACAATCGTGTGTTATTTTTGGACTCTGTGTGGATCTTCCTTGAGTGCCGGTTCACATTTGTGCGATCACAGAGATCGCATGTAATTCGGAGCGCACTGCTCCTAAAATTACATGCGATCTCTGTGCTGTGAAAATTCAGCCATACAGTTTGTATGGCTGAATTCGCACTGCAAAATGTATGGCTGAAACACGCACAGGACCCTTTTTTTGGTCTGCAGAAGAATGGGATCGCAGGTTGGTTCACACTAATGCGATCCAATTCTGTGCGAACTTTGCTGGGGGTGTCGTTAACTTTTAATTGACACCCCCAGCGTATGGCATATGGCAGTGTGAACTGCCAGGGGGTGCGGATGCGATGCGGGAACACGCTGTATATTCGCAGCGTTCCCGCATCGCAGAAATTTGAACCGGCACTGAAGTAGGGCGTGAGTATCGCCCAGCTGAGTTTTCATTAACATTTATCAGCGCTGTAATTTTATTTATATCTAAATGTAGCCTTAGACATTGCTCTTATACAGTGTTTCTTCCCACAGATTCCCACCTCTCTTTGGTCCACAGATCTCTCTCCATCCTTCACTCCAGGAAGCCCGGAGCTTACATGTCTCTTTACAATTTTCAATGTAGAGGGTGAAAATGCAAGGCTGCCATGGAGGGAGGTAAGTGAGGAATACATAATTAGCGATAGCTTGGGCAGAAAAGACAATAAGAAAGGCTTCTCTGTATTGTGAAAAGTAGAATTCTAGTAGAAAGGTGAACTTTAATGCCTTTAATGCGTTAACTGTAGAATTTACATCAGTGAAATGAGCTGCAGCTGCATCTCTTTTGATTGAATGGAAGAAATTCAGCTGATTAATTTCTCCATAAAACAGGTGCAACATGTATTTGTCTCTCATTTACCACATGAGGATGATGAACAGCTGCTGTCAGACATATGCACAGATATTGTGCTACTAGATCTTACACACAAAGTGTGAGCTGCGGCCAAAAAAAGAATTCTATGCAAACATTGACTTTTCATCAGTAGTTTTGAAAGATTTTACTTTGATATAGCAAACACCTTGATCACATGATCTTAAGGTTTAAAAAGTTATCTGTGACACTTTTTCATACGCTTGTCAAATGTACTATTATTTCTGCATATATTTTTTTTATTTTAATTAGATGCATGTAAGCAGATTTTAAAGTGAAGTCATGCTAATTATCGGCCACTAGAGGGTGATGTACTACAGAAGCTAAAGTCTAACATTGCATGCAGACTGACCCTAAAAAGCCACATAGAAGACTGACCCTTTAAAAGCTCCATCTATTCCATATAGCTGGTCTAAGACACCATTGGGTTTGGAGAAAAGATATAACAGGTCAAATACTTTAAATCTGTGTGCAAAAGCTATCCTGCTATTACAGCACTAAAGCAAAGTGCAAGCGTTTCTCTGGACACAGATAAAAATAAATAACCATAAAATATAAACAGCAATAGAAATATAGAATAATTTCCTTCCAAAGTATTATTATTGATTTATTTAATGACATTATCTACGGTGTCACTGAAGTTATAGATAGAACAAGGGAGGGTGATTCAGATAATACCATACATTATATGTGCCTAGAGCAAGAATACACAGCAAAATGTAGCAATAACAAGCACCAATATTAGAGTACATGTGTACATACAAGCCTGGTGTCCTTAGAATCCCTCTAAGCTGCAAGACTGGCAAATACATTCCTAGAAATGAATATGACAGGTCATTATAAACCAATAAGTTCTTAGTGCAGATACCAGCGCAGCCCCACCTCATATCATTATATGAGAACTGTCCCCATTAGACACAATGTAATGACAAATACAGAACTAAGTATAATTGTTCAGCTACTTGGTCTCTGCTGCATGCTGGGATTGTAAATCGTTCCAATCTAACAAGCCTTTAGGGATACACAAAAATGAAAACCTTTGTTTTCAAATATGCAGCCTAAGGTCTTGTGCTCAAATGAACTTTGTTACATTCACGATAGACTCATTCCATGGTGAGCATGATCCAGATAGCCTGACAATATTTTATGGTGAGTAGTATGCGTGATAACCTCATTATCTTCCTTGGTGAGCAGAATGCACAATGGCTTCATTCTCTTCCATGGTTACTAAGCAGCATGCATGATGGTCTCATTATCTTTCATGGTGAGCTGCATGCAAGGCTACATTCCCTTCCAAGGTAGACAGAACACATGATAGCTCCATTCTCTTCCATGGTCTGCAGTATTCATGATCACTCCATTCTCTTCCATGCTCTGCGGTATTTATAAGGGCTCCATTCTATTCCATGGTCAGCAGTATTTATGATGGCTCCATTCTCTTTTGTAGTCAGCAGTATTCATGATGACCTCATTCTCATCTATAGTCAGAAATATCCAGGATGGCTCCATTCTCCTCCATGGTCAGCAATATTCAGGATGGTTTAATTCTCTTCCATGGTCAGCAATAATCATGATAGCTCTATTCTCCTCTATGGTCAGCAGTATCCAGGATGGCTTCATTCTCCTCCATGTATTCATGATGGTTCTATTCTCTTCTCTGTGGTCAGCAGCATTCATGATGGCTTCATTCTCTTCCGTGGTCAGCAGTATTCACAACAGTTCTAATCTCCTTAAGAATCAGAAATATTCATGATGGCTCTATTCTCTTTTGTGATCAGGAGTATTCATGATGGCTCAATTTTTCTCCATGGTCAGCAGTATGTATGATGGCTCTATTCTCTTCCATGGTCAGCAGTATTTACAACGGCTCCATTCTCTTCCATGGTGAGCAGTATTCATAATGGCTCCATTCTCTTTTGCGGTCAGCAGTATTCAGGATTGCTCCATTCTCCTCCATGGTCATCAATAGTCATGATAGCTCCATTCTCCTCCATGGTCAGCAGTGGTCATGATGGCTCCATTCTCCTCCATGGTAATCAGTAGTCATGATGGCTCCATTCTCCTCCATGGTCAGCAGTAGTCATGATGGCTCCATTCTCCTCCATGGTCAGCAGTGGTCATGATGGCTCCATTCTCCTCCATGGTAATCAGTAGTCACGATGGCTCCATTCTCCCCCATGGTCAGGAGTAATCATGATGGCTCCATCCTCCTCCATGGTCAGCAGTATTCGTGATGGCTCCATTCTCCTCCATGGTCAGCAGTAGTCAATATGGCTAGATTCTCCCCCATGGTCAGGAGTAATCATGATGGCTCCCTCCTCCTCCATGGTCAGCAGTATTCGTGATGGCTCCATTCTCCTCCATAGTCAGCAGTATTCGTGCTGGCTCCATTTTCCACCATAGTCAGCAGTATTTGCGATGGCTCCATTCTCTTCCATAGTCAGCAGTATTCATGATGGCTCCATTTTCTCTCATGGTCAGAAGTATTCAGGACGGTTCCATTCTCCTCCATGGTCAGCAGTATTAATGATGGCTCTATTCTCCTCCATGGTCAGCATTATTCATGATGGCTCCATTCCCTTTTGTGGTCAGCAGTATTCATGATGACTCCATTCTCTTCCATGGTCAGCATTATTAGAGATGGCTCTAATCTCTTCCATGGTCAGCAGTATTTGTGATGGCTCTAATCTCTTTCATGGTCACCAGTATTCATAATGTCCCCCTTCTCTTCATTGGTGAGAGCAAGTTATCCTGTCCAAATGGTTTAGGAAAGTACTGCAGCACATGTCAGTAGATCAATATCAATCAAAGTTCAGCTATATATGTCTGCTCATATACAGGATAAATGAAGTTTTGTGGGTAATTGAACCTGTTGTCCTTACATACATTGACACTGTCACTTTTCACTTTGGCAGTATATGATAAGGGCTTACAGGATATCAATGACACCATTCACTATTATACAGGTGTAGCGCTACCCCCTTAGGACCTGCTTGAATATTGTTGGTTCCCTACTCTACCTTTTCAACCCCAAGAACAGACTCAACCCCACTGGCACACCTGGCAACAATGTTAGTGTAAATATAGAAGAAAATGGACACAGGTTGTAGTGAACACGCAAGATATCGTTACTGGGATCTTGCTTAAAGTGGAGTTCCACCTAAAAAAAAAAAAAAAATACATAAAAATACCCCCGGGACAGTCAGGGCTAGTGCATTCCACAATGGATAGCCTCTGAACTGTCCCGGGTTGCACTTACCTGCAAGAAGAAATGCTTACCTTGAAAATGTCTTGTCCAGTGCTGCCATCTCAGGTGTGGGCAGCTTGAAGCCAGCGCGATCCTCTTCTGCGTCCTCTTCCGTCCTCTTCGGTCCCACGATGCACTGCACCGGCCCCGCCGTCACTTGTTTTTCAGGTGACCCGGAGCAAGAAGATGGACGGAACTTGCATTTTAGGGTGGAACTCCGCTTTAAGGAGGAAAAGAGACAATAGTAACACTAATATTGAATAGTAAACAGATGTGTATGGGTAAACTAAAGACTGAAAGACTATCAAAGAATCCTCAAAGATCAAATCCGTCTGCTCTCAGGGCACTCCTTTAGGTGAAATAACCCAGAGAGCAGAGGTAAACACACAAAAGTAACAAATTATATGGTGGATATCACTTCAGTGAATTAATTACCAACTCTACTTGCATTGGGCTATATGAGTCCAGGCACGAGAAGTGCAGAGGAATGATCTTGTTTTCTATGTCAGTTCTCTCCATTCTTCACCCCAGCATCACAGTCCCAAATGACCAGCTTAAACACAATACCCAATTGATTCAGTGCACTGAATTACCCCACAACTTGAACCCGCTCATATAATGACTAGAGTCCTAAATATAGACAGGGCCCTTCAGACTTTAGATTACTTTATGGTGGTGCATTTGTTGTCTTTCTTGCGTTGAGAGAACAAAGTACATCCAAAGAGGGCTTGGTAAATAGAAAGGACTCGAATGGTGTGGGTAATCTTCAGTTAAATGAGGCAGGTACTATCACTGCCAAAAAGAGTGTAACAGCATTACAGATTCCCCCAATTAAAGTGAGGCAGAGCAACAACAGCTTTTCAGTGTTCTGGATTAGGGAGGACTAGGCAAGTGCCCTCTCTCCAATCCTGTAGTCAAGGCCCAAACCAAATGTCTTGGACCAGACAGGCTCTTCTGGTAAACCGACCAGTCACCTCACCAGGTTAGTGCTTCACACAGATGGTGCAGGTGTGCCTGGATATGCACCTGGGATGCCCTCTCTCAGGCTGGATGTCTGGAACAACGCGGTGGGCTGACCAGGGAGATAGCACCTCTCTCCTGCATCCAGTCTCTTCTCCTGCCTTGTGGTGAACCGAACTGCTTAGCAGACAAGATGGATGCCTCTTCTCCTCCTCTTGCCAGAGAATCCTGAGGTGTGTTTAGTTCTGTTCTCATATAAGGCTATGGAACCATTTTTGGTGGGGACTACATGCCTCATAATGCTTTGCTAATTGCTGCTGATTGGCTCTCTTCTCCCTTCCACTGAGGATGCAGGAGAGGGAGCAGAATAAACAGAGTCAGTGTCATTGAGGTGAAGGAGGGGGGAGAAATCCCCTGCAGGGGCTGACAGGCATTCTCTCCCTCAGTGAGAGCCTCAGTCAGCTTGGCATGGTGCAGGAGATTCGAGGCACCTGCTATACAGGTATTTTTTGGTACTTATAAATTAACATAGTTTTCTGCATGTAAATTCAGAAACTCAGTGTTGATCCTCAGGCAATGGGTATCTGCACATTTCAGCTGATCCCTAGAGCACATGTGTCAAACACAAGGCCTGTGGGCCGAATCAGGCCTTCCTGGCCATTTCATGTGGCCCTCGCACCTCTCTTGCAGCTGCCGAAATCCCCTGGTTTCTGCCTCCACCTTGTCTCAGCAGTCAGCAGCAGAAAGGAGGACACTACTCCTCCTGGTCCTGCACTTCTCCGTGCAGGTGCGGAGAAACTTTTCTCTGTCTCCCTCCCCATCTTAGCAGTTGACAGCAGAGAGGAGGACAGAACTCCTACGGATCCTCCACCCCTCTGTGCAGCAACCCCTTGTGTTCATCTTCCCTGGTCTCAGCATTCAGCAGACTCCAGTCTTTCTCTGGTCCTCCTCCAGACCCTGCACTTTCTGCTTCGCAGCTCCACCCCTAGCTTCTTCCCGACAGCAGCACAAGATAAAGGGGGTGCACCGTGATGTAAGGGAGATTGAGGGGCTCTTGACTTCTAATGGTGAGGGGGTTCTTGACATCTGATGTAAGGGGGGGGTGCTCTGGACATGTAGTCTTACAGATACAACCGGCCCTTTGAGGGCAATCATAATGCTGATGCGGCTAGCAATGCAATTGAGTTTGACACCCCTGCCCTAGAGTAATGTGTTATGTATTTATTATGTTTCTATTTTTTATTTTTTATTTTTTGTATTTATTTTACTACAAAAAAAAAGCATATATCCTTTGAGATCCGCCCGAAATAAACCAACCCAGCGCAACTGATGTACCGCATGTCAGAGGCTCACAAATGATCTTCAGGCTATTTTTTGCCAAATCTAATTATAACCATGATGCTTGATAAAAGAAATGGATCCAATGAGTGCATCTAAACCAGTATCATTTTTAATTTACCATTCTTGGTGCACAGGTAAGGGTTTACAAGCACACATTTACCAATTCATAGAACAGAGATGCTGCAGATAACTACCTGCAATGTCTTCACTTCTATACAGGTATGGAGAAATGAAACTTTCCCAGCAGCACTTGGCACTATTTGTGGCCCTATTGAACCACTCATGTGATGCTGTAGGGCATAGCAGTCTGTATCACTACTATGTCAGGCTAGTATAATTAGAAGAGACAAGCATTGCCTTTTTTCTAATGCAAAACTGTAAAAGAAGGGGTGAATGTTAAATTTAATGGCAGATTGTAAACTACAAATCCTGCAAACCATAACAGAAGTTGATACGACAGATTGCCAGTGGAGAAGATTTATAATTATTTACTAATCTCTAGATGTGACAAAGCTCCTACTGATTGCTCAGTTTGCCCAACTCTACTAATCACATAATGCAAATTATTTTTGGATTGACGTATGTAAATATTCTACAATGCGTTAAACATCAATTATCAAAGTGGGGGAGAGAAGAATTTAAAAAACTCTGCTGTATTCACTAAAGAGGCATGATGTGGTAAAGTGGTTTGCCAACCTTGAAAGTACATTAGGTAAATTAAAGTCTTTCCAGTTGTTGGTACCTGCTGGAACTTGTAGTTACTATGCATTAGACCCAATAGCATAACATCACTACTAATGACAACATAACACTCTACTTTCACAAGTAAATTGATATAAAGTATATATGTAAATACATGATACATTAACCACTTGCCGACCGCTCACATTGAGCCTACTGCGGCAAAGTGGTTTGTTATCGTCCAGCGACATAGACCTACGTCGCTGGACTCCTCACCTTGTGGGCGGCGCACGCGCGCCGCCGGAAGCTCGCTCCCGCTGTATTCAGTCACAGCGGGAGTCGGGCCAGGGGAGGAGCGGCGGTGATCACATTAACCCCTTGATCACCAATAAAAGTTAACCACTTCCCTGCCAGTGTCATTTTTACAGTAACAGTGCATATTTAGAGCACTGATTACTGTAGTAATGTCACTGGTACCCCCAAAAGTGTCAAAAATGTCAGTCAAGGGTCCGATCTGTCTGCCGCAATGTCGCAGTCCCGCAAAAAAAATCGCAGATCGCCGCCATTACTAGTTTAAAAAAAAACAATAAAAAATGACAGTTAGTTAGAAGCTGCGATAACTTTTGCGCAAACCAATCAAAATACGCTTATTGTGATTTTTTTTTTACCAAACATATGTAGCAGAAAACAAATTGGCCTAAAATGTTAAAAAAATTTAGATTTCTACATTTTTTGGGGGGGAATTTCATATTAAAAAATGTGAAAAATATTGTTATTTTTTCAAAATTGTTGCTCTTTTTTTGTTTATAGCGCAAAAAGTAAAAATCACACAGGTGATCAAATACCACCAAAAGAAAGCTCTATTTGTGGGGAAAAAAAGGACATAAATTTAATTTGGGTAGAGCGTCGCGCGACCGCGCAATTGTCCGTTAAAATATTGCAGTGGCGAATCGCAAAATATGGCCTGGTAAGGAATGGGGTAAAATCTTCCGGTCTTAAAGCGGTTAAAAATACGCTCATCGAGAATTTTTTTGTCAAAGACATGTAGCTAAATACATTTTGGCCTAAATAAAGGACAAAAATGTAATATATTGGATATTTTTTAACTGTCAAAGTAGAAAAATATTGTTATTTTTTTTTCAAAATTGTCGCTTTTTTTTATTAATATCGCAAAAAATGAAAAGCGCAGAGGTGATCAAATACCACCAAAAGAAAGCTCTGTTTGTGGGGAAAAAAAGGACGTAAATTTTGTTTGGGTATGGCGTTGCATGGCCACGCAATTGTCAGTTAAATTCGCACAGTGCCGAATCGCAAAAAGTGGCCAGGAAAATACTCCGGTGGTAAAGTGGTTAAAAACATTATATTGGTAATATTGTTAGAGATATCTTTTGGTTTCATTGTGCAACCAGTTAAGGTTTTCTAAAAATGCCAAAGGTAATATGTTGTTGGCTTGCAACTACAGCAGTGAGGAACAGTGAGTATGTTCTTGAGAGTATTAGTATAATTCCCCAAAAAATTTAATGTGCTACAATTATTACGTCATTCATTTGAACATCTTAAGGCCAATTATGGGTAGAAGCCAAATTTACCAAAATGCTTTTGGATTGTAAGAGAAAATGAAAAAAATAAATAAAAACCTGTCCCGGGTTTGAATTCAGAACCCCATAGCAGCAGGGCTAGAATATAAACCACCAATTTATCCACCGTAATGATCATTTAGCCAACACAATATGGAAAACTAAGGAATAATACGATGACATGCTATAGGCAACACATAATGTCCAAGAACATTTTTCCTTCATATGCTAATACTGCTTCATATAGCTAATAAAGCTAATACTGTTTTTATTTATTTTCTTAAGGGGAAACAAGGCATCTACATTGTAGGAACTGAATGTTGTAAAGACTCCCTTCTGGATTGCAAAAGGCTTACATATATCTTCACAAGATCTCCCAATGGAATTCCCTTCAAAGCGAGAATGTTATCATGTTGCTTCTCAAGATACAGACAGATAGGGAATACACCCTGTGCGGTACTAGTGCCAATTACACAAACAAATCAGTAATGTACAGACAGTTTTATGTATTTACTAATTGTAAACAAGAGTAGGTGCATGGCTCAAGACGAAAAAATTCCAACTAATAAAAACTTTTCATTAGAGAAAAAAAACAAAATGTATTATTTTTGAATAGCATATTGTATTATTAAAGATACAATGGCAAACAGCATAAAAAGCATGAAATATTCATAGGATATTATTCATAGAGACAGACATAGAATTATAAAGAATTGTTTCTTGGCCTGCTGTTCATGCAAGTAGATATATTTAAATAACGTGAGCGTAAGTTCTAAAATCAGCAATTCACTCCACAACTAGATACAACAACAAGTAAAGGAGCAGCTAAGCATCTAGCTCAGGGAATGAGCAGCTACACAAATGATTTAATATTATTCAATTTATACACAGACCATTGCTAGTCTGTCCACTAGTCTGTTTAACAGGTTGGGTAATTGGCTGAGTGATCACACAGAGAGAAAATGTAACTTGCAATTTAACAAAAATGTGCAAAGTTGGAATTAGTAATTCAAGACAGGGTCAGAATGGCAAAGAACATGCACAGACTGCAGAATAATATGTTGTACAAAACAGATTATGAAAGCTGCAAAAACATGGACTCTTCAGAACAATGTCTCAGCCAGGGTAGTATGCGGCTCAGTGGTGTATTTTGGCTTTGTGCTGCCCTAGGCAAGAATAAAATTGGGCGAAACAAACCCCCCCCCCCCCATGTACATTTTCCCCACTCCTTTTTTAACGGATTTGACTCCCTCCAAAATTGAAGGCTACAAGTTCCAGCATGAACCCCTGAGAGCTCATGAGAGGGGGTGAGAGAGAGAGAGGGCGTGGGTGAGAGAGAGAGGGGGATGAGGGAGGGCTTGGAGAGAGAGAGGGGGAATGAAAGAGAGGGGGGGTTGAGAGAGAGAGAGGGGGATGAGAGAGAGAGGGGGGGATGAAAGAGAGGGGGAAAAGAGAGAGGGCAGATGAGAGAGAGAGGGAGCGAAGGGGGATGAGAGAGCGGAGGGGATGAGAGAGCGAAGGGGGATGAGAGAAAGAGAGAGGGGGATGACAGAGAAATAGAGAGGGGGTGAGAGTGAGAGAGAGGGGGATGACAGAGAAATAGAGAGGGGGTGAGAGTGAGAGAGAGAGCGGGGGGGGGTGAGGGAGAGAGAGGGGGATGATGGGGTGAGAGAGGGGGGTGAGAGAGAGAGAGAGAGAGGGGTGAGTGAGAGAGAGAGGTGGGTGAGAGAGGTAGCTCTAGCAACCAGTGGCCAATAGAGTCTCAGGTGGAGGGGGGTGGTTATTTTGCTGCCCCCTGCAATTTGCCGCCCTAGGCCTGGGCCTTGTTGGCCTAGGCCAAAATACAGCACTGATGTGGCTGCATAGCATAAACACTCTAACACTCTATAGCAACAGAAGGGTCTAGCTGAGAATCACTACTTCAGTAAAACTGTTCAGAACACAAACATCTACTTGGGATTAAACTCATAAACAGCATCCCTCGAAGTGAAGCTTAGAGTAGTTCTAGTAACACAGGTGAACAACTAGAGGGATCCCAAGCCTGAGGATAAAGAGGGACTATCCCGCTGGAAATGGAGTACACTGGCAGCAATTGTGGAGGTGCCCCCTACAGGGGTAAGGATCTGTGGTGAGTGCATTACCATAGGGGATAAGCACCTGCACGAGCCTTGATGCACTAAGGAGGAAGAAAGCACTATCACCACAAGTTTGGATGTATTTCACAGCACAGGATCACGGGGAAGGCTCCCCATTGATTTTGAATATATAAGGATTAAAGAAGCACAAGCACTTTTTCAGCTATTTGGAAATAGCTGCAATTTACACAGGATTACCATTGTATGGACTGTGGACTGTTAAAACACTATTACGAAGTAGCACTATTTATTTGATTGGTGTCACCTCAAGTGTATTGTATTGGTTTTATTTGTTTATTTTTTTCATCTATATAAGCACCTTTAATTATGCCCGTGGGATAATTGATCATAGAGGTATTCCATTTAATAGTACATTGGCACTTTACAAAATCACCTATTTATTTATTTCACATTTGCATCTTGCATATTTATTTGTGCACGCCACTCCCTCTAGTGGCTAAGGAAGGGCATCACTTTTTCAGCACTTGGTGTATTTTTTATCCAGCACCATGGCACTTTTCTTTACCATTGATGATTATTTATTTATTAGTATTTATTGTTATTGCATTTATTCTTGACTTTTGTTTAATATTGGATTGAACACACACCAGAGAAGCATCAACCTCACATCCCCCCCTTTTTTTAAGAGGGATCCCAGGCCTGAGGATAAATAGGGACTATCCCGCTGGAAATGGAGTACCCTGGCAGCAATTGTGGAGGTGCACCCCTCAGTTGCTACATCTTCTGGTGAAGCTGCATGCTATTAGGCTAATGCCTGGCTGCTCGCACACCTATCAGGTGTGGCTTCTCTGAGTTGCCAAGGAAGAGAAGCAGAGAAACATATCTTTCCTGGGTGTGTTAAGGCAGTGGTCCTCAACCCTGGCCTACAGGGCCCACTAACAGGCCAGGTTTGCAAGATAACTGAAATACATCCCAGGTGATATCATTTGCTGCTCAGTGATTGCAGTACTCTAGTCTGCATCTCCCCAAGGTAATACTTAAAATCTGGCCTGTTAGTGGGCCCTGAGGACCGGAGTTGAGGACCACTGTGTTAAGGAATCCAATGATTTCTGAGAAAAGGAGCTAAAGGGACCTGCACATGCTATTGAGCATGGTGAGTTTCACTAAAGGTCTAATTGTGACAGATGAGAACACTTCCAATGATTTACAAGAACTGCTTATACAGAGATGTCTAACTAGGCAACACCAAATGTGTTGAAAAAAATGTACCTGAACCCCAGTGCAGTAACAAAATTCACCCTCTTCAAGCTCAAGCAGAGTATACATGCACAAAAGAAATGGACAAATCTCTGCCTTCACACTATCGATGTGGATGCAGGGATCTCCTCTGCTGCACTATTGTATTCTCATAGCACGGACTACCCCCCCCCCCCCTACCTCCACCCCATCAGAATACACAGATCCGCCCCACAGATCGAATGCTAGTTTTCCAACTTACTGTTCAACAGAAGCCAGTAATTAGACCAGATTCTGTTGAACAGAGAAGAGCACATACTAACCAAATTTGGTCAGTTCCTGCTAAACTGGACAATTTTCGGTATGTGTGTACCAGGCTTTACTCTACAGTATGTCACAAACTTTCCTTGTCCTGGTGTAGCCTTCACAGATTCATCCCACGCAGATGCCTGTGTACCAGCTAATGGGCCACATCCCTGAGTTCATTATAGATAAGCCAATGTTTTGGAAGGAATATGCCAAATTGCAGCCTACTGATGAGAGTAAAAAAATCCATGTTATATCAATCAAAGGTATAGCACACTTGGGGTTGTGACTTGAAAGTCTGAGCTATAGCAAGTTAAGCATTTAATTATTGACAAGGTCAACCCACCCAAAACATAACCACTTGAAAATGTCTTATTTTTCTCAGAGAGACCTTGTTGGGTAGATCTATGCGTTTGACTTCCTAGGACTGCACATCTGCTGTGACCTATATGAGCGGGACCTGCTGTCCCTGTTTACCTTTATTTTATATCATGGAGAATTGTGGCAGTGGGATCTTACTGTAGGAGTATCCAAGACTTGGATGTCAAGGAATTACTAAAACCACTTTTAGGTGGACTCTTTACCAATTCAAAATATATGCATTAGTGATCTGGGTGAAAAACTGAAGACCTGAAGACTATAGTCTAGCGCTAGCCATTTCCCCAAAAGACTGTACTGAGCCAACCTGTCTCAAATAACTTTGAGTCCATATCCCACTGAGACCAAAAGGAATCTCTTCACAATTTGCAATACTATTTGCAGAGGTCATTACTGTTTTATATTAATCCTTATTTTTTTGCATATCTGTGCTTCTGAGCACCTCCAGTCTCTTTCAGGTACTTCTTAAATATGTGCACCTGCTCCTGCATTATCTAAACATCATTCATATGAACTGGTTTTCTGATTGTGACAATGATGGACCATAAATACACAACGCAAGTCAGAAGAGCAGATTGTTGTCACCTTATAACAGGAAATGCTGAAACAAAGACCTTAATGAAAGGGCTACCATATATTATTTTAATAAAAGCTGCAAAGATTAAAATTATATTAAAATGCTAAATTTATATATGATTTTAGTAACTGGAATTAGATCTGCTTTAAAGTAGTTGTTAAAATGCCGTCATGCATCTCTTCTCCCTGATTGTGGGGGTGGGGTAAAGGACACTGGGCAGACACACACTGTGCCTGTATTCAGCTTGGGGTAAGATACTGGCTGTGGCTGAGCAGGGGGTTTGTTCAGGAAGCAGGCTGTTATTGGGAGGGATATGTGCCAGAGGCAGGCTGTGACTAGGAGAGATATGTGCCAGAGGCAGGCTGTGATTGGCAGGGATGTGTGCCAGAGGCAGGCTGTGATTGGGAGGGATGTGTACCAGATGCAGGCTGTGATTAGGAGAGGTATGTGCCAGAGGCAGACTGTGATTGGAAGAGATGTGTGCCAGAGGCAGGCTGTGATTGGGAGGGATGTGTACCAGAGGCAAGCTGTGATTGGGAGGGATGTGTACCGGAGGCAGGCTGTGATTAGGAGAGGTATGTGCCAGAGGCAGACTGTGATTGGAAGAGATGTGTGCCAGAGGCAGGCTGTGATTGGGAGGGATGTGTACCAGAGGCAGGCTGTGATTGGGAGAGATGTGTACCGGAGGCAGGCTGTAATTGGGAGGCATATGTGCCGGAGGCAGGCTGTGATTGGGAGGGATGTGTACCAGAGGCAGGCTGTGATTGGGAGGGATGTGTACCAGAGGCAGGCTGTGATTGGGAGGGATGTGTACCAGAGGCAGGCTGTGATTGGGAGGGATGTGTACCAGAGGCAGACTGTTTTTCGGAGGGATGTTTACCAGAGGCAGGCTGTAATTGGGAGGCATGTGTGCCAGAGGCAGGCTGTGATTGAGAGGGGGTGTGGGTGAGAGGCAAGCTGTGATTAGTCAGAGTATGTGATGGCTGAACAAACTACCCAATATAGGCACGCTGTGTGCCTCCACAGCAGTGGCGGCTGGTGCTCCATCAGTCGGGGGGGGGCGAGGGTGGCAGACGGACCTGCCTCCCCCCAAATCACTCCAGCCTGCACCACCACATCTCTCCCCCGCCCCTCAGTCAGTCAGTTTGCTTACCTTGTTCTTCCGGAATGACAGGCGGCGGCGGCTTCCCCCTCAGGCTCCTTCATGTCTCTTCTTAGCGGCCGTCTCCTCCCCCTTTCTTGGCCAAAAGCATGCCTTCTCATTTCGGCCAATCAGGAAACACGTCTCAGGACCCGCTTCCTGATTGGCCGGGAGGAGAATCAGTGTGGCAATAGTGAATATTGATTTGCTATTGTCACACAACTGGGTGGGCTCTGGGCGCAATACTCTGCGCCCCGAGCCCACCCTTTTCTGAAGCCTATTAGAGCCTCTGGCTCTAATCAGGTGCTTCAAAAAAAAACATTGGAATCCATGCGTCCGGCATCCTGCATGTAGATTAGGGGGCCAGATGCATGGATAGGGGGGGTGGCACCCCTGCGCCCCCGATGGACGGGCCACCACTGCTCCACAGTGTCCTGTACCTCGCTCTGAATGGTCATCCAAAAGATGATAACTGACTATGTGTGCACAGATCAGCTTCTGTGCTTTGTGTGGTCAGTTTAGAATAAAGAAGAAAGGTGACTGGTAGGAACAACCAGGTATTTTTAGATGGGAAACGTATATGAAAAGGATAAAGACTATGATTTATAAAATACACATATCTGAACACTAGGGATGATCGAACGGTTCGGGTCCACCATCGGTTCGGCCCGAACATTGGGTGTTCGAGGTTCGGCCGAATTTAGAACTTTTTGCCCAAAAAGTTCGGAATTCGGCAACCAGAACCGCCCAAAATGCAATGCTTCAGGAAATGGGCTTTAAAAGCCCGTGATTGGACCAGAACCATTATCAAAAGCCAATTGAGGGGGCAGGAGAATGCTAGGAATGTGATTGGAGTGACTAGGGGGTCCCTAGACCAATCATTAGTGAATACGCCCCCCAGTATATAAGATCGCCCCCGCCATATTCCCAGCATTGTTATACTGGACATGGAAGAGAGTGGAAGCAGTTCTGTTAATTTTACTTTAAAAGTGTCATTTAGCTATTTTTAGTGTGAGGAAAGGGATATCTAGTGTAGTTAGAGTGCTCCTTTACACTTAAGTTAGCTTCAAAAATTTAGTTTCTGTAGGGAAAGTGTTAAGTGTCAGGGGACCGTAGTGTAGTGTAGGGTTAACTGACAGTGACTGCTATGGCAGGGTGACAAAACCCTTCCATAGCAGGGTGACCGCTATAGAGAAATGATCATTTCTCTGCTTCGGGACAGGTATGTGGCTTCTCACCAGCAAGCATTTTTTAATGCTGCAGGGGCTGCCACTGCCAGTGCTTTTTTGAGGACATGTTTGATGTCAGACATGACATCTGAATATGTGTATAGGGGGTATATATAGACATATATGTCTGAATATATACCCCTAGACATATATAGGTGTGATAGTAGCAGAAATAAATGCTTGCGCTAATGAAATCATTTACAGTAATATATTTCTGCTACTATCACACCTATATATGTCTAGGGGTATATATTCAGACATATATGCCTATATATACCCCCTATACACATGTTCAGATGTTTTGCCTGCCTCAAAAGAACCCCAAAAAATGCCAAAAAAACGCTAGTGTCAAAAAAAAAAAAATGCCCAGGTGTGTTTTTGCTGGCATTTTTTGGGGGGTTTTGGAGGCAGGCAAAACATCAGAACTTGTGCACAGTACCACTATACACAAGTTCAGATGTTTTGCCTGCCTCAAAAGAACCCCAAAAAATGCCAAAAAAAACGCTAGCGTCAAAAAAAAAATGCCCAGGTGTGTTTTTGCTGGCATTTTTTGGGGGGTTTTGGAGGCAGGCAAAACATCAGAACTTGTGCACAGTACCACTATACACAAGTTCAGATGTTTTTCCTGACTGCAAAGAACCCAAAAAAATGCCTGCTATTAAACCGGCAAGGTGTTACAGCAGAGAAGCCATATTCCTGTGCTTAAAGTTTTCTAATACAAACGATCTTTTTTTTTATGGTTCTGGACATGCTACAGAGCTGAAACTTCACAGGTACACCTTTTAGACCCCCCAGACACAAAATCACACAAAAAAAAGTTCTTAAAAATTGTCATTTTTGATAAAAAAGCCAATTATTGAAAAATTTAAAAAAAAAAAAAAAGAGAGATTTTTTGATTTTTACTTTGGATTTAGTATCTGGGGGGTCTAAAAAGTGTACATGTGAAGTTTCAGCTCTGTAGCATGTCCAGAACCCCCCAAAAATTAGCATTTTCTTATAATTTTTATTAGAACAGGAATACGGCTTCTCTACGGCGCTTTTTCTTGCATTTATCGGGCATTTTTGGAGGCAGGCATGACTTTTTTTGGATTTAGTGTCTGGGGGGTCTAAAAAGTGTACCTGTGAAGTTTCAGCTCTGTAGCATGTCCAGAACCAGAAAAAAAGATAATTTTTCAGTAGAGCAGGGATGGTGGGACCCCTCTTTTACACTTATATGATCTTTTTTTGGGGTTCTGGACATGCTACAGAGCTGAAACTTCACAGGTACACCTTTTAGACCCCCCAGACACAAAATCACACAAAAAAAGTTCTTAAAAATTGTCATTTTTGATAAAAAAGCCAATTATTGAAAAATTAAAAAAAAAAAAAAAAGAGATTTTTTGATTTTTACTTTGGATTTAGTATCTGGGGGGTCTAAAAAGTGTACATGTGAAGTTTCAGCTCTGTAGCATGTCCAGAACCATAAAAAAAAAAGATAGTTTGTATTAGAAAACTTTAAGCACAGGAATATGGCTTCTCTGCTGTAACACCTTGGCGGTTTAATAGCAGGCATTTTTTTGGGTTCTTTGCAGTCAGGAAAAACATCTGAACTTGCGTATAGTGGTACTGTGCACAAGTTCTGATGTTTTGCCTGCCTCCAAAATCCCCAAAAAATGCCAGCAAAAACACACCTGGGCATTTTTTTTTTTGACGCTAGTGTTTTTTTTGGCATTTTTTGGAGTTCTTTTGAGGCAGGCAAAACATCTGAACATGTGTATAGGGTGTATATATAGGCATATATGTCTGAATATATACCCCTAGACATATATAGGTGTGATAGTAGCAGAAATATATTACTGTAAATGATTTCATTAGCGCAAGCATTTATTTCTGCTACTATCACACCTATATATGTCTAGGGGTATATATTCAGACATATATGTCTATATATCCCCCCTATACACATGTTCAGATGTTTTGCCTGCCTCAAAAGAACCCCAAAAAATGCCAAAAAAAAACGCTAGCGTCAAAAAAAAATGCCCAGGTGTGTTTTTGCTGGCATTTTTTGGGGGGTTTTGGAGGCAGGCAAAACATCAGAACTTGTGCACAGTACCACTATACACAAGTTCAGATGTTTTTCCTGACTGCAAAGAACCCAAAAAAATGCCTGCTATTAAACCGGCAAGGTGTTACAGCAGAGAAGCCATATTCCTGTGCTTAAAGTTTTCTAATACAAACGATCTTTTTTTTTCTGGTTCTGGACATGCTACAGACCTGAAACTTCACATGTACACTTTTTAGACCCCCCAGATACTAAATCCAAAGTAAAAATCAAAAAATCTCTTTTTTTTTTTTTTTTTTAATTTTTCAATAATTGGCTTTTTTATCAAAAATGACAATTTTTAAGAACTTTTTTTGTGTGATTTTGTGTCTGGGGGGTCTAAAAGGTGTACCTGTGAAGTTTCAGCTCTGTAGCATGTCCAGAACCAGAAAAAAAGATCATATAGGTGTTAAAGTTAAAGGAGGCTCCCGAACCACATCCCTGTTCTACTGAAAAATTATCTTTTTTTTTTTCATGGTTCTGGACATGCTACAGAGCTGAAACTTCACATGCACACCTTTTAGACCCCCCAGATACTAAATCCAAAGTAAAAATCAAAAAAATCTCTTTTTTTTTTTTTTTTAATTTTTCAATAATTGGCTTTTTTATCAAAAATGACAATTTTTAAGAACTTTTTTTTGTGTGATTAATAGTTAATGGGGCATGACCCAGAACCCTAGGCACTTTTTAGGGGCATTTATTGGGTTTTAGGGCTTAAAAATTGTGTTTTTTGATTACAGAAGTTCGGGTCCCATTGATTTCAATGGGGTTCTGAAATCCGGGCCGAACTTTCGTGAAGTTCGGGTGTTCTGGTCGAACCGAACTTTTCAAAAGTTCGATCATCCCTACTGAACACACATATAGAAAACAATATTTAGGGTGACATGCACTTTATGGCTTTTTTTATTTTTTATTCTGGAGGTGAGGCTCCAGTCAATGTTTATGTTTGACTTTAAGGCTTAGTCAGTAACTATTTTATTTTTGGGTATAATAAGTGTATACCACATATGAAAATAAAAAAAAGTTTTCAAAAGATGAAAAATAATATACCTGGTGTGCACATATCTCTGAAAAAAATTACTATTGAACATTCTTGTAAAAGGTTATCAAAGTCATGCCTTTCCCAACTCCTGCCAACATTGGGATAAAAGCGTTACGCCTCAAAATATTGATGTCTATGATGTGTAAATGGCATTCTGAGAAGTTTTATGTCCATGAGATAATACTGCTCTGAATGTGTAGTTGTCAATTTGGTATTTTCCTTATAAAGTTCACTAGCTATAGTCAATCCACCATATCCTACTGTATCTGCCGTGCCGAGAAAGTATATCGGAAGACTTGATTATTCTACCTTGCCAAATATCCTCATTTATCATACTATTTTTTCTTAATAAAAGTCATCATTCTTGGACGTACATAACTTTCTATATAATATTGATGAATTAAATGAAGACATAAAAAATAACATTAAAATGTTCTTCTTCATGGGAATTGTTCTTTCCCTACGCACACGTATTTTATATTAACCATTTACCAGACTATCAAGGCTTTTATTGTTCTATTACTTCACAAATGCCTTTACCCATACAGTTTATGTACGGCTTGCTTATAATTTTTTACTTAAAAGTATGGCTTAGTATCAATAAGGTTATTTTTTAAAGGGCAATTTGTTGCAGTTGTTTGCTTTAAGATCTTCTCTTTGTGTCCATCCCTTTATATACTGGCAAAGAACAACATGTTTTTATTCGCATTTTAGAGTTTTGAGAATTCTCTTAATTATTTTTTATATTATTTTATCTATTTACAGCAGTCTACGTCTAGCTTTTGTTGCTGTTATTGCTCTTTTACTGTAACTCTGTAGCTTTAATGGTTTGTAACAGTTGTGCTAGCTGATTCAATTATTTGTAATCTCTTTGATGATACTATTGTTAAGCTAACCTCATGAGTTTGGATTTATTCTATAACTACTGTATATCACAGTATGGTTCCAGGGGGAAATGATTGGACTGTTGGTGTCCATTTTCCCTTCTGTCTATATGTTTAGGTTTTCTAGTTTGTTTCAGTAATAGTTGATTAATCCTTCTGCATGATTTCTTCCTTAAATCCAAAGTTTTCTTTAGTCTGTTTTTTTTAAACTACTGGTTTATTGGTTTATTCATTACACAATGTCTGAGTAGGTTTATTTACAGCATTGCCAAGTAAAAAGAAGCACTGTCCTGCTAATCCTAAACTCATCATAACTGCATTAAAACAAGAAAGTGTAGCAGATTTAACTCTAGTTGGATGTACGCCAACGCCATTTCTTCTATCTGACCTATCCAGGCAATTAGTAAACGGGGAATAGTGGGAGACAGCTCACACTTGGCCTCACCAGATAATTTGTGGAAGCAGACACACTGCTTTGACCATACTGCCACTTGTATGGAAGAATTAAGTCTTCTTGCTCTCTTTAGCAGCAGACTTGATGCAACTAATTTATCTTCAGGACACTCTCTAGCATCCCTTGGGCTGACACCTGTCCTCTGACTCTTCCTCCTGAAGGGGTGGGCTTCACATGACAGACTCCATGACACAGATCTGTATTCACTGTAGGCAGAATCAGATCCTTTCCAGTGTCCCCCTTCCAGTCAGCACTGCAGGACATCTGGGTTAAGCTCCTATCTGACTTTCAGGCCCTCAGATCGACTACCCAAGGGCGCATGGCAAATTCTTCAGAGGAGGGGCAGCAACCTCTCCCTCTGGGACCCCGCTCTCCAGCTGAAGATCCCAAGCACATGTGCTCCTGGCATTTATACAGTCACCCAGAATTCACCGAGGCCCTTTCCTCTGCCAATCACCAGGGCTGTAACAGTGCCTTTGCTCCCATTTGTCAGGTTTCCTCCCGCTGTACAATATGCCTCCCTATTGGACTAGTGTGAAACATTAAGACAAGCTGAGCTGCTCCTGAGCACCATGAGCAGACCCTACCATTTGGCTCCTGCTCCCTGGTAGGCAGAGAGCACTATACATTTACCTGGCAAACACCCTGACTAACATATATATAGAAATGAGCCATGAACAACCTCTTCCGAGGCATGAAGGCTCCTTGCAAGCCTGCAAAGAAACATAAGCATATAACAAATGTACATTCCATATACCAGCGATGGCGAACCTTGGCACCCCAGATGTTTTAGAACTTAATTTCCCATGATGCTCAACTACACTGCAGAGTGCATGAAAATCATGGGAAATGTAGTTCCAGAACATTTGGGGTGCCAAGGTTTGCCATCACTTCCATATACTTACAGTGAGTCTGTCCTCTCCACAGAGGCGACCTACTCACCTGAATAATCCCTATCACTAGCATTCATGTAGAAATAGCTGATGCATCCAGCCTCTAAGGGCAACTCTTGACTCGTCAACCTGTTGTGTTCCTATAATAGACAAAAAGAACAACTTACCATTCTGACTGACTGAGCATATTCTGTACTTGTTCAATTTGGGAACTACATGACTAGCAAAGGGCAAAGTCCTTCTCAATTACCAGGGTACTGACTCTCTCCTATTCTAGCCAGATCCACAAGTTAGGATGAAGAGGTGAGGAGTCCATCCCATTGGTGCTTGTAGTGTCCTTTCCTCTGCAACACCGAGGTAAACATCTTCTCCTGGCAGGTATGCTGTCCTTGATGGAGCCTTAGCAATAGCTGGCCTACTTGTGAGTTTCTGTAGGAACTCTTCAAGGGGCCCTTTCTCTCTGGCATCCCTTTCTTTGAAGAGGCAATGAGCCACTACCCTTTTTTTCTCAAAAGGTATCAACTCACACAAATTTGCCTTCCACATTACAGTGGCCCTTTGTCACAAAGGAATCTTTGCAAAGTGTCCTTTAAATTAAGTATCTTCGTAAAGCGTATTTTAATGAAGTATCTTTGCTAAGTGTCCTTGTAGAGATATTACCTTAGCAATGGTAATGGCTCAGGCCCAAAGGATCTTCACAAAGTGTCTCTGTGAACTAGGGGTATTCCCTCTCCGGGTAGCAGCCCCTTGCTTTAACAGGAGAAGTCCTCTGTGTCAGAAGTTCTTTTCTCCCAGGTAAGGAAACAATGGCAGTTTCAATGATCCCCTTCTTCATTTGCAAGGATAAAGGGGAAAGGGGATTTGGGAAAAAGCCCTAATAGCAACATTTCAATGGTGGTGATTCTTCGGGCCCAAACCCCTTTTGTAACATAAAGATCAAAGATGTACCTGCGCTCAGGAAAGGACTATGTATCTATATGTCCTGTGTGTATTAACATCCAATTAAAATTGTGGGCTGCTGCTGATAAAAAAGGAAAATTCCTTATTCAATCAAATGTATGTGTGTATCAGCGCTGCTCACTCTATGATATGTGAATCAAAACCATTAAATTAAATTGTGCAAAAATTAATAAATATGTGACATCCTAACACTGATGTCAATGTGCAAAAATATATATAGAATTTCCTAAATTAATCACCAATACCTATATACCAATCACAAAATTAATATATAAAGTGAAATAGTATAAAAAGTGTTGTGGTGCTAAGTGGCTGTCACCTCACAATGGCTACCACTATGCAGAAACCAATATTATAAAGTGCAAACATATATAAGTGACATATCAGTGTTTAAAGTGCCAAGTGACAGTAAAGTGGTACACTCTCAAATAAATATGCTAAAATAAATCCAATTAAATTGATATATAACTATAAATAAGTCCTGTATAGTCCATCAAATAAAGTGACAAGTGCTTGCTGTGCAAAAAGGTCATACAAGCACTCTCCACTGTGCCAGGTGCTTCACTCGGTGCTCCCCTCTCTCATCCCCACTCCCCGGATGATGGGAAGATACAGAATAAGCTGGATATGTAATACACAAGCACCTCCACAATATGCCTCCTTAAGAGATGGATACTTCTGGACTCCGGGACATTATATTCTCTACATTCTCATCCAAAGCATGGCATAAAAAAGAATCCTCCCATAGTATAGTATTTATGTAATGCTTTATTTAATATATCACGATAAAACACTTACAGACTTCACCGCTATATTCGTGCTCTTCCTGTAGTGGTGGACGCCCCACTCAGCTTGCGTTCCAGCCACCGGATGTAGAAATAATGTCAGACGCACGACTCACAGCTTGACGCATTTCACCCCTTCAGAGAACGCCCAGTGGCTTTGACCATGCTGTCACTTGTATGGAAGAAGTCTTATTGCTCTCTTTAGCAGCAGACTAGATGAAACTACTTTATCTTCAGGACACTCTCTAGCATCCCCTTGACTAACACCCATCCACTGACTCTTTAGCCTGAAGGGATGGCCCTCACATGACAGGCATCATGGCACAGATCTGTACTCACTGTAGGCAGAATCAGATCCTTTCCAGTGTCCCCCTTTCAGTCAGCTCTGCAGGACATCTGGGCTAAGCTCCTATCTGACTTTTAGGTCCTCAGGTCAACTACCCAAGGCACAGAGGAGGGGCAGCAATCCCCTTCCTTCGGGACCTTGCTCTCCAGCTGAAGACCCCGAGCACATGTGCCCTTGACATTTAAACAGGTACCCAGCATGCACCAAGGCACTTTCCTCTGCCAATCACCAGTGCTGTAACAATGCCTGTGCCCTCACTTGTCAGGTTTCCTCCCACTGTCCAATATGCCTCCCTATAAGTGCAGTGTGAAACATTCAGACAAGCTGAGCTGCACCTGAGCACCATGGGCAGACCCTAACAACTGAAACAGCTTCCTATTAGACAAAGAGCACTATAAAGTTACCTGTCAATCTTCCTGGAAGGCAGAAAGACCCTAAAATGATGCACTCTTCTAGCACCTACCTAGGAGGGTGCTACATTTAGATATTTGTATATTGTGATCATATCTCCTCTTAAAGAGTATGTAAACCCAAACTTCATATTCCTGAAATGTGCCTGCTGTACCATATATACTGAACTTGTATGAAAAATGATCCTGTTCTCTTTGTATTGCTTCCTTTGTGGAACCCTTGGTGTTCCTGCCAGCCCCGCTGCTTTCCTATTAAAAACTGACCACACTATGCAGATCCCACTGTGGTCAGTTCTCTAGCTGTGCTGAGAACTCAGCCTACTCTCCTCCAATGATCAAACTTGCCTTGACATAGCCCCCCTGCACATCTTTTCACTGGGAATATCAGTGTGCTGTTGCTTCTCCTCCCCAAGCTCTTATGCAGCTGAGAACAGAGGGACTGCGAGTGATCACTTTCATAAAAAAGGGAAAAAAGGTATTTATATTTTTTTTATATTTATACACAAATATTTTACCTTTCATTTCTATTTTAAACTGAATGAGTTGTTTTACAGGGTGATCGTTTACAATCACTTTAAGTGTCTCTTCTCTAAGGAGAATACATTTAATGATTTTTAGTTACTCCTCATAAATGAGGTCCTCCAGTCCCCTTACCAACTTTGTTTCTCTTTTCTGAACTCTCTCAGTGCCACCATATCCTTCTTGAGGACCGGTAACCAGAACTGGACAGAATTCTCAAGATGTGGCCGAACCAGAGTTATATAAAATGGTAGAAATATAGTCTTATCTCTCAAGGAGATACTCTTTTTAATGCATGCTATTGTGATCTACTAGGACCCCCCAGAGTCCTGCATTCAAATTTTTGCCACCAAATACAATATTTTAAATTTTTCAGTTTTTCACCTAATTTTCAATTTAGTTGCCCACCCCCTTTTTTTTTTTTTTTTTTTTATTGAGATCTTCCTATAAAGCTTCTTTAGCGCTACCCCCTAGAGGGCCACTGGATTTTTGGTTAGCCTGTTCCTGCACAGCCAGGCATCACACATTTCCAACTTTCTTTCCTAGACAAAGAATCAGTCCATGGGCTTATTTTTGTTTTTTTACTGGGGAAAACAACTTGGATAGGGTATAGGGATTATGGGATGCCTATCTTGCCTCAAAAGAATGACTTAAGAACAACTTCCTTCACTATGTACATCACAAAAATGGCAAATCCATGACTGTATTCCTCCTGGAACAACAACAGTCTCTTTTAGGAATTGGCAATGCAAATTCCCTTTGTAGAAGCTCTAAATTTAGCAAAATCCCAAACTCGCAGGAGCTCTATGTTGTTGTCACTCTCCCAGAAAGGCTTGCTGGATATTGCATCTGACATCTGACAGCTTTCTTCCTTTTAGGCCCTGGGGGTTTAGAGGTACTCACACTATTCCAATAAATCCTGCTATCCAGTTCCTCCAGGGTATCCCCTAGAAGAGACTGTGGGGTAGTGCAGATTCCTCTGTCCTTCTTCCATCCTTCCTCAGCCCTCAGATTGAAGGCATAGCCCACTAAGCCCCCTGGGTCCCCTCCCAAGCTATGCAACACAGCCTTAGCACTCCATCTTCCACCTAACTCCAACTCAACCCTGCTGTCCAGGCTTTACAATATTTATGCACTGACTCAGCCACCCTGCCAGGCCTCCTGCCTGGGGATTGGCCAGATTCCCATAAATATGCAGATCATGGCTTTTTGCCTGCACCCACTAGCTTCTAGAAACATCCAGCAGCTTCTAGAACCAGGGGGAGGTACCAGAGGCACGACCTGTAGAGTCCCCCAGCCTGAACTACAGTAACCCTGACCAATAGACAGGGCCTCAGTTTGCAAATTAAGCATTTATGGGGAACTGTGCTTTGGTGACATTCAGGTACCCCACACCCTCAGGCATTCCTCTGTCCAGATAACAGCTCATTTCTTCATAGGATGTTAACAGGTTGCTCTGACAAGAGTGATCTTTCATGATTACTACTAATGATATTATTTTCTCCAATCATTCCTTCCAATAGTTTACATACCGCTGATGTTAGGCTAACTGGTCTGCAGTTTTCATGTATATATCTTGGCATTTTTTTTAGATATTGGTACCACGTTACCTTTTTTACCAATCAGCTTTTCAGTCATTAAACTGACATAAAATGTTGGGAATAAAAGTTTGGCTATAACATGGCTAAGCTCTTTGAGGACTCTCAGGTGAAAGCCATCTGGTCCTGGGGATTTAATCACATTAAGTCTTTTTTGAACACTGGTACATTCCATGTTGTGTTACTAACAACATGGTCTTGTTAATTATGCCCTCCATTTTCCTTTGTAAAAACTGAGGAGAAGAAAGTATTTAATGCAGTTGCTTTATTCTTGTCGCTTGTAAAAAAACTTCCCCTGAATATCCTTTTTGAGGTAATATGCCCTGACTTTGGAATTTTAATATTATTATATTTAAAACATTTTTGGGGTATTGTTTTTTACACTTCTCTAACACGTGTCTCTTGTAGTCTATTTTACATTTCTTTTTATAGCGTTGGAATGCTGATGGTGACCCCTCTGCCTTTTATTTTGTAAAGGACATTTTTTTTCTTATTTTACTTTTATTTTGTTAAATTTAGCCACCCAGTTTTAACTTTAGTTCTTATTAATTGTTGCAAATTGGAATGCACTGGCTAATGCCATTTTTTTTAATCTTTTTAATAAATTTGAAAACAACAACAACAAAAACAAAAAACAAACACAGGTGCAGTCGGTTCACATTACAACAATGCCAGTAATACAAGGACAAGGCACATTATTTAATGTGTTCTTAAAGTGGTTGTAAAGTCTAAAGGTTTTTTTTTTTTACCTTAATGCATTCTCTGTGTTGTGTGTTTAAAGATGCACGCAGCCCAGCACATACCTTGCTATGGGGGAACTTGGAAGGAAGAAGAAGCCAAAAGCACTTGTGTGGGACCCCAGAAGAGGACATTTTTGGGCCACTCTGTGCAAAACCATTGTACAGAGTAGGTAAGTATGCATGTAGAAACTTTTCTACAGCTTTAACCACTTACCGACCGCTGCAAGTACATTTATTGCGACAGTCAGCCCCTCCTGGGCAAAGTGACGTAGTACTACGTCGCTCGCCCAGGAGCCTGCAGGGGGCGAGCGCGCGCAGCCGGAGGTGCGCTCCCACCCCCGCTTGTTCACAGGCATCCCCGCGCCAGTGACCGGTGGCTCCGATGTCCGCCAGCCACTCGCGATCTCCTGCTGGAGAGGGAGAAAGGCAGGTGGCTAATGTAAACAAAGCCGCCTGTCATTCTCCCTGGTGTAACTGCAGAGATCATACGATCCTGCTATGTAGGATCGTATGTTTCTGTGGTTACATCAAAAGCCACGCCCCTTGACAGTTAGAAGCATGCCCCTAGGGACACACTTAACCCCTGGATCTCTAATAAAGTTAACCCCCTCCCTGCCAGTGTCATTTTACAGTAACAGTGCATATGTATAGCACTGATTACTAGTAATGTCACTGGTACTCCCAAAAGTGTCAAAAATGTCAGTCAGGGGTCCGATCTGTCCGCCGCAATGTCGCAGTCTCACAAAAAAATCGCAGATCGCCGCCATTACTCATTAAAAAAAAAAAAATAAAAATGACATAATTCTTTCCCGTAGTTATTAAACGCAATAACTTTTGCGGAAACCAATCAAAATACGCTTATTGCGATTTTTTTATCAAAAATATGTACAAGAAAACAAATTGACCTAAAATGTTAAAAAAAATTTGATTTTTACCTTTTTTTTTTACTTTTTTTTTTCATATAGAAAAATGTGAAAAATATTGTTATTTTTTCAAAATTGTCACTTTTTTTTGTTTATAGCACAAAAAATAAAAATCACACAGGTGATCAAATACCACCAAAAGAAAGCTCTGTTTGTGGAAAAAAAGGATGTCAATTTCGTTTAGGTACAGTGTCGCACGACTGCGCAATTGTCCGTTAAAGTCACGCAGTGCTAAATCGCAAAATAGGCCCTCGTCTTTGAGCAGCCAAATCCTCCTGGGCTTAAGTGGTTAAAGCACTCTAATTTTTCCTCAGTGTTCTTTGTTTCTAGACTTTGATCCCATTTAATGTCATGCAGTATGGAGTACAGTTAAGAAGAGTTGACCTTGTGTCTCTTTTCCTATGACTTACGTTAAACATAATCATTTTTGTGAATACTGTTTCTTAAATTTTCCTTTACTTCCACATCTGAAGTCAGATCTGTGGTATTTGTAGATAGTAGGTATAGCAGAACATTATTTCTAGTTGGGGCTTTCACCAATTGACACATGAACTTGTCCTCCAAGACATTTAAGAAATGATGAGCCCTAGATGTTTGAACAGTTCTGTATGCCGAGTCAATATCTGGATAATTAAATTAGCCCCTGATAACATTGCCCTGCTTTGCTGTCATTTCCAAATGTGAGAGGAAATCAGCCTCCTCTTCATCCTTTAGGTTAGAGGGCCTGTAGCATACACTAACTATTAAAGTGAAAATCCAGACTTTTCCTAACTATACTTAAACCTGCCCCTCTTCTGACTCCTATTCTAACTACCCTGTGAAAGGGAAGATGCTTTTATTTACCAATCCTTAGGGCACTCCAGTGAGGTCAGATGGTCCCTCAGAAGCCAGCTTTAGGGGAGAGGAGAGATCACCAATAACAGCTGAACTGCTGGTGCGGTGTTGTCACCCATAGGCTGTCCCTCCTCTCTCCTGAAGCCGCCGTTGGGAGCTGATCATGTGGGCGAACCAGAGCGCCCTCTGAATAGGTAAGTTTGAGCATCTTCCGTTCACAAGATAGTTAGAATAGGAGTTAGAAGGTGGGTGGTAGCAGGTTTAGGCATAGTGAGGAAAAGCCTGGAATTCCTCTTTAATTTCCCTTTTATATCTTCCCATTGAAACTCCAGTCACAAGGATTCCAACCCATCCCTTGGCCTGCTAGCAATGTCAGCCATGGTATTTACTAGCAGATCATTCTTGACATACAGGCACACCCCTCCCTCTCTTTGGCCTACACTATCCCTCTGATACAGGGAGTACCCCTGAACAGTCCCAAGCCAGTCATGTGAGCTGTCAAGCCAAGTTTTTGATATTCCTGTAGCGCATCCACCGTAGAAGCTGCTGGTGAATAGGGATCCCCCACCATGCATTGCCAGGAACACCGAATTTCCACAGACACACTTGAGTCAGGAAAATAGTCCAGCAACTTTGTTTTGTTTGTTTATTAGGGATATTGAACTTGGATGGGGATGGCGTTATCATGGGATACCCACTTGACTTCAAACACATATTCAAGGACACTTCAACTATATACACACTCTATATACACACTCCTTAGCCTCCTTCAGCACTCATTTGCTTGCAGAAATATCACAGACCCAGCTGGCACACTGATAGTTGATCTGACAAAAAGGCAAAAGTCAGATAAATCAAAGGCCCTTTACATTTCCCCTGGTTGTGTAGCAAAAGTCAGTGCCCAACGTCCATCCCTGTGGCTACTGATCTCAGCACCACCTCTTCAGGCACTACCAGCTTACCTGGCTGCAGCTGCCGCTTTCACTAGCCCTTCTGGCTACTTCCCACAATTCTGTCAGACTGCACATTGACCAGCCCTCTTAGCAGACTTCTCCCAGGAGATCTCCTGGACGTGCTGACTCTCTTCTGCTGTCCTCACATCTGCCCGCGTGCATCCAGGACAGGACTCCTCCATGTGTTGTAAAGGAACCCTCCAGCACCCGAGCTGCATACCAGAGGTCACATTCCCCCCCCCCCCCCCAGGCTAGAGAGAACCCTCAAGGGCCTCTGACAGCCTCCTCTGTACTCCATATCCAATCTTCCACCTGACACCACTGCCCCTTCTGGGCTGACCCTGAGTATATAAGAGGGGCCTACCCCCAGCCAGCCCACATGCTAGGGATTGGTTGGGGCCCTCCTCAATACTCCAGGCAGCTCCTCCTAACCTCCTCCCCATTCTTCCGGAAACTTCTAGAAGCTGCCTGATGAATCATCCAGCCTCCCTGAGTCACTCACCCTGACCCAGATTCAGCCCAGCCTGGCCCTCAGCCAGGCTAATTTACCTACACAGGCAAAACTTCTAGCCCATTAAACTAAAGGGTGCTATACTCCTATGAAGTCTAAATTTTCCCCGTGTATCAGCAGCTCCGGTTCTTCCATTTTTTTAACCAAACTTCTAGCATTTGTGAACACACCTTTTAATTTTGTACAGGCACATTTGTAGCGCCACCCCCTGGGGGCCGCTTGGTATTGCTTGTCCTCCTGTGCTGCACTGACCCTGGGAGCTTCCCAGCCCATCTGACACTCTACATTCTGACATGGTGTACACCCTTTTGAATGAAACACAGACACCATGCAAACTGGGTTCAACAGTCTATTGTATCAACTACACAGCAAAAAGGGGTGTATACAACCGTCAATCAGCCAACTCCTGGGAAAAGACCCCAAAACCCGGTTGAATTGAACACTCAGCAGTCTGGTATGTACAAATAGCAATAACAGAAAAAGACAACAGCACTCAAATGTACAAACCAAGCACAGACACTTAGCAATAGGGGTGTTGAAATTAATCGTAGCATTGATGCATCACCATTCAGCCTTGAACGATTCGAATTCAATGCTGAGGAACGGCCGCGTCAATACATGGATGACATCATCCCGGCTCCCCCCGCACTCTAAAGTTAAAACAAATCTGTGTCAGTGAATCCATTTCAGGGACCCCTTCCTACAGTGTGTAAGGGTTAATGTAAACTGATGCCTCTCTCTTACCTTATTATTATCTCTGATCTTTCATCACCGCCACAGTCTCGTGCCCTCTGGCTGGCCGGTCTCCTACTCCCCCTCCTCCCGGCTTGCTGGAGTGCACGTGACTGACGGTGATGAGTGCCCCATAATGCACTTCGCTGTTGCAGTGCATTAATTGCTGATGATTGGCCAAAGCATGCACCTGACCTGTAAGCTTTTGGCCAATCACAGCACAATTTCCTTTCAGAGCCATGATTGGCCAATAAGGCCTCAGGGGCTAAGTCCACACCCCACACTATATAAGGCTGCTGCTTACACGGCAGCAATGTATAGTGTTTTACAATAGAGATTAGGCAGGTTAGTGCAGTCAGTGTAGTGTACAGGCATACTCCACTTTTAAAATGTATAGATACGTTGTAGTCCTGGGTCCCCTCTCGGGGGGTTCCCCAAGTTTCTTGTCCCTGTCACTTATAGTTCAGGAACAGTGCCATGTCAAGCTGACAAATATTTCCCATAGATGCCAATGTTAAAGACAGGGAGAAGTGCCATGTCAAGCTGACCAATATTTACCACAAACACCAATGTTAAAGACAGGTAGCAGTGCCATGCCAAGCAGACCAAGATTTGCCATAGATACTGATGTCAAAGACCGGGAACTGTGCCATGTCAAGCTGACCAATATTTCCCATAGATTCCAATGAGCACTGAAAGCTGAAAATTGGTCTAGGCAGGAAGGAGTTGAATGTGACCTGTATTCAAGTGGTTAAGGGGAACCCTATGACAGAATTAAGAAAAAAACAGCATGGGGCCCCCCCAAAATCTATACCAGGCCCTTTGGCCCAACATCCTGCCCCCCCCCCCCTATGTAATTGATTATACAAAGAAATATTGATAACAATTGAAGAGGGATACACACTCGCAGTGAAAATCCCAAGCTGCTTACCAGATATACTTGACCACTGGATTACAGGTGGTCAAGTAGGGCGCCAGGAAAAGTTATGGTCTCCCTCAAACCATATAGCCGATATCTCCACTCGTAATTGTCCAGCAAAAATCATATGAAAAAACAAACAGGCACTTCCATAGTGTATTATGTAAAACCAATTTAATAGGAATAAGAAAGGTTGCACTTACAAAACATCCAGATAATCTGTCCCATAGTAAATATTTGCGGCATCCCTCCAGAACTCCTTCTGGACTCTCTCTCCAGAGCGACCAATCAGGGATGCGTTCACTTGATGACGTCACCGTCAGTGATTTACACTGTGGGTGTGGAGTTGGTCTATCCCTCTTTAATTGTTATCAATATTTCTTCTGCACTTCCCATTGCATGGGACATTTGGACAAAGATTAATTTTACTTCCCCTTTTTGCTTGAACAATTTATTATATCTTGCGGTTGATCATTTTATGCCTTTTAATGTGTTTAATTAACATTATTCAGTGCTGCACTATTGTATATGAGATTTCGTTTGGAGTTTGTGTATTGTGAGTGACTTCTAGTGCTGGCTGCTCATCTTTATGTTATTCTTTTGACTGTAGCGCAGCGTTTTTTTTTCTAATTTTCTTTTGATTTTTCATCTTCGTGTCCCATAGACTTTAATAGAGTTTGCATGTTTGCTAGAACATTTTCCCTGTTCTGGATGTTCTGGTGCGAACCGAACAGGGGGGTTTTCGGCCCATCACTAATGAGAACCAGCCACACTTCCCTTTAAAGGCAAGAATAGTAGTAGTTCAAATGTTAGTCTTGAGGTCTGTCTTCATCGTCAATGTTGGAGCTCAGGATGTGAACAGGGAATCCTCAGAGGATAACAAAAGGGTTCAATAATCAGGAGGGGAATGTTAGGTATGGCAAAGTTACTTATCCCCTTGACAATCCAGGTTATACTGTCAGCATGTAGTGTATACGTGTTGTATGTTACTAGCAGGCAAGGGAGGGCTTGGGCTTGGGCATGAGCCCACTAATCAGATCCTGACGACAGCTGGCCTTCACACATGCAGGGTCTGTTCACCATCCTGCAGTGAGCTGGATGCGTTGGTTCAGTCAGTTGTGGATTCAGCGATCTGAGCTGTCATCTGCTGCGCTATCCCACAATCATTAGCAAGGGGCACAGGAGGTCTCTGCCGTGGCGCTGTGTGGCAGGTCCTTTTGGGCAGGAACAGCAGTAAATCCTGGCGTCACGGTAGGCCTCAACTCCCAGAGCTAGGCGGCGGGACTGGTACTCACTCAATGGATCCTGGGAAAAAGAGAGCACGGGCCTGCTAGGAGACTCTTTTTATATCTTCTACCATAATTCTCCCCTGGAGAGGGTGGCTTGCTGAGAGTTGTAGTTTGCGAAGGGTTCAGCAATACAGTAATGGCTGTGCAGGAGACTACAAATCCCACAATGCTCTCCTTTAGAGCTTAGGAGTGTGATGCAAATGATCTGAACCCAGCACTAGAGGGAAACATGAGTAGCCTGCTGTGGTGGAGATAAGGTCTGCTACTTCATATTTCAGTAGTCCGCTCCTGGCTACATATTGTTTCTTCTCATTTGTTCTGGGGCGCAGTAGCATTTAGTTAACATATTTGCCTTGGTTTTAGGTACTTTAGTTACACTACCAGTATTACCCTTAGTAGCACCATCTGACCTTCGTTAGTGTCTACAAAGTAATAGAGAGTAGGAAAACGAGTATGACAAAATGCTGTGTTGTTGTGATGTCTCATCATGTTTCAAGTAAAGCTTCTGAAGAGCTGATGGTGTGGACAAGTCTTATTATATGAAATCCTCAGGTAGGTGGTGAGTGAACCTCAGTCCAGATTAGGACCAATCAAAATGGTTTTCCGATGCAGGTATGTGTGTACCCTGCCCTGGTCCTGAGCTGGAGTGGATAGGAGGTGCCCTTGGCCAGCTCAGCGGGCACTGGTGGTGAATTGGAGCTTCTAACAATTGCTTGCTCACCAATTCAACGGCAGAGATATTCTTCTTGTTGGAAGCTCCCAATTTGCTGAATCCCAGAGCACCAGATATATTTTATAAAATGGAACTTAACCCATCAATTTAACAGTTTCAAAAAACAGTTACATTCTTGGAATGCCAGGATTGCTAACTGTCACATTTGCTTGTGCTCTCAATCAAGCCATCAAACCATCAAATGGCTGGTGTCATATAACTGATCACATGTGCAGCACCATGACAGTTGCAGATCAAAAAAAAGCAGCTTCCTTGGCTGTAAATGATAGGAGGGTTTAATTTAAATTTAAGGCTGTCGGTGTCTACAAACTCAGCAGTACCAAACAATCCCCAAAAATGGGGAGCAACTGAGCATGTGCAGAGCAGGGTGAGACAGTGTATTACTGGATTTTAAACAGTACAGGCACCTATTTTTAAAGCGGAGTTCCACCCAAAAGTTTAACTTCCGCTCCTTTGTTTCCTCCCCCCCTCCGGTGCCACATTTGGCACCTTTCAGGGGGGAGGGGGGAACGGGTACCTGTTTTTGACAGGTACCCTTCCCCACTTCTGAGATAAGGCGCCACTGCCCTGTCCCTCGGAAGCTTGGCCCCCTCCGCCCTCCTCCACCGCTGAGCCAGTAGGAATGCGCAGCGTGCTTCGCGCATGTGCGTTAGGGACCCGCCCGTGATGCCGCAAGGCTTCACTGCCGGATTCCCTTACCGGTAATGGCGGCGGCAGCACCCGACAGCCGATGGAGACATTGACTGTGGTGCCGATATCGCTGGACTCCAGGACAGGTAAGTGTGCAAATAATCAAAGTCAGCCGCTTCAGTATGTGTAGCTGCTGACTTTTAATTTTTGGAGGGGGAGGCAGAACTCCGCTTTAATGTTATACATAGCTATACACGCAAAAGAGGCCAACCTGAAGTGATCTAGCAGGACTAAATTTTCTGACCAAAGTTCCACTTTAATGAACCAAGTTAACATTGAGTACTTCATCAATGTGATTGGGTATTTAGACCCCAATTAGGAAAGATAGTACCAGTAGCTGAAGAGAGTGTTGAAAGCTAACATCATCATTATGATGATAGTTTGGCAGGAGCTTAATAATTACATAGAATGCCAAAAACTGAACTTCTACTTGGGCATAGGTGCTCATCCAAAATACATGTGAGGGGTGGCTCAGTTTATTGTATTTAGGGGACTATGCATCTAGTCCTTTCAAACTAATCATAAATACAAATATCAGGCTGTCTAACACTTTACAGTGCATAATACAATGGGGGCTGGTGACCAATGCTAACCATACAAATTTGTTCATACACATGCACAGCCAAATCTGCATGGTCCAGTAGTCTGGCAGCTCTGCCACAATGCCTGGATCATTAGGGGGGACGAAAGAAAACCAGACAGGACCAATAAACACTTACATGCTGCTATAGTTACCCTGCCAATTCCAATGATGAGCACTTGTTCCCACAGATTGCAAAGTGCTTTTAAATAATTTTTTCTTATTTCAATAATTTATTGTACGATTTAATGAAAAATACAGAGGATACATGTAAAAATTCAAATAAAAATAATTATCTAGTATAAAAATGTGGCAAAAGTCTATAATCGTATTATAAATATTAAATGGAATAAGAAAAGAAGGAAATAAAAAGGAGGGTTAAGCGTTTTTCATAAATCGTTTCAAGTAATTTTTAATGTTTTTTTAAAATATAGCAGTTAATTACACCATTCGTTTTGCTTCTCAGTATCATCATTTCAAGTTCTGACCTCAAATTTTCTCAGATTACCATTATTATCATTAATTATTATAGGCTATTCCAAAATTCAGAATTAATATAAATAAATACATAAATCAAATTAATTATACCAAAACTGGTACCAGAATCTTTTATCTAATAATCGACATTTTTACACATTTCATAAATGATTGTTGTAGTTTGTAAACTAATTTATTATAATTCTATTTAGTAATACCAATTCCTGCTGTTGGGAATGGGTAGGGTGTGGGCTTAGGGGGACTTTACTGGTATCATACTCAGAGTTGTATAACTACTCATATTTTTTTATAAAAAAAAGATTTATTTAATGTTGTCTAAAAAACAATGAAATTTACACATTGACATTACACAGATATACAAAAAATCAATACATAACCAACAAAATAATGACAATTCATATTTATTTTGACAAGTAAGATCCTATTTAAGTAAAAAGAAGAAGGCATGCTGTTCTGTGAAAGAAAACCCTTTAAATAGGAAATGTCTCATATTTAACTTTTACCCTTGGTACCATTCAATAATTGTTTTAAAAAAAAAAACTGGAGAGGTGATAACCCTTTTAACACATTAAATGACAGTTTAGACACCTCAGTAATTACAAATGCTCTGCAACACTTTAATAGGCTTCTATTCTTCTCTTCGAGGTGAGCGCCACTGGATCAAAAAGCACAAACAATGCATTAAGAGTATCACTTCCAGCCTACTTGGTAAAAATCCGGTAATTGCAGCAGCAGTCGCATGAGTTCACCTATGAAAATAGATCACATTTTTCTTTTTGCACTTGCCTTGGTTTTTCCCAGATTAAGAAGTTATGCAGCCTGACAGTAAACTAGACCTGAACAAGTCCTGACAGATTGCTGAAGTGTTTCCTTTCATGTTTCTATTCCAACACCTGTCGCCGAGAAGGCTGGGGTGGTCTTCCTGAAGCTTACCTGCGTTCGCTCTTCTTTCAGCAAATCGCTGCAGATGAGTCAGGTAGTGAGAGACTGGAAATGGCATTGAAGGACAGCTCTGACATCATGGAATGTTTTATCATGGAGATGGACTTGAACTAAAGGAATGAAGACAGTAGTTGAAAAGAAAAATCTCCTAGCATGATTATGTAATAATCTATTTATTTTTTTCTGAATATAACAAAAGTATATTACACAGCACTGCAGAGAGCATAATGAATCATTGATCTCACCTTATCTGCGAGCTTATCGCCACGCCGGGGGAAGTACGCAGGGATCGTTGCAGCTACCAGCCCTACTTACTCACAGTGACCCTCCCATCAAAACTTTGGTCCGTTCAATTTGTGGAAGCAGAATCTCTTCCATAACTACTCTATTCTTTAACCACTTTACCACCGGAGGATTTTGCTGTCTTACGTCCAGGCCACTTTTTGTGATGCGGCGCTGTGCGACTTTAACTGACAATTGCGCGGTCGTGTGACGCTGTACCCAAACGAAATTGACGTCCTTTTTTCCCCACAAACAGAGCTTTCTTTTGGTGGTATTTGATCACCTCTGCGATTTTTTGATCATGCGCTATAAACAAAAAAATGCGTAAATTTTGCAAAAATAACAATATTTTTCACATTTTTTATATGAAATTCCCCCCAAAAAATGTAAAAATCAAATTTTTTTAACATTTTCGGCCAATTTGTTTTATGCTACATATGTTTGGTAAAAAAAATCGCAAAAAACGTATTTTGATTGGTTTGCGCAAAAGTTATCGCGTTTACTAACAAAGGGAAAGATTTTTGTAATTTTTGTTGTTTTTTTTTAACGCGTAATGGCGGCGATCTGTGATTTTTTTGCGGTACTGCGACATTGTGGCGGACAGATCAGACCCTTGACTGACATTTTTGACACTTTTGGGGTTACCAGTGACATTTCTACAGTAATCAGTGCTATACATATGCACTGTTACTGTAAAATGACACTGGCAGTGAAGGGGTTAACTTTTTTTTGAGAGGGAGGGGTTATGTGTGTCCCTAGGGGTGTGATTCTAACTGTGATTGGCTGTGGCTTGAGGTGTAGAAACAGTGATCAACGGTCCTACATAGTAGAACCGTATGATCACTGTTTCTACACAGGGGAGAATGACAGGCGACTTGTTTACATCAGCCACCTGCCTTTCTCCCTCTGCACCGACGATCGCCGAGTGACCGGCGGACATCGGGTCCGCCGGTCACACGCGCGGGGGGGGTCCGTGACCACGCGGGAGCGGGAGCACGCCTCCGGGGGCAAGCGCTCGCTCCCTAGACCCTCACAGGCTAGCGACATAGTACTACGTCGCTCTGCCTTTGAGGGGCTGACTGCCGACGTAAAAATAGTCGTGAGGCAGTCGGCAAGTGGTTAAAGGGGAGTTCCACCCTCTTTTTCAACTAAACTGATTTGAGTAGGCATATGCTTTTTAAAAAAAAATTGGGCAATATTTTTTTTTTTTTTGGGGTCACTTACCTTATTTTAGGGGAATCTTTGTCCGACTTCCTCCTTCTGCGGCCGCGGCCCCGGACGTCACTTCCGGTTTCGCATTGCGTCCTGGGAGATGAGTGTCATCAATCCCAGGAGGCAATGGGCATGGCCAGCCGGCCCTCTGATTGCAGATCGCAATCTACAGCGCATGCGCGAGATTGTGATCAGCATTCTGGGTAGCCAGAACTCCGGAAGAAGAACACAGCAGGGGACACAGCGGCTTCAGACGCCCACACCGGAGATGGCCGCGCTCTGCAATCAATTTTAAAGGTAAGAAATTATCAACAATTAAAAACGGTACTGTAATGTGAGGATAGAGTTGATGTAATTGGCCATTTGTTAGTATTAAGGGGTATTTTTAGTTTAAAAAAGTGTTTTCGGCTGGAACTCCGCTTTAGAGCCGGTTCACACTAGCGCGACTTGTAAGGCGACTTGTCAGCCTGACAAGTCGCGCTCCCTCACGGTCCACTGACCGCTACAGGACCCGTTCTAATAGGAGCGACACAAGTCGCTCCGACTTAGAAAAAGGGTCCTGTACTACTTCGGGACGACCTCGGAGCGACTTGCATAGACTTCCATTATGTGAAGTCGCTCCGAAGTCGTGGTGCATGGGAATGCACAAGTCGCCCCCGAAGTAGTACAGAGTCGTGTCGCCTGTAATAAAGTGATAATAAAGTCTTGTTTTTTTTTTTTTTTTTTTTAAATAACAAACATGATAAACTTTCCTGCTCTGTGCAGTTGGTTTTGCTCAGAGCAGCCTGGATCCTCCACTTCTTGGGTCCCTCCCTCCTGCCAAGTGACTCCACAGCAAGCAACTTGCAATGGGGACACCTGAGCTGAGCCTCTGCTCTATGTGTCCATTTAGACACGGAGCCGTGGTTTTGCCCTGCCCCCTCTCTCCTCATTGGCTCACTGACTTTGATTGCCAGCAGCGGGAGCCAATGCTGTGTCTCAGCCAATCAGGAGGGAGAGTCCCAGATAACTGAGGCTCTCACGCAACATCGCTGAATCGAGATAAGTTAAGTATTAGGGGGGCTGCTGCGTACAGTTTTTTTTTATCTTACTTCATAGTCCTACTGTACCATGTACTTGTATGAGAAGTATCCAGTTCTCTTTGTATTGCTTCCTTTGTGTGAAATCCCAGGTGCACCTGCCAGTCCCCCTGCTTTCCTATTAAAAACTGACCACACTAAGCAGGAGAGCACCCCATGGTCAGTTCTCTAGCTGTGATGGGAACTCAGTGTTCTCTCCTCTAATGATTAGATTTGTCCAGACATGCCCCCACTGCTTTGTCATTCACTGGGAAGCTCAGTGTGCTGCTGCTTCTCCTCCCCCCAGCTCTTATGCAGCTGAGATCAGAGGGAATGTGATTACTTATAAAAAAAAGGGAAAAAGGTATTTATAATGTGTTTTGATATTTATAAAAAAATGTTTTGCCTTTCATTTCTATTTTAAACGGAATAAGCTGTTTTACAAGGTGATCGTTTACAATCACTCTTAAAGTGATTGTAAAGTCTAATTTTTTTTATTTTTTAAATAACAAACATGTTATACTTACCTGCTCTGTGCAGTGGTTTTGCACAGAGCAGCCCAAATCCTCCTCTTCTCGGGTCCCTCTTTAGTGCTCATTGGCCTCTCCCTCCTGGTGAGTGTCCCCACAGCAAACAGTTTGCTATGGGGGCACCTGAGCCGAGACACATCTCTGTCCATTCAGACACTGAGCCGTGACCCGGCCCCATCCCCGCCCCCTCTCATTGGCTCAGTGATTTTGACTGACAGCAGTGGGAGCAAATGGCACTGCGCTGCCATCTCAGTCAATGAGGAAGAGTCTTGGGCAGCCGAGACACTCGTGCAACATCACTGGATAGAGATGGGGCTCAGGTAAGTATTAGGGGGCTGAGGGGGGGCTGCTGCACACAGAAGGTTTTTTATCTTAATGCATAGAATACTTTTTTGAAATTGGGGGGCAAGTACCCATGTTTATGGATGCCCACTCCTACTCCTGCAATTCTCGCCTAGTCAAAGAGGACAGATCGCCCCTTCTCCCGCCATCTCCCCTTCTGCAGCTTCCTGAGACACATCACATGTCTCAGGAGGCTGCAGGACTATTCATGGGAGTGCTGAGTGAGCTTTTGCATGAATAATGGGGAAGCCATATCCATCCATCCATATCCACTGGGTTCCCATATCCCATGGTGGCTTCAAGAAAGGGGAACAATAAGAACTGACTGCAGAATGACACCACTGGACTCCAGGCACTGGTAAGTATGTCATTTTTCAAAGTCAGCCACTACAGTTATTGTATTTTTAAGACTAATTAGGTTCAAATTAGTTCAATCTAGCAGTTGGGGAGCAGTTGAGTCGCACTTTTACCGTCCCCAAACCACGACCGTATTGTCGCAAATGTTATAGCAAGAGCAATAATTCTAGTGCTAGACTTGCTCTGTAACTCTAAAGTGGTAACCTGTAAAAGTTTTTATAGCATCGTCCATGGAGATTTAGAGAGAATTATAGTTTGTTGCCATTCCACGAGCCTGTGCAAATTTAAAACATAACCTGCATTTTTTAAAATTGGGTTTTAAGTGCAAATACCACGTGACATAAGAAACTGCAATGCAAGTGCTCTAGAATTTCCTGCTAGAGGGCTGCACTGACTTTGGACCTGATAAAACACAGCGCACCAACACCAGCAGATGACATGGCTCCGCAAATCATCACTGACTGTGTAAAATTTTGCATTTCATTTGGAAATCAACATCCCAGAGTCTGGAGGAGGGTGGAGAGGCTCAGAGTCCAAGTTGCATGAGGTCCAGTGTGAAGTTTCCGCAGCCAGTGATGATTTGGGGAGACATGTCATCTGATGGTGTTGGTCCACTGTGTTTTATCAAGTCCAAAGTCAGCATAGCCTTCTACCAGGAAATTCTAGAGCACTTCATACTTCCCTCTGCTGACCAGCTTAATGGAGATGCTGATTTTATTTTCCAGCAGCATTTTACATTTGCCCACACTGCCAAAAGTACCAATACCTGGTTTAATGATGATGGTATCACTGTGCTTGATTGGCCAGCAAACTCGCCTGACCGAAACCCCATAGAGAATCTGTGGGGTATTGTCAAGAGGAAGATGAGAGACACCAGACCCAACAATACAGATGAGCTGAAAGCCACTATCAAAGCAACCCAGGCTTCCATAACACCTCAGCAGTGCCACAGGCTGATCGCCTCCATGCCCCACTGCACTGATGCAGTAATTCATGCAAAATGAGCCCCAACCAAGTATTGAGTGCTTACTATACTGTACATGGACATACTTTTCAGTAAAACAACATTCCTGTATTAAAAATCTTTTTTTATTTTTTTTTTTTTATTGGGCTTATGTAATATTCTAATTTTCTGAGATACTGAATTGTGGGTTTTCACTAGCTGTAAGCCATAATCATCAAAATTAAAAGAAAGAAATGCTTGAAATATATCCCTCTGTGTAACGCAACCATATAAAATATATGAGTTTCACTTTTTGAATTGAATTACTGAAATACATTAACTTTTTGATGATATTCTAATTTTATGATGCACCTGTAAAATTATAATGTTTGAGGGTTCTATGTTTTTCACTTGTAAACAAAAAGTGTCCGATTTTTACTTGTGAACTTAAAGTGTCAGAATAGGGCTGGTCTTCAAGTGGTAAAACAAAAAAAAAAAACTGTAGATGCTCTTTAATCACTTTACCACCGGAGGATTTTGCTGTCTTACGTCTGGGCCACTTTTTGCGATTCGGCACTGTGCGAATTTAACGGACAATTGCGCGGTCGTGCGACGCCGTACCCAAACAAAATTTACGTCCTTTTTTTCCCACAAGCAGAGCTTTCTTTTGGGGGTATTTGATCACCTGTGCAGTTTTTACTTTTTGCGCTATAAACAAAAAAAGAACGTTTATTTTGAAAAAATAACAATATTTTTCACATTTTTTTATATGAAATTCCCCCCCCAAAAAATGTAAAAATCAAATTTTTTTAAAATTTTTGGCCAATTTGTTTTCTGCTACCTATGTTTGGTAAAAAAAATCACAATAAGCGTATTTTGATTGGTTTGCGCAAAAGTTATTGTGTTTACTAACAAAGGGAAAGATTTCTGTCATTTTTGGTGGTTTTTTTTTTAACGCGTAATGGCGGCGATCTGCGATTTCTTTTGCAGGACTGCGACATTGCGGCGGACAGATCGGACCCTTGACTGACATTTTTGACACTTTTGGGGGTACCAGTGACATTACTGCAGTAATCAGTGCTATATATATGCACTGTTACTGTAAAAATGACACTGGCAGGGAAGGGGTTAATTTTATTTGAGAGGGAGGGGTTAATGTATGCCTGGTGCTTACTGACGTGTGGGGGGGGGAGGTGACTGTGTGACACAAGGACAGATCCAGGGTTCAACTATGCTGAACCCTGCAATCTGACCCTGCCTGTCACTTCAGAGATCCGCCCGCTTGTGTTTACACAAGCGGGCGGATCTCCACACTCGATTCCCCCGACGATCGGGGAAGAGCAGCGGCGATCGCCGCTGCTCCTCCCCTGGCCCGACTCCCGCTGTGACTGAATACAGTAGGAGCGAGCCTCCGGCGCGCCGCCGAGAAAGGGGAGTGTCTGACGACGTAGGTCTACGTCGTCAGACGATAACGAACCACTTTGCCGCAGTAGGCTCAACGTGAGCAGACGACAAGTGGTTAAGGTCTTGTTCTCATCACAATTTTTAGCATTCCGGATGCATTTTTGCATACATGTATACATACTTTTTTTTAGGGTTTTTCCGTGTTTTCAGTGCGTCCCAATGGATTTTTTTTTTTTTCCTTTTCCATTTTTCTTTTTTTTTTTTTTACTCGCTCTTTGATGCATTTCAGTCAAAAATGCAACAGGTTGTACTTTTGTTGAAACCACTGGAACTGACTGCACTGCTGTGATTTAGGGCCATTGGAATGGGAGAAGGGAATGAGTGGATACTCCTTTAGGCTTCAACTATGTACCCTTGGGACTTGATTCCTGAAAAATGCCCATTGGCGCTTCCTTGACGCCAGCCGGCACCAGCCAAAGCTCACTAACTCTTAGAATACACTGTAGCTTAATAGAAATGCTGAATCCTTGACTTGAAGTCCAAAAGATCCAGGACTGTGAAATTGTAGAACCACCGACACTGTTACACTGCAACAAGTCACTGAATATTTCCCTCCCGCCTTGCTCTGGCTTGAGGTAGTATGTTGAAGAACTTTAAATTCCGACTGGCACGTTCTGTACAATTCAGGGCCCAATAGTAGATGCCCCCTTTAACCTTCAATTCTTCGGGGTTCACTGTCTATGCACCCCCCTCTGTAACTTCAGGGTCCTCAACCTAGGTACCCCCTTTCCGCTAGCTGGCACTGGATCCCAGAACCTCTTCCAGAGTCACCCCCTTTAACTCTGGCAGACCCCCAGGGGCAATCCTCAGTACTCACGACCTGTGTAGGCTTTCCTGGGACTATACCCCTCTCTCTCTCCGCTGGTTTTCGGCACACCGGATCCCCTCAGCTCAACTCAGCACTCTCTGGATTCTCAGGCGACACCTCGAGATATCCACCTTCCTCAGACAGGAGGAGAGACAGCCCCACTCTCCTCCCTGGGACTCTGCTGCCGCCAAAGACACCGTGCCACGCACTTCCCCCCAAACTTATACCCACTCCCAGGATCCTTTGCAGCATTATCTGCCTTCTGGGGTAGTTACAAGCTGGGATGTGTCCCTTGATTGGGTTTCCTCCACCGCCCTATGAGAACCCTCTCAACGGAGCCAGTGGGGAGACTCCCCCTTCAACAGGCACACCTGGAAAACATGACACCCTGACAAATAAATCACAGCCCTGCTGTTAGGCAGACAAGGACCACTATACATTTACCTAGCACCTACATGTAGGGTGCTACACATATATGATACAAGCTCAGTGTTATCACACATATGATACAAGCTCAGTGTTATCACATATATGATACAAGCTCAGTGTTATCACATATATGATACAAGCTCAGTGTTATCACACATATGATACAAGCTCAGTGTTATCACACATATGATACAAGCTCAGTGTTATCACACATATGATACAAGCTCAGTGTTATCACATATATGATACAAGCTCAGTGTTATCACATATATGATACAAGCTCAGTGTTATCACATATATGATACAAGCTCAGTGTTATCACATATATGATACAAGCTCAGTGTTATCACATATATGATACAAGCTCAGTGTTATCACATATATGATACAAGCTCAGTGTTATCACATATATGATACAAGCTCAGTGTTATCACATATATGATACAAGCTCAGTGTTATCACATATATGATACAAGCTCAGTGTTATCACATATATGATACAAGCTCAGTGTTATCACACATATGATACAAGCTCAGTGTTATCACACATATATGATACAAGCTCAGTGTTATCACACATATGATACAAGCTCAGTGTTATCACACATATATGATACAAGCTCAGTGTTATCACACATATATGATACAAGCTCAGTGTTATCACATATATGATACAAGCTCAGTGTTATCACACATATGATACAAGCTCAATGTTTTCACACATATGATACAAGCTCAGTGTTATCACATATATGATACAAGCTCAGTGTTATCACATATATGATACAAGCTCAGTGTTATCACACATATATGATACAAGCTCAGTGTTATCACATACATGATACAAGCTCAGTGTTATCACACATATGATACAAGCTCAGTGTTATCACATATATGATACAAGCTCAGTGTTATCACACATATATGATACAAGCTCAGTGTTATCACATATATGATACAAGCTCAGTGTTATCACATATATGATACAAGCTCAGTGTTATCACACATATGATACAAGCTCAGTGTTATCACATATATGATACAAGCTCAGTGTTATCACATATATGATACAAGCTCAGTGTTATCATACATATGATACAAGCTCAGTGTTATCACACATATATGATACAAGCTCAGTGTTATCACACATATATGATACAAGCTCAGTGTTATCACATATATGATACAAGCTCAGTGTTATCACACATATGATACAAGCTCAGTGTTATCACACATATGATACAAGCTCAGTGTTATCACACATATATGATACAAGCTCAGTGTTATCACATATATGATACAAGCTCAGTGTTATCACACATATGATACAAGCTCAGTGTTATCGCATATATGATACAAGCTCAGTGTTATCACATATATGATACAAGCTCAGTGTTATCACACATATATGATACAAGCTCAGTGTTATCACATATATGATACAAGCTCAGTGTTATCACACATATGATACAAGCTCAATGTTTTCACACATATGATACCAGCTCAGTGTTATCACATATATGATACAAGCTCAGTGTTATCACATATATGATACAAGCTCAGTGTTATCACACATATATGATACAAGCTCAGTGTTATCACATATATGATACAAGCTCAGTGTTATCACACATATATGATACAAGCTCAGTGTTATCACATATATGATACAAGCTCAGTGTTATCACATATATGATACAAGCTCAGTGTTATCACACATATATGATACAAGCTCAGTGTTATCACATATATGATACAAGCTCAGTGTTATCACACATATGATACAAGCTCAGTGTTATCACATATATGATACAAGCTCAGTGTTATCACACATATATGATACAAGCTCAGTGTTATCACATATATGATACAAGCTCAGTGTTATCACATATATGATACAAGCTCAGTGTTATCACACATATGATACAAGCTCAGTGTTATCACATATATGATACAAGCTCAGTGTTATCACATATATGATACAAGCTCAGTGTTATCATACATATGATACAAGCTCAGTGTTATCACACATATATGATACAAGCTCAGTGTTATCACACATATATGATACAAGCTCAGTGTTATCACACATATGATACAAGCTCAGTGTTATCACACATATGATACAAGCTCAGTGTTATCACACATATATGATACAAGCTCAGTGTTATCACATATATGATACAAGCTCAGTGTTATCACACATATGATACAAGCTCAGTGTTATCACATATATGATACAAGCTCAGTGTTATCACACATATGATACAAGCTCAGTGTTATCACATATATGATACAAGCTCAATGTTATCACATATATGATACAAGCTCAGTGTTTTCACACATATGATACAAGCTCAGTGTTATCACATATATGATACAAGCTCAGTGTTATCACACATATGATACAAGCTCAGTGTTATCACATATATGATACAAGCTCAATGTTATCACATATATGATACAAGCTCAGTGTTTTCACACATATGATACAAGCTCAATGTTATCACATATATGATACAAGCTCAGTGTTATCACACATATGATACAAGCTCAGTGTTATCACACATATGATACAAGCTCAGTGTTATCACACATATGATACAAGCTCAGTGTTATCACATATATATGATACAAGCTCAGTGTTATCACACATATATGATACAAGCTCAGTGTTATCACATATATGATACAAGCTCAGTGTTATCACATATATGATACAATCTCAGTGTTATCACATATATGATACAAGCTCAGTGTTATCACATACAGTGGGTACGGAAAGTATTCAGACCCCCTTAAATTTTTCACTCTTTGTTATATTGCAGCCATTTGCTAAAATCATTTAAGTTCATTCTTCTTCCTCATGAATGTACACATAGCACCCCATACTGACAGAAAAACACAGAATTGTTGACATTGATGCAGATTTATTAAAAAAGAAAAACTGAAATATCACATGGTCCTAAGTATTCAGACCCTTTGCTCAGTATTTAGTAGAAGCCCCCTTTTGATCTAATACAGCCAGGAGTCTTTTTGGGAAAGATGCAACAAGTCTTTCACACCTGGATTTGGGGATCCTCTGCCATTCCTCCTTGCAGATCCTCTCCAGTTCTGTCAGGTTGGATGGTAAACGTTGGTGGACAACCATTTTTAGGTCTCTCCAGAGATGCTCAATTGGGTTTAAGTCAGGGCTCTGGCTGGGCCATTCAAGAACAGTCACGGAGTTGTTGTGAAGCCACTCCTTCGTTATTTTAGCTGTGTGCTTAGGGTCATTGTCTTGTTGGAAGGTAAACCTTCGGCCCAGTCTGAGGTCCAGAGCACTCTGGAGAAGGTTTTTGTCCAGGATATCCCTGTACTTGGCCGCATTCATCTTTCCCTCGATTGCAACCAGTCGTCCTGTCCCTGCAGCTGAAAAACACCCCCACAGCATGATGCTGCCACCACCATGCTTCACTGTTGGGACTGTGTTGGACAGGTGATGAGCAGTGCCTGGTTTTCTCCACACATACCGCTTAGAATTAAGGCCAAAAAGTTCTATTTTGGTCTCATCAGACCAGAGAATCTTATTTCTCACCATCTTGGAGTCCTTCAGGTGTTTTTTAGCAAACTCCATGCGGGCTTTCATGTGTCTTACACTGAGGAGAGGCTTCTGTCAGGCCACTCTGCCATAAAGCCCCGACTGGTGGAGGGCTGCAGTGATGATTGACTTTCTACAACTTTCTCCCATCTCCTGACTGCATCTCTGGAGCTCAGCCACAGTGATCTTTGGGTTCTTCTTTACCACTCTCACTAAGGCTCTTCTCCCCCGATAGCTCAGTTTGGCCAGACGGCCAGCTCTAGGAAGGGTTCTGGTCGTCCCAAACGTCTTCAATTTGAGGATTATGGAGGCCACTGTGCTCTTAGGAACCTTAAGTGCAGCAGAAATCTTTTTGTAACCTTGGCCAGATCTGTGCCTTGCCACAATTCTGTCTCTGAGCTCTTCAGGCAGTTCCTTTGACCTCATGATTCTCATTTGCTCTGACATGCATTGTGATCTGGCAGGTCTTATATAGACAGGTGTGTGGCTTTCCTAATCAAGTCCAATCAGTATAATCAAACACAGCTGGACTCAAATGAAGGTGTAGAACCATCTCAAGGATGATCAGAAGAAGTGGAAAGCACCTGAGTTAAATATATGAGTATAAACCGCAAAGGGTCTGAATACTTAGGACCATGTGATATTTCAGTTTTTCTTTTTTAATAAATCTGCAACAATGTCAACAATTCTGTGTTTTTCTGTCAGTATGGGGTGCTATGTGTACATTCATGAGGAAGAAGAAGAATGAACCTAAATATTTTAGCAAATGGCTGCAATATAACAAAGAGTGAAAAATTTAAGGGGGTCTGAATACTTTCCGTACCCACTGTATATGATACAAGCTCAGTGTTATCACACATATGATACAAGCTCAGTGTTAACATAAAATAAGTGATGTCTTGATTTCTTCACTGATAATCATACATAGAATTATTCTGATCAGCAGTTTTCCATTTCATGGAATTTCCTGGATGACAATGTACACAGTGTCGGTGTATGAAATAAACTGAGTGACACGTCCTCTGATTGTCACTTGCAATGTATGAAAACACTTCTCCATCACTGATGTTTACTAACAATGATGACACACTGTATAGAACAGAACAGTATAGTATAGAATAGTACAGTATAGAATAGTACAGTATAGTATAGATTAGTACAGTGTAGTTTAGTATAGTATAGTATAGAATAGTACAGTATTGTACAGTATAGAATAGTATAGATACAGTATAGTATAGAATAGTACAGTATAGTTACAGTATAGTATAGTACAGTACCGTATAGAATAGTACAGTACAGTATAGAATAGTACAGTATAGAATAGTAAAGTACAGTATCGTACAGTACAGTATAGTATACAGTATAGAATAGTACAGTGCAGTATACAATAGTACAGTATAGTTACAGTATAGTATAGTACAGTACAGTATAGAATAGTACAGTACCGTATAGAATAGTACAGTATAGTATAGTACAGTATAGAATAGTACAGTGCAGTATAGAATAGTACAGTATAGAATAGTACAGTACAGTATATAATAGTACAGTATAGAATTGTACAGTACAGTATAGTACAGTATAGAATAGTACAGTGTAGAATAGTATAGTACAGTATAGTACAGAACAGTATATTATTGTACAGTATAGAATAGTACAGTATAGTTACAGTATAGTATAGTACAGTATAGAATAGTACAGTATAGAATAGTACAGTGTAGAATAGTAAAGTACAGTATAGTACAGTACAGTATTATAGTACAGTATAGTTACATTATAGTTACAGTATAGTATAGTATAGTACAGTATAGAATAGTACAGTGTAGAATAGTAAAGTACAGTATAGTACAGTACTATAGTACAGTATAGAATAGTACAGTGCAGTATAGAATAGTAAAGTACAGTATAGTACAGTACAGTATAGTATACAGTATAGAATAGTACAGTATAGTTACAGTATAGTATAGTACAGTACAGTATAGAATAGTAAAGTACAGTATAGTATAGTACAGTATAGAATAGTACAGTACAGTATAGAATAGTACAGTACAGTATAGAATAGTACAGTGCAGTATAGAATAGTACATATAGACTAGTACAGTGCAGTATAGAATAGTACATTATAGAATAGTACATTATAGAATAGTACAGTATAGTAGTGTATAGAATAGTACAGTATAGAATAGTACAGTATGGAATAGTACATTATAGAATAGTACAGTATAGAATAGTACAGTATTGTACAGTATAGAATAGTATAGATACAGTACAGTATAGAAGAGTACAGTACAGTATAGTACAGTATAGTATAGTACAGTATAGAATAGTACAGTATAGAAGAGTACAGTACAGTATAGTATAATGAGTAGGGATCGGGCTCATCCCCGGAGTACAGGGATAGACATAGTAGAGGGTCGCTCCGATCCCGTCCTCACTGCGAGGACTGTGACAGCCCATGACACTCTCCGGGGAGGATCTGTACCCTGAGCCCCGCCCCTTCTATGTCAGTCATTGGATCGTCACCCCGAACCCCCTCCCTCCTAACTCCGCACGCTGGATGTGTGAGAGGGCTCCCAGCTATAGAGAAGGGGATTGGACGAGCCGGCCAGGCCCCGCCCCTCTGCACTTCACTCCGAGCTATTTACAGCACTTTTCAAGAAGCCCGAGCAGAGCCCCTTCTCCAGTGAGCGGACAATGCTATAGGGAGCGGACCGAGGAGCCGTTATATCCCCTCCGAAGATGCCGCGATCCTTCCTCGTCAAGAAACACTTCAACTCCTCCAAGAAACCCAACTATGGGGAGCTGGACAATCACACAGGTACCTACCTTACCTACACCCCACCTACCAACCTACCCATTCATACAGAGAACTCCTCCGATCACCTACCTACCCACCACCCATTCATACAGAGAACTTATCTGATCACCATTACCATTCATACAGAAAGCTCCTCTAATCCCCTACCTTCTTCCACCACCCATTCATGCAGAGGGCTCCCCTGATCATCTGCTTATCTGATCACCTACCACCATTACCCATTCATACAGAAAGTTCCTCTGATCACCTACCTACTTCACCACCCATTCACAGAGAACCCATCTAATCACCTACCTTCTCCCACCACCCATTCATGCAGAGGGCTCCCCTGATCACCTACCTACCCACTTCCACCTCCCATTCATACACAGGGCCCCACTGATCATCTACCTACCTACCCCCACCATCTATTCATACATAGGACTCTTCACTTACCTACCTCTACCAACCATATATATACAGGGCTCCTTTGATCCCCTACCTACCTCCCCCACCCATGTATACAGAGGTGATCCCCCACTGCTCCATCATCCCAGTTAGTGGATTGCTGTGTGTAGTGATGATGTACAGCTCAGCATTCAGATTCTCTGCTGATAATCGTACATAGATCTCCTCTGATCACCAAACTTTTCTAGTTCATCTGACTTTCTGGATCTCTCTGGATAGAGTTGGTGTACAGCTCCATGGTATTACATATGAAAGAAGTATTGTGTGTCCTCATTTCTCAACTGATGATCCATTCATATAGGGGGGGAATTTATCAAAACTGGAACAGCTGTACATGGCCACCAATCCACTTCTATCTTCATCTTATACAGTTTAGTTTAGAAAATGAAAGCTAGATTCTGATTGGTAGCCATGTACACCTGTACCACTTTTTAAAGTTTCCTTCTAACTGGCAAACTTTTCTAGTTCATCAGAGTTCCTGGATTACTTTGTGTAGTGTTAGTGCACAGCCCAGTGTTATTCCATATGATACAAGTGATATGCCTTGCATTCTCTCTGATGATCATATCACAGATCTTATAGTTCTTCTGGACATCAGACTTCTTAGTTACTTGTTAGTGCATAAGAAAAGTGCTGCAAAGTGGAGTTTACAAAGACTGGAGCAGCCAGAATCTGGAGCAGATGTGCATGGCAACCAATCAACTTCTAGCTTTCATTTTTAAAGCTTAACGTAGCAAGCTGAAGCTAGATGCTGATTGGTTGTCATGTACAGCTGTTCCAGTTTCCAGTGTTAGTAAATTCCTCCAGTGTGTTATGATTGCTCTACTGGTAATAATACAAATAATTCCTCTTTTTTAGTTCATCAAAGATATTGAATGACTTTGTATAGTGTTAGTGCACAGCTCAGTGCTATCATGAAAGAAGTGTTTTTCACTGATGCTCATTCATATAATTCTTCTGAGTTGTAAACTGTTGGCGCTATATAAATCCTATATAATAATAATAATAAAGGCACTATATAAATCCTATATAATAATAATAATAAAAAAGGGGCTATATAAATCCTATATAATCATAATAATAATAAAGGCACTATATAAATCCTGTATAATCATAATAATAATAAAGGCACTATATAAATCCTATATAATAATAATAATAATAGTAATAAAGGCACTATATAAATCCTATATAATCATAATAATAATAAAGGCACTATATAAATCCTATATAATCATAATAATAAAAAAGGCACTATATAAATCCAATCATAATAATAATAAAGGCACTATATAAATCCTATATAATAATAATAATAATAAAGGCACTATATAAATCCTATATAATAATAATAATAATAAAGACACTATATAAATCCTATATAATCATAATAATAATAAAGGCACTAAATAAATCCTATATAATAATAATAATAATAATAAAGGCACTATATAAATCCTATATAATAATAATAATAATAATAAAGGCACTATATAAATCCTATATAATCATAATAATAATAAAGGCACTATATAAATCCTATATAATCATAATAATAATAAAGGCGCTATATAAATCCTATATAATCATATTAATAATAATCAGAAAACTTTTCTAGTTCATCCAAGTTCCTGGATTACTTTGCATAGTTAGTGTACAGCCCAGTGTTAATGCATTTTACATTTTTAGATTGCAAGCTCCCATGAGCAAGGCATTTCAAATCCTGTTGTATGAAATATTATAGTAACTCTTCTGTTTCCCTCTATGCCTTGCATACTGTTGGCACTATATAAATCCTGTAATAAGCACTGTGGGGTTGATTTATTAAAACTGGAGAGTGCAAAATCTGGTGTAGCTGTGCATGGTAGCCAATCAGCTTCTAACTTCAGCTTCATACACAGAGCCATGTGAGTGTATTTTTCCTATTTCATTGCAATCACCTATAAATACCTGTCACTATAAATACCTGTCACTATAAATACCTGACACTATAAATACCTGTCACTTTATTGATTAGCTTTATAGGCTGAGCGTTATGTGTTTTATGCATTGTTTATTATTATACATACTGATTGTTGTTTCATGTGTTCTGTCTCTCCAGTGATCATCTCTCCATTCCTATATGAAAGATACCCGGTGTCAGTGATCCCCCAAGCAGACATCCTCAGCACGGTCGCCTACAGCCCTATCACAGTGTGGACTAGCCTGCTTCCTCCGCCCCTACCCAATGACCTGTCACCCCTGTCAGCATACCCTTCATCGCTGGGACGTGTCAGTCCCCCTTCCCAATCGGACGGCTCATCCAAAGACCACAGCGGCTCAGAGAGCCCGATCAGCGATGAGGAGGAGAGGATCCAGTCCAAACTTTCCGACCCCCATGCCATAGATGCGGAAAAGTTTCAATGCAGCTTGTGCAGTAAGACCTACTCCACCTTCTCCGGGCTGGCCAAGCACAAGCAACTGCACTGCGATGCTCAGTCTAGGAAATCGTTCAGCTGCAAATACTGTGAAAAGGAATACGTGAGCCTGGGAGCACTTAAGATGCACATCAGGACCCATACGTTACCTTGTGTGTGCAAGATCTGCGGAAAGGCTTTCTCCAGACCCTGGTTGTTGCAAGGACACATCCGAACTCATACAGGTAATATACTACAGGCTTAGCTCATTAGCAGTGTGGAATGTTGGGGACTGGTTGGGACAGCTGCAGGAATAAGATGTATGCAACCAACTCGTACTTGGTATTACAGTAGGCTTTTAAAGGGTTAACACACTGATCAGTGTATCCCTAATAGTCATTGGGGTTAAACTTTGGAAGCTGGACTGTTACCCATGGAGGGTTGAATTACTAAAACTGGGGAGTGCAAAATCTGGTGTAGCCAATCAGCTTCTAACGTCACCTTCTTTAATTAGGATTTGACAATATAACCTGGAAGCTGATTGGTTTCTATGCAGAGCTGCACCAGATTTGGCACTCTCCAGTTTTAGTAAATCAACCCCAGTCTGTAGCTGGAACAGCCTCACTTTTCCTTCAAATTTTATATTTCCGTCTAATTGTGTGGCATGCACCTTAGTCCAGCAGCTCAGTGTATTTGCAAGCACTGTACAAGTAGCACCATATGATCTACAACAAGTGCAAGCATTTTGGAGACACTCTGTTGGTCTTAGAAAATTGTAAGTCATTCTACAATCAGGTGACTTATATATAGTTGTTTGCTCACTAAGGCTGGCCATACACATTTTTGTTTTTTGTTTGTTCAAGCAGCGGGTTTAACAAAAAAAGAAAAGAAAAGAATTGATTTCCCCATCCACACATTGGGTGTTGGATGGGTTGGTCACTCCCACTGCTGGTGGAAGCCTTCCCTTCCGGAACGATCCAATGATCAGTGTTACTGACTGTAGCCGGCAGCACTCATCATTTGGGAAAACCCAACAGGCTGGTTGATTGATAGATCGACTTGTCTACAACTGGCTAGCCTATAAGTGGATCGAAATTCGGCTGAACCAGGCCAGCTTCAAACCAGTATGGCCGAAATAAGTCATTTTGTGCCAGGTTCACCCAGGAGGACCTGAGCTGTTCTGATCTGTAATGGAAGCTGTTGATTCCAAACTTCAAAAATCAGCTATTTAATAAGTCAAATTCCGACCAAAGTTCACAATCCCATCAGCAACACTTTAGCGTTGTATAAAAAGCTCTAACGGATAAAAAATATTTTACTTGCTACTTATTGCACTGTGCACATCACCATTGCCTTTACTTCTAACATAATAGGTGAGCAAGTGGGGGAGATTTACTAAAACTGGTGCACACAGAATCTGGTGCAGCTGTGCATAGAAACCAATCAGCTTCTAGGTTTTTTTGTTAAAGCGTAATTGAACGAGTTGAAGTTAGAAGCTGATTGGCTACCATACACAGCTGCACCAGATTATGAGTGCTCCGGCTTTAGTAAATCTCTCACATGGGGTTATTTACTAAAACTGCACATTGCAAAATCCGATGCAGCTCTGCACAGAAACCAGTCAACTATCAGGTTTTTTTTGTCAAAGCTTAATTGATCGAGCTGAATTTAGAAGCGGATTGGCTCCCATACACAGCTGCACCAGATTCTGAGTGCTCCGGTTTTAGTAAATCTCCCACATGGGGTTATGTACTAAAACTGCAAGGTACAAAATCTACTGCAGCTCTGCACAAAAACCAGTCAGCTTCCAAGTTTTAGGCCCCTTTCACACAGTAAGTCCGTCAAACAGACTCCACTTTTCTCAGCGGGGGATCGAACCGCTGATCCCCCGCTGAGCAGGAGAATGACAGCTGTGTCTCCGCGCTGTGTGCGGAGACACAGCTGTCACAGCCCCATAGATCTCTATGGGGGAATCGGATGATAACGGACCGTCGGTCCGTTCTCATCCGATCCGATCCGCTGGACGGATGGAAAATAGGGTTTCCATCCGTCCAGATTTGATGGATCGGATAGGGTGTCAGCGGACATGTCTCCGCTGACATTCGATGCCCCATAGAGTTGCATGGGGGGACCATTCAGATCCGCCAAAAAAAACGGACAGGCAGATCTGAACGGTCCGCCTGTGTGAAAGGGGCCCTAGTGTCAAATTCTAAATGAACAAGCTGAAGTTAGAAGCTGATTGGCTACCATGCACAGCTGCACCAGATTCTGAGTGCTCCAGTTTTAGTAAATTCCCCCCACAATGTGTAGGTAGCCAGTCTTTTCCAGTGTCTTCCTCTATTGCAGGGTTCCTCAAACTACGGCCCTCCAGCTGTTGCGGAACTACACATCCCATGAGGCATTGTAAAACTCTGACATTCACAGACATGACCAGGCATGATGGGAATTGTAGTTCCTGAACAACTGGAGGGCCATAGTTTGTAGACCCCTGCTCTATTGAATACTTCTCAGGACTTTGCTAAGAAAAGATACATATTATGTATTGAGCATCTTTGTTTTTTAACACAGTATCTGTTTCTTTCCTTCCAGGAGAAAAGCCCTTCTCATGTCCACATTGCAACAGAGCTTTCGCAGACAGGTCGAACTTGAGAGCCCATTTGCAAACCCATTCAGATGTGAAGAAATATCAATGCAAAAGTTGTTCCAAAACTTTTTCCAGAATGTCCCTACTGCACAAGCACGAGGAGTCTGGCTGTTGCATAGCACACTGACACTCGGCAGTCAACATGAATGCACGCTGACACATCAGTCAGGACTTGACAAGCCTTATTCAGGGTTCCTTCTACACAGCCTGGGGACAATCCTAAGGTCTGTTACCTCTGCCTACCAAAGAATCAAACCAAAGCGTTTTTTTTTTTTTTTTTTTTTTGGTGCATTGGCCAGGAATCGAACCCAGGGCGCCCCCAGAGGTAGCCAAGTTAGCTACCACAGCACCAGCGTACCAATGCACCAAAGCGGTTTTTAACATGGATCTGAACTTCTGAAAGGTGAACAGAACCTTCCAGCATTGAAGCCAAAGTCCTCTAAGCATCAGATTTATGAAAATGCCTACAGAGATAAAGATCAAGTTCTTGCCTAAACCATTTCAGCCAGATAGTATTTTCTTTCACAGTGCCTTAATAATTCTTCAGAATCTCAGGTGCCTTTTTTTGGTCATAATTGTTTTATATTTTCACTGTTTTGCTATGACAATGAACATTCGTAAGACTTTACTTCAATGCAAATGATCAAACCCAAATGATATGGCCAAGTTAAGACGTTCTGCCTTAAAGGACTCGTGTCTTAAGAACATTTCTTTTTTTTACCTTTTCTGCACAACAAAAAACTTTTGATATTTTACATATTTTTTAAATGGGAGCAAGTGCAAAAAATGAGGGTTTATGGGAGGGTTAAGTTGTAGATATTGAAGTGCACAAAGAAAATGCCTTGTACATTTTCAGCGGTCTCTGCATACAAACCCTCTGTGCCTTTTTTTTTATAATAATTCTGTAAAATATGTGAATATATTGTAAATGGCTATATTTTTATATATGTTTGTGTGTATGGAGGAATGTTGCGTAAAGCTCCATGCAGCTTTTAGATCAACTTGAAGAATGAATGGCGTATATGTTTTTTAAGTCTTTTTTTTTTTTTTTTATAAAAGAAATAAAATAATTTTTTGGATAATTTTCTTGTGTTTGTTTATATGTAAAGAGCAGAAGTGCTTGCAGTTAAATAATAATTCTAAGAGGCTGGTACATCACTTTTTATGCCCATGAGTACAGCACAATACTATTGGATTTTGGTGGAAAAAAAAAAAACACACCCTTCCGGTATGACTTCAGTCCCTCCCACTATCCTTAAAATAGTTGTAAACCCCTATATATACCCAGTGAAGTGGCTGCTTTCAGGTAATACGCAAAAATGAAACAAATACCCCTACATAAGTTGTACCTGTCTATCTGCAGTCTTCGCTTCTCTATATTCATTCAAAGTGCTATATTTTTAAAGCTATTCTGAGAGTTCAGAAAAAAGGGGGCGGAAAGCTGAAATTACAATGCAGAGCTCAGTGAGGAGAGATCCGAGAGCTGATTGGAGGGAAGAGACACCCCACCCCCTTCTCACAGTTTACAGGATCTTAGACTGTCAATCATCTGGAGCTCCCTCCCCATCTCCAATTTTCTCTTGGTGTCAGGAAAACTTATCAGAAGTGATTCATGCTGATAACAGAGGAACAAAGCAGCATACAAAAATAAACTTAGTGCTCTTACTGAGACAAGAATATGGGAATATGCTTTGTTCATATTTTATGTCTGAGGTTTACAACCACTTAAAAGGATAACTAAACCCAATAATAAAATGTAATATATATGGCAACTCTTCAGTCCTTAGATGTGGTGACTACATTCATTTATATAAAAAAAAAAATCAAAAACACTTGTCTGTTGTCTGTAAGTTATCAATCTCCCCTTTCTGTGTAATAGAAATGAACAAGGGAAGGCATGTTTGATGTACAGCCTGGGTAACAAACATGGCTTCCTCCATATACAGTGGAGGACTGAGCATAGCCACCCAGACAGGAATTGTGTTATTCACCAAATTACCAAGTAAAAGGAAAAAACCTGGAAAAAAGAAAAGTAATGCAGGGCCTCATCCAAGGACTAATAAGCAGCAAGATATTACATTTTTGCTTTTGGGTTTAAATATATGTTTTAACAACCTAAAACACTCAACCCCTAAGGATTCATTTCCAACAAATAAGTTGTCGTGCCTGTTTCTGCATCTTATGGTGAAGGCAAAATGTGTTAAGGAGGTTGTAAACCTCCGAATTAAAAAAAAAAAAAAAAACCTGAAAGACAAACACATAATGAGCTAGTATGCATCGCATACTAGCTCATTATGAAATACTTTCCTAAGAACGAAGCCCCGAGGCGCTGACCGCTCACCTCTCTCGTGGGGGACATGTTCTGTCACCCTTCTTCTGGGTTCGCGGCATCCGGACATCCAATTGGCTGGACCCGCGATTACGTCACTCCCGCGCATGCACGCAGGAGCCGACCTTCACGGCATGGGGCTCTGAAGGAACGGCACCAGCGGCCGTTCCTTCAGAGGGCATGCGCCAGTGATGTCACTGGCTGCATGTAAGGTAAATATCTCCTAAACGGTACATGTTTAGGAGATATTTACAGTACCTATAGGTAAGCCTTATCATAGGCTTACCTATAGGTAAAAGTTACAGAGGAGGGTTTACTTCCACTTTAACATCATTCACAGCCCACAGTTTACATCAGCTTCTGTGTTCCACCAATACGTCTTATAATGCCTCGCATGCTGCATTAGGGCACATTGGCTTACAGTTTGCTATTCAAGTAATTTCTTTCAAAAACTCAACAGATACATTAGAGCCATCTGGGGATTTAATTATAATAATTCAGTAATTGGCCATAAAGGGAAATGTAAACATTTGATAGAAACATAGAATGTGTCGGCAGATAAGAACCATTTGGCCCATCTAGTCTGCCCAATATATCTGAATCCTATGAATAGTCCCTGGCCCTATCTTATATGAAGGATAGCCTTATGCCTATCCCATGCATGCTTAAACTCCTTCACTGTATTTGCAGCTACCACTTCTGCAGGAAGGTTATTCCATGCATCCACTACTCTCTCAGTAAAGTAATACTTCCTCATATCACTATCTAATTTAAAACTGTGTCCTCTTGTGGTAGTTTTTCTTCTTTTAAATATGCTCTCCTCCTTTACCGAGTTTATTCCCTTTATGTATTTGATTATCGCCTGCTCAATGTTGAGTGGTTGCTCGTATTTCAGGTACATCCAACTCAATGGGGCACAATGCAGACAGGATTCCCCGGTGCTGTATGTGTCCTGTGACGCATAGTTGTAGAATTTGAAGTAACATGTACGCTCTAACGCTTCCAAAGCAGAAGAACATCAAGTGCCTGTGTTAAAATCTGGCCATTGGCCTGAGGGCTCCTTCACACCTGCATGGTAAGAACTCTGGGTAACAAAGAGCCGTGGTTTTCCAAGTGTGGTTTTAGTGTGGTGAAGGTTTCCTGAAGAGCATGCCAATAAATACACTGTACATACATCACACTGTGATCAGGGTGATGCATACAGGCTTTCACAGTTTGCTGCATTTCACTGTATAGAATTGAACTAAACCATTCAATAACATAATCCAGTTCACATATGTGATCAGTACATAACTACGATGTGAGAAAGCCTTCAGTATTTTACTATCTCAGAAAAAAGAATGGGACAACAGCATCGCTTTTTCTGCATCTGATGTAGAATGCGCTAGACATAGAAAACCTATGGGGAATGTGTGGGACACATAAAGAACTGTATCTTTGGTTAGAATCAAGCCCAATAAACTGCCATACTCACACTTTATCCACAGTTATTTTATGTGGATTTGCTTACTTATATGGTTCTTTAAAATACAGGTATGGGGTTTTCACATTTCCCAGTTTTGTACAAACAGCAGTAATGCCTCTTATTTTTAGGCAACAGGCATAGAGTATTTTTTGACATTTACAGCGATCTATAGTGTTAAAAAAAAAAAGAAGCGTGGATTTTGGGATGGATGATGGATGTCATGGGATGTTAGGGTATGCTGGAGGGTCTATTGGTGCTGGGGGAGGGTTCTATTATTGCTTGGGGTCAATTGTTGCTGAGAAGCATCTACCATTGAGGGAGGGGTCTATTGGTGTTGGCTGCTAGAGGGTCTATTGATACTGAGAGGGTCTATCGTTGCTGGGGGGTCAGTCGTTGCTGGGAAGGATCTACTGTTAAGGGGTGGGTGTCCATTGTTGCTGGCTGCTGGAGTGTCTATGGATGCTGGCTGTTGGGAGATCTATTGTTGCTGGGGTGAATATATTGTTGCTGGAGGTGTATTTTGTTGCAGACTGTCTACTGTTGCTGGAGGTAATCTATTGTTGCTGGAGAGGTGTATTGTTGCTGGTTGCAGAGGATCAAATTTACTGCTTCTGGTTATCATGAACAAATTCTATACAAATTACATTATTGCTTTACAAAATGATACTTGGTTCTGGGAGGTGCGTAGGGAGTGGAACAAGGGATAGTGATTGCAGATGGGTGGGGGTAGAGATAGGGGGTGACTTGGAAGTGGGGAGTACTTGGACCTATTTCTGAGAAAAAAAAAAAGCCCTGCGAAGAATTACCAGTTGTAAAGGAAACCTATTTTGAAAAAGCATGAAGGCTGACAACCTTGACCTTCTCTTTAAAAAATGCTAGTTTCAGTGGCCTCAAAATATAAGCCCTTGACCTAAAATAGGTATGCACTTTAGGAGTTCTGACTTCACTCTGTCTATTCTTATCCTTATCTGCCAGGCTTAGGCCATACATGGTTAAAATTTTGACCATTTCCTGCACAACCCGTATCAGATACCCCACAGCCACCTTCTTATGCGGCATCGCTATGCGAAACTACAATTCTCATCATGCAATGGGAATTGTAGTTAATGGGAGTTAATGTGGATGGGATTGGAGGCGGAGAATTCAACATCTTCAGTTTAAGACCACATCGTCCAATAATGCATGTGAATGCGCTAATACTGAGCCCAGGGCTCACTTGCATAGCTTGCCAATCGCAGGTGCGGAGGGACATGTATCATGATAGACAAGGATACTCCTGGCATGTCAGTCTATTTGAGGGGTAATAGGAGGCAAGACAGACCAGAAGTTTCCTGGCTTGTCCCATGGGCAATTCAAACTCAATTTTTCTGAAATTTAAAACAAATTAAATCTTTTGATTTTGATCATTCCTACTGCTGAGTTTATTCTGTAAACAGTGCAAAGAGCAAAGTATACTACCCATAGGAACCATTCAGAATTCACCCTGGTCTGGTTTCACTATATAATTTGCATTAATTGTTACGAATCACTGCACAGAACTGCTATGCTCCTTGCTTGTCCATTTAATAAGTACATTGGTGCAAATTGTATCCAAGAGAAGGACAGGCATGGGAGTAAAAAGTGACTGCCCCTCCCCAATCAAAAGAGACAATTGAGAGCTATGACTTTTTTTAGGCCCATGGCTTATTATTACTAATGGAAATTAGTCAAGCTGTGTCATTTTAAATTGCCACGAAAGACAATGTCATAAGAAAATGTCTAAAAAACTGTTTTATATCTAGTGTATAGAGTTCTAGTGTTTGAAAGGAGCAGTGGGGTATTGTACTTTATTAGCCATTAATGAATGGAATGCAGGAAGTTTGACGTTTACATGATACCCTTTATTGGCTAACTTAAAGTAGAAGTCCAGTCAAATACTATCTAAACTTAAACCTGGTCCCAGCTCCTTCAAAGCCTATTCTAACTACCCTGTAAAAGAAAGATGTATATACTTACCTACGCTGAGAAGGTTCCGGTCTGGTCACATGATTGGCTCCCAGCGCCGGCTTCAGCGCAGTGTAGAGGAGGGACAGCCGATAACGCATGCCCCATAATAAGCCTATAGACGACGCCACCGCCTAGGTATTGCAGCCATTGTTGGCGATCTCTTCTCTTTAATGAAGCCTCCTCCTGGGGAGATCATGTGACTTGTCGGGAGTGCCTTCAGAATAGGTAAGTATAGGCATTTTTCCTTAGTTTACAGGATAGTTAGTATATATACTGAACAAAATTATAAACACTTGTTTTTTGCCTCCATTTTTCATGAGCTTAACACAAAGATCTAAGAAAACCAGGATTCATCCGTGAAGAGAACACCTCTCCAAAGTTCCAGACACCATTGAATGTGAGCATTTGCCCACTCAAGTCGGTTACGATGACGAACTGCAGTCAGGTCGAGCCCCCGATGAGGACGAGGAGCATGCAGATGAGCTTCCCTGAGACAGTTTCTGACAGTTTGTGCAGAAATTCTTTGGTTATGCAAACCGATTGTTGCAGAAGCTGTCCAGGTGGCTGGTCTCAGACGATCTTGGAGGTGAAGATGCTGGATGTGGAGGTCCTGGGCTGGTGTGGTTACACGTGGTCTGTGGTTGTGAGGCCAGTTGGATGTACTGCCAAATTCTCTGAAACGCCTTTGGAGACGGCTTATGGTAGAGAAATGAACATTCAATTCACGGGCAACAGCTGTGGTGAACATTCCCTCAGTCAGCATGCCAACTGCCCGCTCCCTCAAAACTTGCGACATCTGTGGCATTGTGCTGTGTGATAAAACTGCACATTTTAGAGTGGCCTTTTATTGTGGCCAGCCTAAGGCACACCTGTGCAATAATCATGCTGTCTAATCAGCATCTTGATATGCCACACCTGTGAGGTGGATGGATTATCTCAGCAAAGGAGAAGTGCTCACTAACACAGATTTAGACAGATTTGTGAACAATATTTGAGAGAAATAGGCCTTTTGTGTTCATAGAACTCTTAGATCTTTGAGTTCAGCTCATGAAAAATGGGGGAAAAAACAAAAGTGTTGCGTTTATAATTTTGTTTAGTGTAGTATAGAATGGGGGTGGGAGCAGGTTTAAGATTATATAGCATTTGACTGGACTTCTGCTTTAAGCTATTAAAAATATAAGCTTCCAGGATGCCTTAGATTCCTTTGCCAGGCTTTATACAAATTCTATTGAGAAAAAATATTGTCTGCCATTGCTGAACTCTCCATTTGAAAATGCAATTTGACTGAATGGTATACTGATACAATGGCTGACTCTGACTTCTCTAGCTGCATGATTGTTCCTAAATATTGATTCCAAAAGTTAAGGCCACAGACAGGCTTTCAACTAAAAGGACACAGGTTTATACATTAAATGTGAGTTCTAGCAGTCTCCTTACTAGGGTCTGGGTTCCAGTTTAAAGCACCTGTATTGTTTTCAATAATTGAATCTGCATGTGTGCAGCCACTGAACCTACAATGGGTACTGACCACTGACCATGCACAGAAACCATTATTCTGCAAATATTCCATACCTCCCAACTTTCTGAGTTGGGAATGAGGGATGCCTACTAGCAAAAGTATGTAGGCATAGGACACACCCCCTGGTATGCCCCCCTTAACCACTTACGGACCGCCCGTCGCATTGGCGTCATAGGGGCCCTGCTGCGCAAAATGTATGTGATTTTGTGCAATAGATTTAGGGGGCGCATGCGCGCCGCCAGATCGACGCTCCTGCTGTGATTGGACACAGCGGGAGCCAATGAGCGGGTCCAGGGGCTGTGATGGCCGCCGGAAGCCGCTGATCATTCCACCGAATGACTCAACAGCGGTCTGCCTATGTAAACAAGGCAGACTGCTGTTCTGTCAGGGAGGAAAAGAGAGATCTTGTGTTGAGAGCTAAGCTGAAACACAGATCTCTCTTATCCTCTAGTGCAGTGATGGCGAACCTTGGCACCCCAGATGTATTGGAACTTCATTTCCCATGATGCTCATGCACGCTACAGTGTAGTTGAGCATCATGGGAAATGTAGTTCCAAAACATCTGGGGTGCCAAGGTTCGCCATCACTGCTCTAGTGCATCCATTCCTCCCTAGGAGCACACTTAAACCCTTGAGCGCCCCTGCTGTTAACCCCTTCCCTGCCAGTGTCATTTATACAGTAACAGTGCATTTTTTTTTAGCACTGATCACTGTATTGGCGTCCCTGGTCCCCAAAAAGTATCACTTAGCGTCAGATTTGTCCGCCGCAATTTCACAGTCCCGCTAAAAATCACTGACCGCCGCCATTCCCAGAAATAACAATAAAAATAATAAAAAGTCCATAAATGTATCCCATAGCTTGTAGACGCTAAAACTTTTGCGCAAACTAATCTATATACACTTATCAGGATTTTTTTTTTTACCAAAAATATGTAGCAGACTACATAATGGCCTAAACTGATAAAAAAAATTAGATTTTTAAAAAAATGTATTGGGTATGTTTTATAACAGAATGTAAATATATATATATATATACTGTATATATATATATTTTTAAATTGTGGTTAATTTTTTGTCTATAGCGCAAAAAATAAAAACCGCAGAGGTGATTAAATACCACCAAAGAAAGCTCTAATTATGGGAAAAAAGACATCATTTTTATTTGGGTACAGCGCAATTGTCAGTTAAAGCAGCGCAGTGCCGTATCGCTAAAATATTTTATTAAACCCACAAGTGCTTTTTTTTACCACTACTATACCTATATATTGGCTTTTGGATTTTACAAATGCAGCACTTCAGAAATTGGATGAAAGGTTTAGCACTGGAAAACACTTTTTGATAGATAAATAGTGCATTTTATATACAACTTTATAGATCAGAATAAAATGAGGAACAAATGAGGAGGAAAGAGGGACAGAGGGACTTCGCTCCGAATGAGGGAAAGTCCCTCGAAATCAGGGACAGTCTTTTAAAATCAGGGACAGTCCCTCGAAATCAGGGACAGTTGGGAGCTATGATATTCCATTAGAGTTATAGTAGTATGCAGTGCACTAGCTATCATAAGTGGGATTAATCATCTAAAAAAATAACCCCAAACACGCTAACATGCAAAACATTCTAAATGAAAAACCCCCACTGTAAACATACTACTAATTGTGTGCAAATGCCATGTGAATGCAATGTGTGTGTTGCCATATGAGATCTGTTCAGATTTATTATGTATTCAAGAACAGTATTAAGTAATGACCTTTTTTATAGAATTCGTTTTGTTCCAATATTGCGGGTGCATCTCAACACAGAGCATATAAAATATCAATGAATTCTGATGTATGCACTTTCCTGAGATCTGCATTGGTTTCATTATCACATTCAAATTGGAAAAAACAGGTTTTTGACAACATTAATTTATTAATGAACAGCTATCACTTGTAGAATCCATACACTACAACACTTCTTTTGGACATTATAGATGCCAAAATACCTGCAACGTTTGGCAATAGATAGAGATGATGTGCCCAGGGAATTCGTAGAGTCCCTTTAAGACTGCATTACTGCATTAAAATCTTAAAACGGTTGTATACCCTAAAGAAAAGACCCTGCAAGACAATAGCATAACTTGCTACTATGCATTGCATACTAGCACATTGTGAAATACTTACCTTAGAACGAAGCCCCCGCAGCGGCGCCCGCTCACTGCTGAGGGAGCTGACATGTTCCTCCGGCATTTTTCCGGGGTTCACGAGCTCTGGCGCTGTGAGTGGCCGGAGCCCCAATTATGTCACTCCCTCGGTTCCAGCAAGAAGCTCTGATGTTCTGACACGATATGCTGAACATTCAGAACGCATGTGCCACTGATGTCAGCAGCTGCATGCAGGGTGAATATCTCCTAAACGGTGTACCTTTATTAGATATTCATTTTACCTACAGGTAAGCCAAGGGGCGTAACTACAGGGGTTGCAGGGGTTGCAATTTCAACTGGGCCACATGCTCCAGGGGGCCTGTGTGGGTCCCCTATACACCTGGATAGAAGGGGTGGCAGGGGCAGAATGTAGAGAAATCACTGTCCTCCTTTTTCCTCTTGTAGCTGCAGGAGGAAAATGGAGGAGATTGGGTCCTCTTTATGCTGCCCCCGCCACTCCTACTATCCAGTTCACTTGTGTTCTGCTGTCTCTGGGCCCCTGTGTGCTCCCCCTGCCCCTCCCTACTGTGCTGCCCCCCCTGTGCTCTCTTCCCTGCCGACTGCTGCAGGGGATGTGTCACAAAAGAGAATCAGGGAGGGGGTCGGTAAATACGTGATTTACCAGCGCCTTCCTTTTCTGAATGGACAGAGTCATAGTCAGTGACATTGTAATGATTTTGACTATGACAGAGTCATAGTCAGTGACATTGTAATGATTTTTTATCATTTTAATAAAATGATAAAAAATAATACAATTAAAATACCAAAAAATAGAAAATACTGACCCCGGTGAGTGAACTTCCAGGATCGCAAAGGTCACACTTGCGACCGGGCCCTGGCATTCCACCACCGTGGGGAGGCCCCAAGATGGCAGGAAGGTGGCCCACTCCAGAACTTGTTAAAGGGTCCTGCTGTGGGACCGTAATAAAGGGCCCTGCAATGAGAGTAAAGGGCCACAAGATCAGTGGGAAGAGCCCCATACTTGAAGGGAAGGGCCCGAGCCAGGGATCCAGGGGGCCCTTCATGGTTTCTTGCACAGGGGCCCTGAAGGTTCTAGTTACGCCTCTGGGTAAGCCTTATTATAGGCTTACCTGTAGCTAAAAATAACAAAGTGGGGTATAGAACCACTTTAAATATTGATGCACTCATAACATAGAATAAAATATAACATGGGATGAAAATGGAAGTGATTCATGTCAAGCCCTTTCTGGGGTGAAATGCATTAGAAGAGGAACTGGAGCTGGGGGGTCTGGCGACTCACATCATGTGTAATACCTAATGCATTTTGCATTACACACTGTGCAAATTTTATTTAAAGAAAAAGAGGATTCAGCAGTGATGCGGCCTCCTCTGTTATGGACTTAGAATTCAGGAGAGGAAAGATCCTGTAAAGCCACAACTTCCATGGCTGGCGGTGTAGCCACAAGTTCACTTTGTGTGGCACCACTTGCTGCTGCTGTTTCAGCAAATATGACAGCTGAAAATGAAAATGATTCATGTTCAGGAATTCAACATTTTAAAATGCATCTATAAAAAATATGTAGCCCTAAAAATAATGCATGTATAGGACTAGGCAATAATTCAGACACAGTTTTTTTTTTTTTTTACATCGAGAAGACTTCAGACAGGCTTGCAATGTATCACAAGACTATTCTGTTTACTTACACTTCTGCACAATAAACTTTGAAATCTGGTATTTAAAAACTCTTGTATAGAGTTTTACCTTTTCAGCTATTTCTTTGTAATACACTATTCAATTAAGACAAAGTAAACATACACAGGCTTATTAATCAATGTGCTGTGCAACGTGCAGCAACCTATAGCATAGGATCAGAAGTAAGATTTCTATAAGATCATTGCCACTGCCCACCTGCCCAATCACAACCAAGTATAATTTATTGAATCCATACTAGAGGCCCTGGACAACTTCTTGAAAGGATTTTTAGCCCAGTGTTGCTCCCCACCCCCACCAAGAGAATAAGTGCCTACATCCACCAACTATTCCTTAGTCACAACACCTACACCTATGTTTTTCCTGATCAAACACTGCTATATTAACCTGGCCACATGCTCAGGCATAGGCAATATCACTGATAATGCCCTGGCCGTCTTTACACTATCCTCCCAAGACCTATCACCTTTTGCCTGGCATTGGTGCCTCAGTGGGCTACATGCCAAACAGAGAGGTCCAAAATTGTGCAATCTATGCCATCAACATTGAAGGCCACCTTATCCTTTATCCTCTCTACAGATGTCGAGAAGACCTTCAACAAGGTTGATTGTTACCTTTTGGACTGGGCCCACATAGAGTATGCTTGGATAGGCCCTTATACTCTTTCCCATCAGCAGAGTTCTGAGTTACTGGATTTCTCTCTGCACCATTTCAGTTTAGAAATGGGATAAATCATGGATGTCTCATCCCCCTCTTATGCTTATCTTGATGCCCAAACTCTTTCTAAGATCAATCAGGGCAAATCCCGATAAAACTGGGATACGGATAGGCAATCACAAAGTCTTCACATCAGCAGACAACCAGCTTTTCTGAATTAGCAACCCCAACATCTCCACCCCACAAACTTCTGGTCAAATCCTCAACATAGGACACTCAAAAGAATTTCTCATGGATAGGGAGATGCAATATAACCAAACTAAATATACTACCAGAGATCTTCTACCCACTCAAGACAATACCACTTTGCATCCTTCAATCTTTCTTCAAGGCCGTACAATCAATCCTCAACAACTTTGTAGGGTCCTTTAAACCAGACCACATTAAACACACCATTCTCAACAGAATGAAAACCTTAGGAGGAATGTCAGTCCCAGACATTAAGCTATATCAAACATGAGTTGTTGACTACGCAGAAACAAATCCATGAAGCAGTGGATCTCTGAGCAATTTGCCATTGAACATACTCATCAACAGCCAGGAGCCTCCATCCACAGATCTTCGATAACACCCTACTTTAGCTCCCTCCTGCCTTGTCTGCATTCTGCAAACAAGCCTTTACCACCTGTGGAATATCCTTATTTTCCTCACACCTCTCCCCACTCAAACTTCCCACTGGGCTTACATACCAAGATATTTCCTATAATACAGACAAACACTAAGCCCCACATTTACTCAAGAACTCTTTTTGGCTGACACATGATCAGTTGTTCTGACCTCCTACCACTAGGATACCTTTAAATCCTTACTGCAGGCACCCCTCTAAAAACTGTTACTTCAAGAGACCTCCCAAGCCCCACTTCAGTTCTTAGACACATGGGAAAAAGACCTTACCTACTGCATGAACCAAAATATAACCCTCTGCTACAAATCCTCCATGAATAACAAATACCAGGAATCTGGCTATAAAACCATTACCTGCTGGTATAGACCCCCCATTTGCACTATGACTAAACGTCCCTCCCAGATGCCTGCTGGAGATATGGCTCCTCATAGAGAGGCATGCTCAGCATTTCTTACTTATCACCCCATACCAAAGGAATCAACAAAAATTGTGTTATGGGACCACAAGATTAGCACACTCTTCCATCCTTGCAATGAAATAAAGCCAATCCCTATTCCCAATACAACAATGGCTCCATCACATTGATGACATTAAAAAAAAGGAGGACTTTACTAATTCAGTTATAGGTACTGATTTAAAATTCTGAACTGTCTGGCACTACGGGATTACCTTCTCCTTCAGGGAAAAATGCGCCTCTTTTCCAACCGAGTCCTCCCCGACAGAACACACTATCTGACCATTCCTCCCTAGCAACCCTCAGTCCCCAATGCCAAGAAGTATCACGCATGTATGACAGAAAATATTATGGTGTACAAAGCTAACTTTTGTGGCGTTTGAGCATGACTCTGACCCCCTGCTATGTAGATGGTTTAACTGCTGTATTCTGTGAACAAATGATTGATGTTAAAGCGGAGTTCCGGCCTCAAATACCTTTTTTAACTAAAAATACCCCTATAATACTAATCCATCGCCCTTTACAGAACTGCTATTCTCATACTTACAAGGTGTACAGTATTGGATTTTAGTCAAAATCTTATTTTTAAAAACGCTGTCTGAGCGTGGCCATCTTGGATGTGGGCATCTGAAGCCGCAGTGTAATCTGCTGTGTCCTTCTTCCTGATTCCAAGGAGTGTTCTGGGAGTTTTTCCCGATTCCAGCCTCCTGGGAGTGATGACAAACAGCTCCCAGGATGCAATGCAAAGGTGGAAGTGATGTCGGTGGCCATGGCCACAGAGGGGGGAGAAGGAGGATGTACAATCAAAAATGCCCTGAAAATAAGGTAAGGGACCCCCGAAAAAAATTGAAAAGTTGCAAAATAGGCCAGAACTCCGCTTTAATTGTACCATTTTTGGATTTTGCTTTCAAAAATAAAAAAAATATATGAAAGAAAGAATCATTTTTCTATCTCAGTTCATTAATGCTAATTGATTGGTTGGTTGAACAGAGCAGGTGATTACAGCCCATGATCAAGAAGGTAAGCAGACTTCAAGGCACAGCTGCAGACAGACTCCATTGGAGAAATAAAACAGTCCTATAATGGCGCTTTTCCACTGCATGGAACCGAACGGTTCGGCTCGCTTTTGTGCTTTTCCACTGCTGGTACCGCATGGTACGGTATCGGAACGGTTCGGTACGGTACGGTATGGCGGCGCTTTTCCACTGCATGGAACCGAACGGTACGGCTCTCAAAAACAGTACCACCTCGATTGTGGTTCCAACAGGTACCATACCAGGTACCGAATCCCACAATCCTTTGCATGCAGTCACTACTAGCCACTGATTGGTCAGAGAATCGTTGTTATCTTACCCACTTAACTTTAGTACTACTTTAGTGGAAAAGCAAACCATACTGTACCGTACCGAACCGTTCCAATACCAGCAGTGGAAAAGCAAACCGGGCCAAGCAGGGCCATGCAGGGCCGAGTAGAGCCGAGCCGGTACTTGCAGTGGAAAAGTGCCATAATTGATTCAATTGTCCAATATGGACAGAAAGCTGAAATACCCGGTTTGCTTGAAAAATCTTTAGTCCTAGCTGTTTTAGTCCAATGTACAATTTTTTAGGGCCTGTTTCTTAGGTTTTTTTTCAAACATTTTCAATCTTGAGACACAATACTCACAAGTCATGTGATCTTTCAGGAGATGCATTAGCATTATATGGTGGTGATTTATCAGAAAACTGTCAGGCAAAGTAAGAAAAGACTCAGCAAAACACTGAAGATTACTTGCCTGGCATGAGTCAAAGTTCTAATCATTTGTAAGCAGGTTTTAGAATGAAAATGTCAGTCAGCACACAAAAGCATGTGCCAAAATATTTACAGTACACTCCATAACTGTTTCTTCCCAATCATCTTCAGTTGATATGAAGTTTGTACTGTGTCTTTGTCATCCAAGACATTGGCAGAAGATGAATTAATAGAGCTTCACTATAGAAATGTTCTGTGGGGAACTGGAGATTTTGGCATCACGCCGTTTTGTACAGATCAAGCAAGGATGTATAGTCATTACAGAAGGATAATAGGCACTAGGCAAAATGGATAACAATTAATGTTACAGTGGTGCTGTCACTTAGGCAAAAGCAATAAAACACAAACAACAAGCATACATAGGGTATTAATTATGTATGCCTCATTTGTGCTAGGCTTTATTTATGTCAGGCCATGTGGATCTGGATTGGTATTTATTGTAGAGATGAATGATTTGCATGGTGAGCATGCCCCATCCATGTAAAACAAGATGAACTCTCCTACTTGTGTGCTCAGGATTTATGTGTAGGTGCTGAACGGAAGATTAAAGCCTAGTAAACACGGGCCGGCGTTCAATAGAAACCGTTCGCCATTCAGCCTGTGTGTACGGCAGCCGATCCAAGAGAGGCTAGCCATCGGGCCGGCTTCTGTCAAAGGTTCTGGACCAGAAAGGCCTGCTGACCAGAATATTCTGGTGGGGAGGCCACCCCCCGTCAGATCACAACAGCTCAGCAGGGGAAATCGCTTTACTAACATCTCATAGTTAGTACAAGGGCTCAAAACTGAGCTGGGTGGGACAAAAAAAATAAAAAAATAGTGGTGTGTACGAGGCTGAAGAGTACAAGTATACACAAATCTACTTGCATTCAGTACTGATGTGTAGTGCCACTATGTACACAGTCGAGTGAGTGCCAGTGGTGTATTTAGGATTTGTGCTGCCCTAGGCATGACTAAACTCGTGCACCCTCCAATTTAAATATGACCCGCCCCTTCCTGCCAAAGCCACTACCCTTCCTGTTTAAGACCCCCTGCCATCTGCAAACCCCACCCCTTCCTCTTTAGGCTTCACCAGTGTAACGGCTGGTGCGAATGGACCCTAAGCTGTGTTGAGAGGCTTTTGTTTGCTTCAAGTAGGTTTTCCACACGTATGCAAGTCTATTGGATGCTTTTGGGGGTGCCAGACGGATTTGCCTCATAGGCCCTGCCACCCTGCCCAAAAGAATGGCGCTACACTAAAAGCCGGGAGGAGGCTGTATTTTTCATGGGGGGGTGGCTTTTTTGTCGCCCCCCTGCAAAGTGCTGCCCTAGGCCTGGGCCTTGTTGGCTTAGGCCAAGATACAGCATTGTCGAGTGCTCTCATTAATGGATTTTGTAAATAACCATCCAGCCAGCCCTGGTCTGTTACTGCATACAAGTATGAATGAGATGGTTACGGCAAAGCTTCCCCATGGATATCAGTCCCTTTATAGTAAACCCATTTAGATATACCTACAGGACCTAAGCACCAAGCTATCAGTAGCCTCTTGTCTGCTGTCAGAGTGATCATGCTTATTGTCATGCACATGTGTATTAATATGCATATGTTTTCAGGCATGGGAGTGTGCAAGAATGCTTAGGAATGAGCTCACAAGGGTGTACACGTTGACAAACGGGTACATACACCACAGATTCTGACACCCAGTGAACTATTTAAACCTGAGGCCTGCATGGGATCATTGCTGGATGGTCTTTCAGCTTGTATCTCTGTTATCCGTGATCCTGAATCCTACTTGACTCTGTTATTGACCCTGCTTTCCTCTGAACTGTCTCTGGGTCACTCCTGCCTGTTTATGTCTGCTACCTACCTGTGTTACCAACCTCAGCCTGGACTCTTGACCAAGATTCTGCCTTTTGATTCTGTAGCACATTGCCTAGACATTGCCATCCTCTACTCATCTCTGACCTTGATCCTGCTCATGATTTGGTGCCTTCCTGCCCAGCTGTTGCAAAACTCTAGGGCATTGTGAATTGTTGTTTGTTTTAGTCTAAGAACTTTATTTAGGAAATAGAACATAACATACAGACAAGTAGAAATCGTCAGATAAGATAGGTTTCCCTGCCGGGATTACGATAATATACAATGAACTTCATGTAGGTAAATGAGACAAAGAAGAACAAAGCAAAACTCTGCATTTAAGGGTATTCCCTTACCTTAGTTCCTGTCATTGTATATTACAGGTACATCGCAGAATAACTGTAACCGATGAGTTATCAACTTATAACAACTCTGGATCATCAAAAGGATATGGACAAAATAGCACTGGGGTTCCATCAAAGTTGTGGGGTGTAGAGAATACAACCATGAGTCATAGGGATCTTTGTTTTTTTTTTTTTGTTTTATTAAGCTCAAGATTTGGATAACCTCAGGGTATTGACATCCTGATTGTGCACCTTATCCCTATAGATTGGATCTATCTGGTTTACCTGTATATGGGCTTTAATGTGTCTTATGTAGTGAGGATCAGTTGACCAGGTGAGAGCACACCTTTAGGGGACCTGTTGGAGAGTTGACTGCATTTTTTCACTGCACACTTTTGCATTGGCCACTTTGATCACATATTTTTCATGGACTTCAAGCACATATGTATGCATTCAATTTTTAGTTCTTAATTGTTGTGGTCAGTGACAATAAGGCCCCGTTCACATAGGGGCGACGCTACTTCGCACCACGACCTCCGAGGTCGCGGTGCGAGCAGCGCGCCGCGACCTCGGAGCGGCTGCCACGGACTTCATAACATTGAAGTCTATGGCGGTCGCCTCCTGGTCGCCCCAAAGAAGCTCCGGACCCTTTTTCTAAGTCAGAGCGACTTGTGTCGCTCCTATTAGAACGGGTCCGCAGCTTCCCTATGGGAGGCGACCTACGGCGACCTGTGAGGCGACCAGGTCGCCTCACAGGTCGCCGCAGTGTGAACCAGGACTTAATGTTTGTTTTGCAACATTGACACATTTATTTGATAATATTGATACTCTGGGGGAAATTTACTAAAACTGGAGCATTCCCAATCTAGTACAGCTCTGCATGGTAACCAATCAGCTTCTAACTTTAGTTTGTTCAATTAAGCTTTGACAATAAAATCTGGAAGCTGATTGGTTGATATGCACAGTTGCACCAGATTTTGCACTCTCCAGTTTTAGTAAATACCCCCCCCCCCCTTTGTTTATTTGTGAATTTTGATCCCCTTTTAAATTACTAGTTCCCTGGCTGTTATACTGATCCAATGGCCTCAGTAATGTATGGGTCATTGTCTTGGAGCATGCAGATCAGGATCACTGATTTACAGTATCTCACAAAAGTGAGTACACCCCTCACATTTTTGTGAATATTTTCTTATATCTTTTGATGTGACAACACTGAAGAAATTACACTTTGCTACAATGTAAAGTAGTGAGTGTACAGCTTGTATAACAGTGTAAATGTGCTGTCCCCTCATAATAACTCAACACAGCCATTAATGTCTAAACCGCTGGCAACAAAAGTGAGTACACCCCTAAGTAAAAATGTCAAACTTGGGCCAAAAGTGTCTATATTTTGTGTGGCCACCATTATTTTCCAGCACTGCCTTAACCCTCTTGTGCAAGGCGTTCACCAGAGCTTCACAGGTTGCCACTGGAATCCTCTTCCACTCCTCCATGATGACATCACAGAGCTTGTGGATGTTAAAGACCTTGCGCTCCTCCACCTTCCGTTTGAGGATGCCCCACAGATGCTCAATAGACTTTAGGTCTGGAGACATGCTTGGCCAGTCCATCACCTTTACCCTCAGCTTCTTTAGCAAGGCAGTGTTAGTCTTGGAGGTGTGTTTGGGGTCGGTATCATGTTGGAATACTGCCCTGCGGCCCAGTCTCCGAAGGGAGAGGATCATGCTCTGCTTCAGTATGTCACAGTACATGTTGGCACATGCTTGACTGTAGGCAAGACACACCATGCTTGACTGTAGGCAAGCCACACTTGTCTTTGTACTCCTCACCTGGTTTCCACCACACACACTTGACACTATCTGTCTATCTAAATAAGTTTATCTTGGTCTCATCAGACCACGGGACATGATTCCAGTAATCCATGTCCTTAGTCTGCTTGTCTCCAGCAAACTGTTTGTGGGCTTTCTTGTGCATCATCTTTAGAAGAGTCTTCCTTCTGGGACAACAGCCATGCAGACCAATTTGATGCAGTGTGCAGCGTATGGTCTGAGCACTGACAGACTGACCCCCCACCCCTTCAGCCTCTGCAGCAATGCTGGCAGCACTCATACGTCTATTTCCCAAAGACAACCTCTGGATATGATGTTGAGCACATGCACTCAACTTCTTTGTTGGACCATGGCGAGGCCTGTTCTGAGTGGAACCTGTCCTGTTAAACCGTTGCATGGTCTTGGCCACCGTGCTGCAACTCATTTTCAGGGTCTTAGCAATCTTCTTATAGCCTAGGCCATCGTTATGTAGAGCAACAATTCTTTTTTTCAGATCCTCAGAGAGTTCTTTGCCATGAGGTGCCATGTTGAACTTCCAGTGACCAGTATGGGAGAGTGAGAGTGATAACAACAAACTTAACATACCTGCTCCCCATTCACACCTGAGACCTTGTAACACTAACGGGGTCACATGACACTGGGGAGGGAAAATGGTTATTTGGGCCCAATTTGGACATTTTCACTTAAGGGTGTACTCACTTTTGTTGCCAGCGGTTTAAACATTAATTGCTGTGAGTTGAGTTATTTTGAGGGGACAGTAAATTTACACTGTTATACAAGCTGTACACTCACTACTTTACATTGTAGCAAAGTGTCATTTCTTCAGTGTTGTCACATGAAAAGGTATAATAAAATATTTACAAAAAATGTGAGGGGTGTACTCACTTTTGTGAGATACTTTATGTTATTTTTCAGTTAGAGTCTAAGAAAGTACTGAAGCCATCCAGGCAACTAGTATTCCTGTTGGAGGTCAGAATATGTGCCTCCATGATGCTCTCAATACAGGTTTCCTTTAAGAGCAAATAAATAAGCCCTACTCTTGATGTATAAACATGTTTGCTGACATTGAAATACTCAATTAGCAGCAGCATGTGGGTGTTTACTGGAGAGTTTAGCAGACATGTAAATGAGGCAAGCATTTATGTGACATGATTAAATCACTTCACAGCTCTATGAAAACAAGTCTACAAGAAACCTACACTTGTTATATGTTTCCTTCCAAGGAAGTGTAGGCCTACGACAAACAGCTTTGTGCAAGAACAATCTTCCTGTGCATTCATGTTTAGCCCAAACATATATGCCGTTCTTCATACCTCCCAGCTTTGTTACATAGGAAAGATCAACACATTTTATGGAAAAATATTCAGGCAAAGGACACTCCACACTTCAAACACATTGGTGCTTTTTTCTTTTTTTTTTTTTTCATTCACCAGCACCTATCTTATCATTTTTTGAAAATTCAGTTGCAATACTGTGGAGCTGACATCACTTAATGGCAGATCCCATTCTGGACCCGAGTGACAGTTTCCCCCTCCTCTGCTGTGATTGGCTGCGGGACTGCCGGCGTCCTAACAACAAATGGCGTCACATGCATGCCCTACCCCAGCATCACAGACGGACAGAAGTTGAACTTCCTTCGTCCAGACCTGCAATTGGCTCAGCCTCCCAGTTTCTGCCCTCTGCCTGCCTGGCACTAAAAATAAGGTAGCACTTTGATGGGGACACCTGATGTAAGTGTACATTCTGCTGGGGACACCTGATGTAAAAGGGCACTCTGATGGGGACACCTGATGTAAGTGTACATTCTGCTGGGGACACCTGATGTAAAAGGGCACTCTGATGGGGACACCTGATGTAAAAGGGACACTCTGCTGAGATCACCTGATGTAAAGGGGCATTCTTATTGGGACACCTGATGTATGGGGGCACTTTGATGGGGACACCAGATGATAGGGTGCACTCTGATGGGGACACTTGATGTATGGGGGCACTCTGATGGGGGCACCTGATGTAGGGGACACTCTCATTGGGACACTTGATGTATGGGGGCACTCAGATGGGGGACACCAGATGTTAAGGGGATCCAGCTAATCGTGAAAATAAACAGAAGCCGGGTACTAGCTTTGTTTTTTCTTTACACTGTCAGCGTGTAGATGAAAACCGTTAACAGGCTTCTGTTAGAGAGAAATCGGTGCCCCAAGTGCCCACCAGTGCTGCTAATCAGTGCCCACCAGTGCCATCTATCAGTGCCCATCAGTACTGCTAATCAGTGCCCACCATTGACACCTATTGGTGCCCATCAGTGCTGCCAATCAGTTCCCATCAGTGGCTCATTATCAGTGCCCACCAGTGCCGCCTATCAGTACTGCTCATCAGTGCTACCTATTAGTGCCCATTTGTGCCACCTCTCAATGCCACCTATTAGTGCCACCTATTAGTGCCCAACAGTGCCACCCATCAGTGCAGCCTCATCAGTGCCTACTAATCAGTGCCCACCAGTGCCACCTTGATCAGTGCCCATTGGTGCAACCTATCAGTGCCTATCAGTGAAGGAGAAAAATTACCTGTTTTCAAAATTTTATAACAAAATATAAAAAACGTTTTGTTTTTTTCAAAATTTTCCTTTATTTTTTTGTTCGTTTAGCAAAAAAAAAAAAAAACAGTGGGCATTAAATACCACCAAAAGAAAGCTCTATTTGTGTGAAAAAAAGGATACAAATTTCATTTGGGTACAGCGTTGCATGACCGTGCAATTGTCATTCAAAGTGTGAGAGCGCTGAAAGCTGAAAATTGGTCTGGGCAGGAAAAGGGTATAAATGCCCAGCAAGCAAGCGGGTAAAAGTGAGATGGTAAGACTGGTGATGGAGCACTTTGAGGGGATATTTGGATAAGGAATCACTGGGACACAAGGCAGATCTTTCAAGCACTTTTATTATTAATATAAATGCATGACTTTTTTTAAATAAAGGCATGTAATATAGGACTTGATTAAATCACATGCACTTGACATTGGGCACTTAATTAAAAGACTGTAAATATATGGACTCTATGAATATTGAAGTATTGAGTATATACTGTATATTTAGTTTGTGATTTAATTTATATAGCAACATGATGCACCTGTTGCAAACACAATAGGTAGTTTACGGCGGCAGTCAGCCCCTCCCAGGCAAAGTGACGTACCGGTACGTCACTAGCCTGGGAGCGAATAGGGGGCGAGCGCGCGCCGCCGGGGGCGCTCCCGCCCCCGCTCGTACCCGAAGAAGCTGGCGCGTGTGGCCATGGGACCCGATGTCCACCGGTCACTCACGATCGTCGGGTAGATAGGGAGAAAGGCAGGCGGCTAATGTGAACAAAGCTGCCTGTCACTCTCCCCTGTGTAAAAGCACAGATCACTTGGTCCTGCTATGTAGGACCCTTGATCTGTGCTGTTACATAAACAGCCACATCCAATGACAGTAAGAAACACGCCCCTAGGGACACACTTAACCCCTCCCTCTCCAATAAAGTTAACCCCTTCCCTCCCAGTGTCATTTTTACAGTAACAGTGCATATGTATAGCACTGATTACTGTAGTAATGTCACTGGTACTGGTAGTGTCAAAAATGTCAGTCAAGGGTCCGATCTGTCCACCGCAATGTCGCAGTCCCGCAAAAAAAAACGCAGATCACCGCCATTACTCATTAAAAAAAATCAATAAAAATGACAAAAATCTTTCCCGTAGTTAGTAAACGCAATAACTTATGCGCAAACCAATCAAAATACGCTTTTTGAGATTTTTTTTACCAAACACATGTAGCAGAAAACAAATTGGCCTAAAATGTTAACAAATTTAGATTTTTACATTTTTTTTTGGGGGGGGGGGGGATTTCATATAAAAAAATGTGAAAAATGTTGTTATTTTTGCAAATTTGTCGCTCTTTTATTGTTTATAGCGCATGATCAAAAAATCGCACAGGTGATCAAATACCACCAAAAGAAAGCTCTGTTTGTGGGAAAAAAAAGGACGTCAAATTCATTTGGGTACAGCGTCGCATGACCGCGCAATTGTCCATTAAAGTCACGCAGTGCCAAATCGCAAAATACCCCCTGGCCAGGAAGGGGGTAAAATCTTCCGGGGCTTAAGTGGTTAAACACTTTGAGTGAAAAAATTGTAATGTTAGCTATTGAGCTGCATATTTTAATGGAGTAATCCATTTCGCAGAGTGATTGGTCTTGTCCCCGCCCCCTCCGGTAGTTTTCAACAGTCAGCCTGTAGTGGGTGGACCTGCTGGGCTCCTCCCACAGCTCTGCACAGGCTGGGTACAGCACAGTTATGATGTCACTTATAAATTTACAAATTAATATCTAGGTTTGCAAAGGCATTTGGTGAACACACAGTGGATTTAAATCCTTTGTAGCTGTTGAGGATAAGGAATTTTTTTTAAACGTAAAATCTTGTGTCTGGAGTTCAGTACCTTTCTACTGTTGAAATCTTAATGCACATGATTATATTTAAGATCCACTTATTTTTTCTGTTGCCAAGAACTCACATCTGGTAAAAAGTTTGATATAATATTTTCTGGAAATTGCTTTTTCTTATCTGGATTATTTCTGTGTCTTTCTTCAGTCTCCAAATTGGATAATCTGTACTATGTTAAATGTACGTTACTGGGGCTATCAAATTCTGCCTATAGATAAGGATCTCATATGAACACAGTAACCACTTAATACAGTAGGCATCTGAAACGGGGACGATCTCAGTGTGTCTTTGATTAATATTGCCCCTGGCCCTTATGATATGTCTGAAGTACAAAGAAAGGGCGAGAATAGGAGGGGGCACGATGCCTTCAAATCCTGCTGACTGACAAGTAATTGGCCAGCATGATGCCACTGTGACCATCAAGTGGAACAAATAGCATTAAGTAGGATCTCAGTGCTGTGATTGTCCTCCTTTTCAGCATGATCCCATGAGTCCCTAGAAGACTGACCTACGTATAATAAATAAATTGTTTTCTGGGCCTTTGCTTTTTGCCTGGTGGCTATTAAGCAGAAAACAACATGTATCTGTTGACTATATTTAGAGAAAATCTCATGGTTTGTGTTGCATCACCATTTCAAATGACCAGATTTTATGGCTTATTTTCACTTTAACTGCATCTTCTATTCAGGTCTAAAAAATAAAGTCTGTATATTTTAAGTGTTTAAAATGATCAGAAATGTCAATGTAATCCATGACAGTAATTCAACATTATTCAAGCATGTAAGTGCAATAAAACTGCATTAAACTAAAGATATCAGTGTAGTTTGTGATCCCGCAAACCCACTAGATTAATTACCTTTTGACTGTAGATTTATCCGTTCCGATGATAAATTTCTTGATATTTAAACTATAAATCTTCTGTTGCACTGGGCTCAGCTTTTTATGCTATCACAGTCTGTAACCGAGTCCCCCTTCAACTGTGCTGTTTTCCTGCCTGCTGTTGGGCAGGATACTCAAGTCAGATAGCACCCTTCTGCCTTCATTATAGAGACTTTTTCTGCACATACAACTCACTGATCATGATGTTATCTCCTAAATAGCAGCAATTAACTACTTAAGCCCCGGAAGATTTTACCCCCTTCCTGACCAGGGCCTATTTTGCGATTCGGCACTGCGTGACTTTAACGGACAATTGCGCGGTCGTGCGACACTGTACCCAAATGAAATTGATGTCCTTTTTTTTGCACAAACAGAGCTTTCTTTTGGTGGTATTTGATCACCTGTGCAATTTTTTGATCATGCGCTATAAACAAAAAAAGAGCGACAATTTTGCAAAAATAACAATAATTTTCACGTTTTTTTTATATGAAATTCCCCCCCCCAAAAAATGTAAAAATCTAAATTTTTTAACATTTTAGGCCAATTTGTTTTCTGCTACATATGTTTGGTAAAAAAAAATCACGAAAAGCGTATTTTGTTTGGTTTGCGCAAAAGTTATTACATTTACTAACTAAGGGAAAGATTTTTGTCATTTTTGTTGTTTTTTTTTTTTTTTTAACGAGTAATGGCGGTGATCTGCGATTTTTTTTGCGGGACTGCGACATTGCGGCGGACAGATCGGACCCTTGACTGACATTTTTGACACTTTTGGGGGTACCAGTGACATTACTACAGTAATCAGTGCTATACATATGCACTGTTACTGTAAAAATGACACTGGCAGGGAAGGGGTTAACTTTATTTGAGAAGGAGGGGTTAAGTGTGTCCCTAGGGGTATGCTTCTAACTGTGATTGGATGTGGCTTTTCATGTAACAGCAGAGATCTACGGTCCTACATAGCAGGACTGTATGATCTCTGCTGTTACACCAGGGAGGATGACAGGCGGCTTTGTTTACATTAGCCGCCTGCCTTTCTCCTGGTGTAACCGCCGATCGCGAGTGAGCGGCGGACATCGGGTCCGCCGCTCACGAGCGCGGGGGGGGGGTCCATGAGCGCATCCGGAGGCGCGCGCTCGCTCCCTAGAGCCTCACAGGCCTGTGAGGGGCTGACTGCCGCAGTAAATATACTGTGGGCGGTCGGCAAGTGGTTAAGGCCCGTATACACTTGCCGAAAATCGGACGAAATATCCTCAGATTTTTCTCTCTCATGCTCAGCGGTCATAACTGTTTTTAGTTGGCAGTGCATAAATGTTCACAAAATTTCTCGTCCGATTTCTTTTGGGACATTTGTTCCTAGACTTCCAGGTCGTCAGCAACTTCAGATCATGCGCGGTCTTTCGTACCCGATTTTTCGCAGACGTACTGCATACACATTAAACGAAAATTGGTCGTCTTGGGACAGACTATAAAAACTTTGGTGTTTGTCTCTCCGTTTTTTTTCGTTGAAAATGTTGGCATCGGCTGCTGAAAGTTGTGAACACAAGCGGAAAATCGTACGATTTTACCTCGGACGGGAATTTTCGGCAGATTTTCTACTAGTCTGTACCCCACTTTAGTCAGCATTGCTGTTTCTTTAAAGCGTAAGTTTACCTTTTTTAAAAAAATGAAAAGATGAACTAACGCCCTACTTCTGCCTGGCAGCACTAGTGTCATTGGTTTGAATCCCAAACCTTGACACTACCTGCCAGGAGTGTGCATGTTCTCCTGTGCCTTTTGAATTTCCTCTGGGTACTTCGGTTTTCTTCCACATTTTCAAGACATGCTAGTAGACTAATTGGCTCCTGTCTAAATTGGCCCTAGTATGTATAGGTATGAATGTGTGTTAGGGACAGGGCTGGCCCAAGACATTGTGCTGCCTGGGTCCAAGAATGAAATGCTGCCCCCCCCCCCCAAAAAAAAAAAAAAATCACGCCCAACAAAAGGCCCCCACATCCATTATTTTATATAAATATAAAATATAGAAAGAATTATATATACTGTTATCTTCTTTTAGAACTCACCACCAGATCAGTCCACCAAACAACCACTGTCTGTCCTCAATCCTCCTGTCACTACTGTGTCTGCCGCGCCCACCGCCCTAGAAAATCCAGCCTGCCCTGCATGAGATGGAGTGCGCTGATGTCTGATGTCATTGCACACACCACGATCGCATAAGGGACGTTCCCCAGAGGAGACGCTCCGCCTCCTCATACTCATCAGTTTGCACTATGGACAGCAGTATAAGATGGGGAAATGCCGTCAGTAATGCGCTGCAGACTGATGACACACAAAATTGCTGTAAAAAAAATTTTGGGAGTCAATTTTCCACTCCTCTTCAAGTTCTGCCTGAGTCCAATGGACCCAGCAGGACCCATGGTAGGGCAAGCCCTGGTTAGGGACCTTAGATTGTAAGCTCCTTGAGGGCAGGGACTGATGTGAATGTATAATATACAGTACATGTAAAGAGCTCCGTACATTAATGGTGCTATATAAGTACCTGAAATAAATTAATACACCCTAGCCCCCACCCCCTGTTTCACCATGGACTTAGCTTAATGGGAGATGAGCTGTCAGTACCCACACAGCAGGTTTAGCGTCCTGGGGATTCAATATCCTTGCACTCCTTTCCGCAGGGCACCAGCTACACCAGCTGTGTTGGTACTGACAGCTCATCACCCATGGAGGCAAGTACAATGGGGACCAGGGGAAGGTGGGGTTGGGGAAGGCGTATGGTGTTAGTTTACCTTTTTAGGTTTTTTCTGAAAAGGTGAACTGACAGTTTAATGAAGTGCATAGCTACTAAAAACAATATATTGAACTTATCATAAATCTTAAAGATAACTTAGTTGGAACTTACCTTCACTTAAAGTAGGATTTTTTGATTACACCCTCCTTATACCACATCGGGGAGTACATCTCATTTCTGGGCTTTACTAAGCAGGGTTCCCAGGATCATCTCTTTCTTTTTGTTAAGCTATCCTGTGTAAAAAAAAAAAAAAAAAAATGTATATATTTACCTATTTTCAATCTGGTCATGTGATTCAGCTCTCTGTGTTAGTCAGTGGTGGCTGCAGGGGAGTGGAGGGTGCGCTCGACAGTGGCTAGCAATTCTGGGAGTGGTGACGTTACCCGTAGGCTCCCATGGTCCAGATGTTGACCACGCTACCTTCTTACCCTTGCTTGCCACCGTTGGCTGATGCAGGGAGCTGGATCACGTGACCAGACTGGAGCGGGCTGAAAATAGGTCACATCTACATATTTTTACACAAGTTAACCACTTTAGCCCCAGCCCTATTTCGGACACTTTTTGTTCACAAGTTAAAACCAGTATTTTTTCCTAGAAAACTACTTAGAACCCCCAAACATTATATATATTTTTTTAGCAAAGACTCTGGAGAATAAAATGTCGGTCATTGCAAAATTTTTTGTCACGCGGTATTTGCGCAGCGGTCTTTAAAACGCCATTTTTTTGGAAAAAATTTGAAAAATCACATTTCACTGCATTTAAAAAATACTAAACAGTAAAGTTAGCCCATTTTTTTTGTATATTGTGAAAGATGATGTCACGCCGAGTAAATAGATACCAAACATGTTACGGTTTAAAATTGCGCCCCCCTGTGGGATGGCGACAAACTACGGTCAATAGAGATCTCAATCTGCGACGCTTTAAATTTATTTAACGGTTACCAGTTTAGAGTTAGAGTGTAGCTCTTTTTTTTTAATTATTGCCCACGCTCTGGCGATCGCGGCGATACCTCACATGTGTGGTTTGAACAGCGATTTCATTTGCGGCTCGACTTGCGTATACGTTTTTTTTTGTGCGCGAGCTAACGGTGACGGGGACGGCTAAATTTTTTTTTTTTTTTTTTTTCCTATTTATTTTTTCTTTTTTTTTAAACTTTATTACAGGTTTTTAAAAAAAAAAAAAATCTGATCACTTTTATTGCTGTCACAAGCAATGTAAACATCCCTGGTGACAGCAATATGTCGTGACAGGTACTCTTTATGGAGGGATCGAGGGTCTAAAAGACCCTAGACCCCTCCACTACACTTCCCTGTATGCAAAACGCCGAAAACGGCATTTTTGCATACAGCCGTTTTTCAAATCTGCCGCCTTTTGCAGCACAGTAACCCGGACGTGACGTCATGGACGCCGCCTCCGGGTTACGTCATCGGAGACCCGATCGATGCCGTTTCCGGCATTCATCGGGACTCCATCCAGCCGGCGGACGTGCCGGCTGGGTGCTCGGGGCTCCCGGTGGGACGGTAGCCCCGAGCAAAGCCGCGGAAGGCGGCGGGAGGGGGGGGACGTCCCCTCCCGCCCCCCCGGGTAACGATCGAGCGGCTCCCGAGCCGCATCGATCGTTACCGACGGAAAGCCGACCGTCGGCTTCAAACAACGGTACCGGGATGATGCCTCTAGCTAGAGGCATCATCCCGGTATAACCCCGCAAAGTCTGATCACGTAGAGGTTACGTGACTGGTAGTAAAGTGGTTAATCAGCGTTGGTGTCGGGAAGGAGGGGGCAAAGGAGCAGACTAGTTAGGTTGAGGCTGGGATTCTACTTTAATGGACCATGTACATTCTGTCCTTACTACACACTGGGGTTGATTTACTAAAACTGGAGAGTGCAAAATCTGGTGCCGCTGTGCATAGGAACCAATCAGCTTCCAGCTTAATTGAACAAGTTGAAGTTAGAAGCTGATTGGTTACCATGCATAGCTGCACCAGATCTTGCACTCTCCAGTTTTAGTAAATCAACCCCCTTGACAGGAGCATAGAAGTGCAAGTTACAGCTTGCCTCTGTCTGATCATTTAGCCGATTACCCATTCTGTTTAAGAAGCACACACTTTTACTGCCAAAGCATTTGGAGCAGCCATCATTTTGTAGCTTGCAACAAATTTAACAATCCCCCTTAAGCCGGCCATAGATGGGGCAATTTTCTCAACCCGTGATTGCAAGAAAGAAAATCACTCAATTGAGTCAATGTTGATTTATTTTATTTTTATTTTGAGGTTGTTTGTCATCTGTTTCCCTTCACTTCCTGTCAAATACCCACAACAGGAAGCGAGAGTCAATCCCTCCAAAGTGAGGGAAATCCCATCTTAGACAGTTGCCACTAAAACAGTTGTTGCCATTGGAAGGGTTCATATCTATTGGTGGTGGTAAGTCAACATTTGGGATTCTCCCTCACTTTCATGTCTGGTGACAGTGGTCAACAGGACAAATAGAGAGGGTGATTCTCCCCAACGCGGACACAGACCACAAAAAAAACCTGACAATGGTTTTAATTACCCTCCACTCCAACCAAATAAAAAAAAGGTTTTGGCTTTATATATATACTTTAAGCTTATAGCTGCCAAACAATAAATCTTGATCATATCAGACGTAAACGGAGCAGTTGTATGATGACTCTTTACCAGGGTTTCTCAACTAGGGTTCCTCTTGAGGTTGCTAGGGGTTCCTTGAGAAATTAGCAATTTCTGCCTCTCAGATAAGTTCCCAATAGCACCAATGTTCCTTTTTGCTATCTGTAAGGGGGTAATTCTTCCCAATGATGACAAGCGTAAGGAGCATTCTTCGCACTGACTGTCACACTAATGTGTCATGAGTTGTAGATTTTTAACTTTTAGCAGGGGTTCCCCGAAACCAGAAATTTATTTCAAGGGTTCCCCTGTGTTGAGAAGGTTGAGAAAGGCTGCTCTATACATACATCCATTAAAAATACACAAATTGATCATTATTATTAACAGTCCTTTATTAAAAGTTACAGGAAGGGACTTGTATATCAGTCGGGATTTGATCAGTTATTTATCTCTAGTAGTCATCACAGTGGATATGTTTATCTCTAGTAGTCATTGTAAATGTGATATTACTGGATCAGGAAATTATTGAATGACTATGGACACACTGCTACCCATGTAATCATTTCCTGTGTGACAGATCTCAGTTAAAAAATCAATCCTTCAAATTGGATTTTCCTGTTCAGTTGATTGTTTCTTCTAAGAAAAGGCCATTGGTGTCCGCTCAGTGCATAAACATTCACATTCATTGAGACGCCATAAGAACAGAATGACTGGAGCTGACATTGCTGGCTTGTTTCTACAGGTGCACGGTGCAAGACGGTAATATTTATCATTGCTTCAATGCTCAGCTAGTCCCTGATCTGGAATAAGCATGGGACCAGAAAAGTATGGGGGCACCTGATATACACCTACATATTCAAGATCAGAGGCTCTGTTCTTCTATGTTTAAATTTAAATAAATTATAATTTCGTCAATGTCAAAGAATTAAAATTACATTAAAATAAGAAATTGACTGACCCTATGTTCACATTTATGCAAACAGCAAAACGCACTACAGTCCCTTTAACATGGTTTGCTATGGTACACATTCACATCTATGCGTTTTTCAGCTGGTGCGGTATTGGAAAGTGTCAGAGACGTTTTTTTTCTCGCAGCAGATTGCGTTTTACGTGTAATAGACTTCCATAGGCCCGCACCAAAAATTCAAGTGTTGCGTGTTTGACGCATTTTTACATGCATCTTGCATTTTGCGGTTTGTGTTCTTTTTTTTTTCTCCATAACACACTGTGTATAGCTGGTTGTTAAGGAGCGGGCCAGGAAGCCGGCCACCTCGTCCTTAAAAACCGATGAGTCATCAGCTGCCAGCGGGCTTCCCCACTGACAGCTGAATGAAAAACAAAGCATTGCCCAGCAATAAAAAAAATAGGCAAAAAAATGATGGGATAAGTCATCAGCTGCCACCGGGCTTCCTCACTGAGAGCTGAATGTAAAAACCAGCACTGTCGGCAATTGAGAAAAACAACAAAAAAAAAAGCGTGGGGTCCACTTCGAAATCCATACCAGACCTGAAGGGTCTGGCATGCCTTTTCTTTGCTGATTTTTTGATTGCCAGCAGTCCTTGTTTTTATATTCAGCTCTCAGTGGCGAAACCCGCTGGCAGTTGATGACTTGTCGGTTGTTAACCACTTGCCGACCGCCGCACGACTATCTACGTGGGCGGTCAGCCCCTCACAGGCAAAGTGACGTAGGTCTACGTCGCTCGCCTGTGAGGGTTTAGGGAGCGAGCGCGCGCCGCCGGAGGCGCGCTCCCGCTCCCGCGTGGTCACGGACCCCCCCGCGCGTGTGACCGGCGGACCCGATCGCCGCCGGCCACTCTGCGATCGGCGGGGGAGAGGGAGAAAGTCAGGCAGCTTGTGTAAACAAGCTGCCTGTCATTCTCCTCTCTGTATGAGAGATGATCACATGGATCTACTATGTAGATCCATTGATCACTCTGCATACAGTTGAAGCCCCAGCCAATCACAGTTAGAAGCACGCCCCTAGGGACACACACAGCCCCTCCCTCTCAAATAAAGTTAACCCCTTCACTACCAGTGTATTTTTACAGTAACAGTGCATATATATAGCACTGATTACTGTAGAAATGTCACTGGTAACCCCAAAAGTGTCAAAAATGTCAGTCAAGGGTCCGATCTGTCCGCCGCATTGTCGCAGTACCGCAAAAAAATCGCAGATCGCCGCCATTACGCGTTGAAAAAAAAAACAACAAAAATGACAAAAATCTTTCCCTTTGTTAGTAAACGCAATAACTTTTGCGCAAACCAATCAAAATACGCTTTTTGCGATTTTTTTTACCAAACATAGGTAGCATAAAACAAATTGGCCGAAAATATTAAAAAATTTTGATTTTTACATTTATTTTTGGGGGAATTTCATATAAAAAAAGGGAAAAATATTGCTATTTTTGCAAAATTTACGCTCTTTTTTTGTTTATAGCGCGTGATCAAAAAATCGCACAGGTGATCAAATACCGCCAAAAGAAAGCTCTGTTTGTGGGAAAAAAAGGACGCCAAATTCGTTTAGGTACACGACCGCGCAATTGTCCGTTAAAGTCACGCAGTGCCGAATCGCAAAATACCCCCTGGTCAGGAAGGGGGTAAAATCTTCCGGGGCTTAAGTGGTTAAGGACGCCGCAGCCAGCATCCCAGCCTGCTCCTTAACAACCAGCTAAACCAGAAAAAAAAAGCAAAATGCATTAAAAACGCATGTTTAAGAAACACAAAACGCACCGAAAAATGCGCCTGACATATACCACATAGATGTGAACCTAGGGTAAAGGTAAAACTTCTTTTCTGTCTTTGACCGAGCTGAGAGAGAAAAGAACATTTGTCAGGTTTTTTTTGGTGTCTGTGCCCCCATTAGGGAGATTTGCCCTCTCTATTTATCTTGTTTTAAAGCAATATAAAACATAAATCCAAAAAAAGTAAAATATTGCAGCTTACCAATCATTAGATGTAATGGCTGCATTCATTTTCTTTTTGTTTCAGGCTTTTTTCCCTCTGTTTTAACCTGGTGATCTGGCCAGTAACACACCTCCTGTGTTAGAGTACCTCCATTCTGGACTAAGGAGCACAGGAGGCACAGAAGGCAGGAGCATTGTCAGTCAGTATAAGCAGTTACAGCAACAGTTTGTTTTTTCCTTTTAGGATAAAGGATTTACATAAATAAATAAAAGCTCATCATTTTAATCACCCGTCAGTGGTAAATGATTTGTCCCATTCCTGTAATTGCAAGAAAACGTGTTCTTTTGAAAAACAACAGATCTACTGGCTGGATCACCAGATGAAAATAGAAGAAAGAAAGCCTAAAAAAAGAAAACTAGCCATCACATTTTAGAATTGGTAAGCTGCAATATAACAAATGTTTGCTTTTGTGATTAATACTGCTTTAATGCTATCTCCAAGAGTGAAATAAAATCCAGAACAGAACCCAGAACAGAAATAGAAGGAAAATCTTCCAATGGGGACAATATTTCTGGTGACCCTGGTGACAACCAGGTATTCCCCTACTTTGGAGGGGTTTCCTCTCACTTCCTGTTTTGCTGTGGGACAGGAAGTGAAGGGAAATGGGATACAGATGGCAAAAATAACCTGACAGTGTTGTAACCCTCCCTTAGCCTCCGTTCACATTGGAGCGATTTGTCATGTGATTTGAAAAGTCGCACCCTCTTTCCAGCAATGCGAATGTTCAAATCGATGTCACACCGACGTTGTGGTGCCGCATCAATTTGAAAAAGTAATATATGCACTACTTTTGGTGGATTCGGGTGGGACTTGCATAGGCATTTGTGCAGAAAGCTGTACAGATGTCTTCAAAGTAACACTCGAAGTGTGGCTTTGAAATTGTGCAAGTCGCAAGCCGAAAGGCCGCTTTCCCTTAGAAAGAATGGCGACGACAGGACCCAGCAGCCGATCTGAAAACAGCTGGGATGCTGACATCGCGTGATCCCTGGACAGGTAAGTGTTTATATATTAAAAGTCCGCCGCTACAGCATTTGTAGCCAGGGCTGCTGTTAGAAATCACAGGGCCCCATACAGCCTACCTGGCAGGGCCCCCCACCCCAATATATCAAGACAATATTTTCACCAAAAATACACTAAAATCATTATTAGCGGGTACAAACATAACAGAGAACCTGTGTGAATTAGCCCTTTTTAATTGTTTTTAACATTTAAAAAAATTTTTTATATATATATTAAAAATTTTACAATTATTTTATTGTACAATTTTTTAACTATTTATTACAATGTTTAATTATTATTATTTTTTTAAATACATTGTTATTTTTTTTTTTTACAGGACAGGGAAGCCTGCAGCGCTGTGTGTGTGTGGGGGGGGGGCACAGTGAAAGGGGGCACACAGGAAGGGGGATGGGGTTCAGAAGCAGGCAGAACAGGGAGGGGGATCAGTGTCATAGAGGCAATTACAAGAACGATGCCCCGTGTCTGTGTCTCTCCCGGCAGCAGCTGAAAGCTGGCAGGAGGGGGAGAAACTGGCTTTCAGCTCCTGCAGAAAGCCACATAGGGCTTCCTTCTGTAATTGCCCTTCCGCCCGACTGCTGGATTCTCCGTGCTGTTGGGGCCCCCTACAGGAGGACTGGTGCCCCCCCCCCCCCCCCATCAGCTGCTGACTTTTAATTTTTTTTTCCCAGCTGGAACATTGCTCTAAGTGTCCAGTCCACCTGTAATTCACACCATTCCCAGCATGTGCACTGTGTATTTAGCTTCACACCTAACCATAGAAGAATTATCACATCCGTGCAGATCAAGAAGCTTGTTTGCTGAAGAGTGAGAAATCCTCTCTTCCAGTGTACATGTGATACTGCCAAAACAGCTCTTTCTGATCTTCATGCAAATGAGTCTACGTGCTACAAGCGGCACATTGTTGTTACTGACTACCTGTCATTCACCAATGTTACTCCTAAACTGACAACACTTGTCATTCTCCTTGTGCTTATATGACACAAATACACTTCTGTGTATGGTGTAAAAGAAAAGTCTGGGCGTATTTTCAGTTAGTGCCCATTTGATGGGTTAGAGCTGGATAATTTCCCCATGACTTCAATAAAAAAGACCATTTATAGATATAGCAGATCCTTCTACTACTATGGGCATTATTCTATTTGGGTAGACACATTATATTAACATTTGAATACACTTGTATATAAATACATATGCGGCATGATTGTTGCTGCAAAAACTTGCTGACTGACTGAGTTACAATCTGCTGGAAAAATAGTGACCTAGCAATTCCATAGAAAATATCATGATTTCTTTAGTAAATAAATTGCTTTTAAAAAAAAAAAAAAAAAGAGGATTTTATTGATACAAAATTTACACAGTAAGCTGCACTGATATGCAGAGAGGATATACATTTCACATTAACCACTTAAGCCCCGGAAGATTTCACCCCCTTCCTGACCAGGGCCTATTTTGCGATTCAGCACTGCGTGATTTTAATGGACAATTGCGCGATCGTGCGATGCTGTACCCAAATGAAATTGACGTCCTTTTTTTTCCCACAAACAGAGCTTTTTTTTGGTGGTATTTGATCACCTGTGCGATTTTTTGATCATGCGCTATAAACAAAAAAAAGAGCGACAATTTTGCAAAAGTAACAATATTTTTCACATTTTTTCACATGAAATTCCCCCAAAAAATGTAAAAATCAAAGTTTTTTAACATTTTAGGCCAATTTGTTTTCTGCTACATATGTTTGGTAAAAAAAAAAATCACAAAAAGCGTATTTTGATTGGTTTGCGCAAAAGTTATTGCGTTTACTAACTAAGGGAAAGATTTTTGTCATTTTTATTTTTTTAACGAGTAATGGCGGCAATCTGCGTTTTGTTTTTGCGGGACTGCGACATTGCAGCGGACAGATCGGACCGTTGACTGACATTTTTGACACTTTTGGGGGTACCAGTGACATTACTACAGTAATCAGTGCTATAAATATGCACTGTTACTGTAAAAATGACACTGGCAGGGAAGGGGTTAACTTTATTGGAGAAATAGGGGTTAAGTGTGTCCCTAGGGGCGTGCTTCTAACTGTGCAGGGATGTGGCTGTTTGTGTAACTACAGAGATATACGATCCTACATAGCAGGACCGTATGATCTCTGCACTTACACAGGGGAGAATGACAGGCGGCTTTCACATTTTACATTTCACATTTCACTTTTACATTAGCCGCCTGCCTTTCTCCCGCTGTAACGGACGATCGCGAGTGACCGGCGGACATCAGGTCCGCCGGTCACATGCGCGGGGATCCCAGTGAGCGAGCGCGGGCGGGAGCACGCCCACCCCCTATTGGCTCGCAAGCGAGTGACGTACCCATACGTCACTTTGCCTGCATGGGGCTGACCGCCGCAGTATGTGTACTTGCGGCGGTTGGCAAGCGGTTAACCACCTACCTACTGTAGCACTTTCACCCCCTTCCCGCCCAGGCCAATTTTCAGATTTCAGCGCTGTCACATTTTTGAAGGACAACTGTGCAGTTATACAACGCTGTACTCATGTGAAACTTGTATCATTTTTTTTTTAGGCAGATAGAGCTTTGTTTTGGGGGTATTTAATCACCACTGGGTTTTTTAATTTTTGCTAAACAAACAAAAAAAAACCTGAGAATTGAAAAAAAAAAAAAAAAAAACAGTTTTTCTTAGTTTCTGTTATACAATTTTCTACAAAAGTAATTTTTCTCCTTCACTGATGTGCGCTGAAAAGGCTGCACTAATAGGCTGGAGTAATGAGTACTGAGAGGCTGCACTAATGGGCACTGATAGGCTGCACTAATGCGTACTGATAGGCTGCACTAATGGGCAATGAGGTGACACTGATGGGTTCTGATGAGGCAGCACTGATGAGGCTGCACTGATATGTGGCATTGATGGGCACTGATAGGCACCACTGATAGGCAGTACTGATGGGCACTGATAGGCATCACTGATAGGCAATGACAGGCATCACTTATGGGCACTGACAGGCAGCACTTGTGGGCACTGTTGGGGATGCACTGATGATCAGTACCCTTAATATCAGTGTAGATGTCCCCTGTGTGGATTTGTCAGTTATCGGCTCTCCTCTCCTCACACGCTGTCAGCATGAGGAGAGGACTCCCGACAACCAGCAAATCCTATTTACACTGTGATCAGCTGTGATTGGACACAGCTGGTGACATGGTAAAAAGCCACTGTAAAGAAGTTTACTGTCCCTCACACTTTAGGGGGGGGGGGGCCAGTCTGGGGCCATTGAATGCAGAAAATGCCCCGACACCAGTGGGAGTAGACTGTGTTTCAGGCTTGATGGTCACTGGGATTAAAAAGCTACATAGTGTCTGTGGTCAGTAGGAGAAATAGTACCCCATCATTGGTATTATTTGAAGTGATAGTGCCCTATTATTAGTGTTGGTGGAAGGAAAATTTGCCATTCATTGGTGTCAGTGGGAGAAATAGTTCCTCACTGTTAGTGTTAGAGGGAGGAATGGTGCCTCATTATTGGTGTCAGTAGCAGAAGTAGTGCCTTGTTTCAATGGGAGGAATAGTACCTCCTTTAAGTGGGAGGGACAGTACCCCAAGAGTCACATACAGGCAAGCACAAGGCTGCATCTGGTCCATGGACTGCAGTTTGGAGACCACTGCTAAAGACAATAGATGAAAATTTTTATATGATTGGGGGTGATCTAATATCTATGGTAGGACTTTTTTTTCATCCAGGAAAAATTTACATTGTCAACCCACCTGGCTGAAATTCTAGTCTTGCGAGAATGGTGAAGTTACCTCCTCCATCATGAAAACTACGGTGCGCCAAACCACTAGTCCACAACACTGCATCATGGAAGGAGGTCACATTCTCCTCTACTGGGTCATTTCTACTAGCTAAGAGGTAATTAGGGTAGTAACCCCTAGCGTTGCTAGACTGCTAGAGTAGGATGTTTTTATGTTAGTGTAGGTAGCCAAGCCTGTGTTTTTTCAGGGTGGGTGATTGACTCAGGTAGGTTGGATGACTCAGAAACTCCTACCTGCTTGCTGGAAACTTGGATAAGGTTTCAGAAGAAGTTAGGAGGAGTCTAGGAGGCATTAGCTGGAGTATTCTGTGGGCCCTGACCAATCCCCAACAGAAGGGTTGGCAGGGGTCAGGCCCCCACAAATACTTAGGGTCAGCCCAGCAAGAGCAGAGTTAATTTGGGTGGAAGATGGAGATGGAATGTTAGGCTGTTGAGGCCTTTGAGAGTAGCCCCTTAGTCTGGGGGTGTAGTGAACTCAGGCCTGGGCTTGGGTGTGGAAGGGACCCCTTTTCATGGCACACAGAGGGAACCTGACCAGGATGCATGGGAGCAAGGAGAAGAGAACACTGCCAGGCAAATCTCCAGGGAGGAAGACAGCCACGTGGGCTGGTGAGTGTTGCAGTCAAAAGACTGAGACTCATGTCTGAAGGGACTGAGTGCAAGCAGTCTGGGATGGATGCAGAGTCAGTCTGGGAGGACTGTAGAGAAGTAGCCGGGAGGGCTAGTGAAAGGGGCAGCTGCAACTAGGTGGGCTGGCAGTGCCTGAAGAGGTGATACTGGGAACAGTGGCCACAAGGAAAGGACAGCTAGCACTAAAGACCTCTTTTTTTGCTGCACTCCTAAAAGGGCCCATGGTCCCTGCCTGCAAAGGGCATTCACAAGGATCTAACTGAGTGTGTGCTGGATCAAACAATCAGTGCTAGCTGGTCCTGGGAGTTTTAGTTCTACAAGCAAGTCTGTGCTGGAGGTACTCTGTTACTGCCACCTTGCCCTGAATGGACAGAGTGACGGTGTCATCAGACAGTTTAGAAATCCTTGGGTGTTCGCTATTTCTCTAGAAATTAATAAACAGACCTGATGCCTCCCATTGGTGGCTGAATTAGCAAAATTTCAGATTTGCTGATTTTTAATCATTTGAACATTTGCATGCAGAGATCTGTATTTCAATATATTTAGAACAATTTAAAAAATGTTTCTGTTTGCTTTATGTTTGAATAAATGTACATTAAATGTAATGAAGCTGTTCCTCCCCCTCCTTTCTTCATAGAATAAACAGGAATCCTTGTGTGACCACGACATTCCTATTCAGGGAAGAAGATGCACCTGCAAACGTCGAGAGACGGTCAGATTGTGCATACATGTCCAACCATTCTTTGATGCCATTGGCTTGTTTTCCAATGTCAGATGCCATTTTATTATAACTTTGTAGAACCACAGAAGCCCCCTTTCATTTGTAGAGAGGGCTGTGAAATGAAGTGTTACAGCTCCCAATGTAAGGGTAGAATTTTTCAATGCATTTCCTGTATATACAGTTTTTTTCCTATAAAAGTTTATTTAGAACGTGTGAGCATTCAAAGGTGCGATTAAAAAGAAGCTCCATTTAGAATAAACTATTTTTAAGCAGTTGTAATTGCTAAAATCCAACTCTAAACAAGTAATTGTGTGCCACCAGTTTCTAGTTGTATTTTTTTAATGTGAGAATTTTCTGGGACTACAATGAATTCTCTACAGGGGCTCAACTCTGCTACCTGAAATATGTCTGACCTGTGCACAGTGGAAATGTGCAAATGAACCTGAAAGGCTTTAGATTTGGGCTGATTTACATTAGATAGAAATGATGCACTTATTTGAGTTGTAACCCTAAAAAACATGCTCCTGTCCCTTTAAGGCACGACATATAGCATAGTGCTTTTGTCATGTCATTTGTCCATTTCTATGTTGTACAATATCTGGCTGATCCTGCCTGTTCCTGTCTTCCCCTCTGTAAACTGACCCCATTTATCATGGCTGCTTAACCCTTAAAGCGTGTTCAGTTTACATGCCTTCGTAATCCATCTTCCCCTCCCCCCTCCCTCTCTCCATGTCAATTCCGTAGTCCGTGTAAGAGTTGATCTCCTCCCTGCCCCTCTCCTATCCTTTCCATTGCTCTCCTCTCCTCTCCTCCCTGTGTAAATATATTCTCTGTAGCTGCTCAAGTGCTTGTAAAGTAAATAAACATGTATTAATTACTTTGATTCTCTCTGTTTTAGGTCCCTGTTTAGTAGAGTGCATATGTTTTCCAAAAATGATAATGCTAAATATTTTCTTTGCAAAGCCTGCTGGCCTGTCATGTGACCTCCTTCTGCTAGCTTGCATTATTCACAGGGAAATCTTAGCCCCTCCCACTGTGATATCTTAGATCAGGAAGGAAAGCAGAGGGAGGTCACATGACAGGACAGCAGGGCTCTGCACAGAAGGTATTTAGCATCACTGAACAGAGACCTAAAACAGAGAGAATCAAAGTAATTAATACATGTGACTTTACAAGTCAACCACTTTATCCACAGTGGGATTGATTTACTAAAGGCAAATAGTCTGTTCACTTTCTAAGGGAATTTTTCCTTAAAGTGCTTGTAAAGCCACTTGTAAAGTCTCCTCAGTCCCCTGTGTTAGATAATGTTATGTTCCCGGTTGTAATTGGGTGATGGAAGTCAGCAGAGCCTCACTTTTTTCTCTAAGCTCTGGGGAAAATCCCTTGCAAAGTGCGACTTCACTTGAAATCATCCTCTGTACATCTGCAGTGCATTACAGCCATTACTAGATACAGACAGTGCTTCTTAGGCAGCCTATATAAGATTCATTTTTTTTCATTCAACCAGCAGATGAATCAACAAAAGACCATTTCCCCATGCACACACTAGAGATGGATGGGGGAATTACTGCCACAGACCTATTGTATTCTGATAGTGGGGTGACTTCCCAGAGGTCAGAATACAGTGATTAGTGCTGCTGGCTATAGAAACACCCGACAGGATGGTTGTACAGAAGTTGATCAGTAGACCAACTTCTGTACAACGAGAATTCCCATAATATCGATCCATGTATGGCCAGCTTATCTCTCACTCTTTTCATTGGTAGTGAACAGGTAAGTAGCAGTCATGTGAAATGCGTCTACTGTCCTACCCTGCTGTACCTTGTACCACTCATGTGAATAAAGAACTTTTCTTCATTGGATTCCGTGGTGGTGTGCGACCATCTTCTTCTTTCATGCTTCTCCTGGTGTCAAGCCGAGGTTCAGCACCCACCTTGAATCGTGGACTTTGACTAGCCTGAGCGGTGTTATCTCTCTTCAACTTCTGTACAACCAGACTTCCCATAATATCGATTCCCTGTATGGCCAGCTTATCTCTCACTCTTTTCATTGGTAGTGAACAAGCAAGTAGCAGTCATGTGAAACGCGTCTACTGTCCTACCCTGCTGTACCTTGTACCACTCATGTGAATAAAGAAATGTTCTTCATTGTATTCCGTGGTGGTGTGCGACCATTTTCTTCTTTCATGCTTCTCCTTGTTCTCCTGGTGTCAAGCCGAGGTTCAGCACCCACCTTGAATCGTGGACTTTGACTAGCCTGAGCGGTGTTATCTCTCTTCAACTTCTGTACAACCAGACTTCCCATAATATCGATCCATGTATGGCCAGCTTATCTCTCACTCTTTTCATTGGTAGTGAACAAGCAAGTAGCAGTCATGTGAAATACGTCTACTGTCCTACCCTGCTGTACCTTGTACCACTCATGTGAATAAAGAAATGTTCTTCATTGTATTCCGTGGTGGTGTGCGACCATTTTCTTCTTTCATGCTTCTCCTGGTGGCGAGCCGAGGTTCAGCACCCACCTTGAATCATGGACTTTGACTAGCCTGAGCGGTGTTATCTCTCTTCAACTTCTGTACAACCAGACTTCCCATAATATCGATCCATGTATGGCCAGCTTAGCTCTCACTCTTTTCATGCTCAATACTTTTGTTATCAATTCAGTGCATTGTTTTAATACAGGAGCATCTACTATGCATTTGTTAACCACTTGCCGACCAGTCACGTTGACTGTACTGCGGCAAAGTGGTTCGATTCCGTCCAGCGACGTAGACCTACGTCGCTGAACTCCTCCCCTTGTAGGCGGCGCTCACGCGCTGCCGGAGGTGCGCTCCCGCTGTATTCAGTCACAGCGGGAGTCGGGCCAGGGGAGGAGCGGCGGTGATCGTCGCTGCTCTTCCCCGATCGTCGGGGATTTGAGTTTGGAGATCCGCCTGCTTGTGTAAACAGAGCGGGCGGATCTCCTAAGTGTCAAACAGTGACAGATTGCAGGGTTCAGCATAGCTGAACATGCGATCTGTCCCTGTGTCACTCAGTCACCTCCCCCCACACACGTTAGTAAGCACCAGGCATACATTAACCCCTCGCTCTCCAATAAAACTAACCCCTTCCCTGCCAGTGTCATTTTTACAGTAACAGTGCATATTTATAGCACTGATTACTGTAGAAATGTCACTGGTACCCCCAAAAGTGTCAAAAATGTCAGTCAAGGGTCCGATCTGTCCGCCGCAATGTCGCAGTCCTGCAAAAAAAATCGCAGATCGCCGCCATTACTCGTTTTAAAAAAAAACACCAAAAATGACAGAAATCTTTCCCTTAGTTAGTAAACGCAATAACTTTTGTGCAAACCAATCAAAATACGCTTATTGTGATTTTTTTACCAAACATAGGTAGCAGAAAACAAATTGGCCAAAAATGTTAAAAAAATTTGATTTTTACATTTTTTTGGGGGGAATTTCATATAAAAAAATGTTAAAAATATTGTTATTTTTTCAAAATAAACACTCTTTTTTTGTTTATAGCGCAAAAAGTTAAAATTGCACAGGTGATCAAATACCACCAAAAGAAAGCTCTGTTTGTGGAAAAAAAAGGACGTAAATTTCGTTTGGGTATGGCGTCGCACGACCGCGCAATTGTCAGATAAATTTGCACAGCGCCGAATCGTAAAAAGTGGCCTGGACGTAAGACAGCAAAATCCTCCGGTGGTAAAGTGGTTAATTACCATTTAGCAATGGTAATTTAGACCACCGGATTGTGGGGGAGAAGACACTTTTGGGGATGGTTTAGCAGCACATAGGAGGAGAAAGTCTGGTAAATAAATCTTCTTTAACAATTCCCCTAGACCTAAACAAGCAGTCATCCAACAATGGATCATTTTTTAGTTTCCCAGAGTTGGGCTTTAAGCTGGCCATACACTAGTGGATCTTCAATAGAAAAAAATGTGTTTTGGGAATGTTCATTTGATTTTCTAATAGTTAGTAGGGTCAAAGTGAAGATCATTTTTGTAACTTGTCCAAACTACGCAGCTTAAAAAAAATGTACACTGCTATAAGTTTACTGCTCAATTGCACAAATAAATAATTATCAAGCAAATCATGTCTGTCTATACATATTACAAAAGTATATTTGGCAGTTAAACACACGTTTTGCACAGGCCTATTGCAAAGGCGCATGAATGGAACCAGTTCTGGTTATACAAACAATCTAATGTTCTTTTGTAAATGGAATAGTTTGACACTCATGTGATACAGCGGTGATAAATAGAATCGCACAGAATTTCAAGGGCAAAATGACATCATAATCATATGTTGCCTTGCCATAAAAACAGAAAATTTGAAAAGAAAAGCTGACTCTATTCAGCTCTGTACAAAACAAACACATATTTCATATAATTAACCAGAAAGAGTAAGAAGGTTGAGTTTCCACCAAACATCTGTCCTGTATTTACAGTTCTTGTTTAATTTGGATCCATTAATTTAGTTTTAAAGATAGCAGTATATAGAAACAAATTAAGTCCATCGGCCCAGCAAAGTTTAGAAAAACAAAGCGTGTTTACAGTTTCTCAAATTTGTGTCTCATCCTCTCGACCATATCTGTATAAATCAAACCCCAAACCCAAGTGTTTCCCTAACAAAGCTGATTCTGTAATGCTAAACAGAAGTGGAGTGTGGAAGAACTTCTTGTGTAGAATGGCTACTTAGTTTTGGACACTGTTGACTTAGAAACATAAACAACTATTTAAACCATAGTGGCTTCATTCCTTAAAGTGCGCGTCTGGGGAAAAATTAAGATATTTAGCACGTCTCTGGAATTCATAGACATTTCACCTTGAGTTGCCTCCTTAAAAATAGTGCAAGTACTAAGCTGTAGTATAGTGAGTTGACAACTCTATCTCTTCTGCACTGAATTTCCAAGCAGTGCTGTCAGTCTTGCCTGACTTTTTCTCTTCTGGACTACAGATCATCTTGCTTTTTGTTTTAGAGGTGAAGGAAAAAGGTGTTCTGTAATCAAACTGGGATTTCAAAGTAGCAGAGGCATTGTTTTGTCTTGTAGTGCTACCCCCGAAGGGGCCGCTGATTAATGAGCACAATCTTCTCGTGAAAGACTAGTAGACTAGAGGTATGTACTCCTCAGGAGGGGAACTAATTGACCCAAGTCCATAGGACAGTTTTTTCCATGAAAAGGAGACTACTGGATCAAACCTCTCAAGAGAGAAACTACTTAGCCCAAACCTAGCATAAACTACTTAGCCCAAACTACTTAGCCCAAACTTAGCATCTCCACAAAAGAAACTACTTAACCCAAACTTAACATCTCCACAAAACTAAGAGCCGGTTCACACTACCGCGACCAGAAAGTCGCCCCATGAAGGAGCGACTTTTTAGCGTGACTTTGAAGAGACTTGGAAGAGACTTGGAAGAGACTTGGAAGAGACTTGGAAGAGACTTGTGCACTACTTTGAAGAGACTTAAATGATAGACAACTTTGTTTGTGGGGAATGCCTGGCTAATCTTTTTCTTCTTCCTGGAAAGTCTGATCACAGTCGCTTGAAAATAGATAAGGATCCGACTTATAGGCGACTCCCATTGAAGTCTATGTGCACAAGTCGGATAGAGGTCGCCTTGAAGTAGTACAGGAACCTTTTCTGAAGTTGGAGCGACTTCAGTAGTGCATATTAAGACGGCTCTCATTCATTTACATTGAATTTGTAATGACAAGAGACTTGGGGCGACTTGAGGGCACACAAGTCGTGTCCCAAGTGGGAGTAGTGTGAAGCGGGTCTAAAGGGAACTCGTCAATATGTACCTCTCAGGAGACAAACTATATGGCACAGCAATCCCAACAATCACCAGGATTTTGCTGTAAAACTGTATTTACGAGGTTAGGGGAGCACCTGTGACCATTTGACTTCCTCTGGGAGTCTTCCAGTGAGGCTGTGCGAACAGGATCCTCAGGTGAAATCTCGGGGTGTCAGATATACTTTCAGATGTAGGCTTCCTGGCTCTACCCAGCCTGTACCTCGATGAACAGCAACTTGAAACAGCAGAATAGCTGGAGGCAGGGGGTAGCCACCCCACACGTAAACAGTTGGAATGCCTTCAACAGGAAGACACTACAGTTCTAAAGTTTGGACTATTTATGTGCTCCTCAGTCATCTTTAGGGCCCACCTCCACAGGGATTATCTGCAGCACTATAAATATTCATGCTGTCCATTTGTCTTGCTCCACTCCCTATGTTCTAGAACTTTCCAGAAAGCAGGGGAGAGCAAAGAAACATGGAGCCTCTGAAATCCAGAATGGCCAAAATAAATAAATCACTGCTCCAAAGATTAAAGAGGAGCCAAAATACCTAAACCTACCTAACATTCTAGCAAAGTAACTAGTAGGGTGCCACACTCAGAAAGTTTGGAGCACTGAACTTCTGGCAGATCAACACTATAAGCATTTTTAAAAGGAAAAAAACATAGTGAAATGAGCATGTATTGCAGAGATATGCTGAATATGTTTTTTTTTGGCCCAGATTTATGCTTTAACTTTTCAGGTAGATGAGAACATATGGCATTTGAATAATGCAAGAGACATAAAGGCTGATTACTAAAGGAATTGACTGAAGATTAATTTTAATTATCTAAGCATGTGCTAATTCAATAAATAAACCACTAATTGCATTTCACATGGCTGGATAATTAAAGTGAATCTTTATTTTCCTTTTTGAGTGCCGATTTTATTCTTATTTCTCTTCATCAATGAGCCTCATTTATGCCTACCTGATAAATGTCTCTGTCTTTCCTTGTGGCATTCAGAATTTCCACCAGACTGTCTTGCTAGCCAAATCTTTGAACTTGCTTTATCTTGATCATCTGAATGACCTTCAAGACCTATGAAAGAGTGGGTCGTTGGGTTTTTGGTTCAAGCATCACATTTTTGTTAGCCTAAATCAGGTTTGCCAATGGTAATTTTGCAACACAGAAACATGGTGGTTGCAATCACAATTAAAGACAGTGTAGCTCTCCTTTGAGTGGCAGAGTGTTATGAAAAATAGCCCTCCCCAATTAGAATAGTGTGTTAAAACTGTAGGTAAATAGGAGAACCAGAACCATAACTAAGTGGAAAAGTGGGTTTAATAATAAAGTTGGCAGTGCCTCCACCCAGGACAGGACCTCTGTGAACAGAGGGAATTCCATTTCTGGGAAATTAATTAGTAATCCAAACAAAGTAATTGGGATCAGAAGAACTACTGTAACCAGAATATAATATTAACCATAAGTACATAGAAACACATGTATAGAAATAATACAAGCTTTATATAAGAAATATCAATAACTGTACATACATCCAATGTACAAACAGGTTTTATCAGCAAAGAGCCCAATAGGAGTTCTGGTGGAATTGTACATGCATAAAGAGGTACATTATATATAGTTATTAATAGAGATTCCTACAGATGAGTGTTGCAGCAAAGTTGAGTTGTAAGGGCCCCTGAGGATCATGCAGTGTCTGTCTTTGTGTCAAAGACTTTCAGGCTAGCTCAGCGGTCATGGGGGTATCCTCCAACTGTTGTCCAACCAGCCTGGAATGGAACTTTTCATTGGCAGAAACTGTGGTTTGGCACTGGAACTCAGAGTCAGCCTATCTAATCTGTGATTTAGTTATTCCCTAATAATGTATAATAGTCTCTTCTGGTCCAGGATTTAGTGGCATAGACAGGACACGTGGCTGAGACTTTCCCTCTCACTTCACTTCCACCTTCTGGGGTTTCAAAGCCAACAAGCAGGGGCAGGAAGTGCATACATAATATATTTACAGGCATTTACAAATTCAAACAGAAGATGGCAGTAGATTCCTACAACAGCATAAGAATTCAGATAAATCTGACTGCATCAGATTAAGATTACTTTTAGACATTGTTGTGGCATTCCCTGGACTAGCAGTTCAGAGATCTGTGTTTATTAAGAAAATCTGCATTTTGGATGGAAAATTGTCCAACGACCAATGTTGTTTTTCAAACAGGTAATGTAATATAAGTTTATATAATAATAATTATTCTCACCTTTTTATCCTTTGTTGCATCACAGTGCTTCTTATTTCTTTAATCATTTGTAAACATTTCCTGTCTATATGCATACACTTCATCATAGGCTGCATGGCATATTTGGGGTAGATTTCCTACCACACATATTAATCTATTACAGCTGAGGAATCTGTTCTGAGAATGTGCTCTCTGCATGCTTCCAGCCCAGTGGCCAAGCTATCACAGACAGCTTCTGTTCTCCAGGTATGACCAGGAACCAGCAATACGGGTTCCTGATCATGTGACTACTATGACTGCCAATCACTGTGGTCACATGAAGTCCAGCCCCATCCCCTCCCAAACGTAAGACCTTTAAGTTAAAAGGTTAGGGAAATGGTTAAAGGATTTGTGTATTTTCAGTTTTGCCCTTTACATGGCATTAACAGACTCTCTACGCTCCAAATGGTCGTTTTTTTACTTTGTGTTAGTACATGTCCCCCATAGCAAGGTTCAGCTACCCATGCCCTTTTTTGACAAAAGCTTCCAAATTAGAATTTAAAAAGCCCAAAAAATATTACAAGAATTTCCTCCCATAAACATCAAAAGGTTTTTGCGCTATGTTTGGAGTTCATGGACTTCCACCAAACTTTGCTGTGTTTGCTCATCCTTATCAATGAGCAACTCAAGAGATACTGTAGTTGCTTATTACTAAACAACGGTTCAGTGTGATTTGCTATGCCTAGTACATACATGAACAAAGCACACATGCACCACGGGATGGGGCAGTGAGAAAAAATTTTCAAGCCCCAGCTTGGTTGGCATGCTTGGATGTTAGGTTGGCACAAGGCCATGGAAATCTTACAAATGAAGTCAAACACTGGTCGTTATTTGTACAACTGAAGAGACTACTTGATTCACCAACCTTATGTTTGTATTCTGATTTTGGTGAAACATCCTCTTTATGCTTATTGTAAGTTAATGAAATTTAGTAATTTAGTCACACTGTCATAGCTTTGGGCTCTGTGCCCACAGGTGGCCTTTCAGCATTGATACCTAAGTAGAGTAATGCTTTGTGTCTGCATATGGCAATCAGTTTCTTTCACATTCTTGCCCAGGGGTCTGCAATCTTGGAAAGTAAAAAGAGATACAACAAATGTTACTTTGCAGTTTGCTCAGGTCTACTAAAGTATACAGTGAACTGGATGCATTGTGGTCAACTGACTATTATACCTGTTGTATAAGGGTTGGAATAACTTTAATAATGTTCCTTAAAGCAGTATTAAACCCAAAAGCAAACATTTATTATATTACAGCTTGCTAATTCTTAGATTTGATGGCTGCATTCATTTTCTTTTTTAAGCTTTATTTCTTCATCCAGTGATCCAGCCAGTAAGTCTGTGTTTTTTTTTTCAAAAGAACAAGCTCTCTTTGCAGATGTACAGGGTTGAGACAACCCTTCAGGTATACATTTTATCCCAAAAGAAAAAAAATTGTTGCTGTGGCTGTAGTTTGGCTTCAATTTGTTAGTGTATCTAAACCTGCTAGGACGCCAAACACGTCCCTCCCCCCAGACCCACAATGCTGCTGTCCAAAGATTCCCCCTGTGCTCACTCATCCAGAGTGGAGGCACTCCAATACAGGAGGTGTGTTAGTTGCCAGATCACCAGGTGAAAACAGGGGAAAAAGCCTTAAAAGGAAAACGAATGCAGCCACCACATCTAAGTATTGGTAAACTGCAATATATTACATTTTTGGTTTTGGATTTAACTTCATGTCCTGCGTTTGCCCCATAAGTTGCACATTAAAATGACAAAACTATTGTTTAAAAAAGATTTGTATTTATATAATATACAACAACATATGGTGAACGTATGTACTACTTCTTTTACTTGTAATAAAATATTTAGGTTTTCTGAAATTTAATCACTTCAATACAGGGCACTTTTATCCCCTTTCTGCCCAGGCCAAATTTCAGCTTTCAGCGCTGTCACACTTTGAATGACAATTGCGTGGTCATGCAATGCTGTACCCAAATGAAAATGTTATTATTTTTTTCAGACAAATAGAGATTTCTTTTGGTGGTATTTAATCACAGCTGGGTTTTTATTTTTTATTAAAAAAAAGAGAACATAGACAGAAAATTTTGAAGAACAAAGTTTTTCTTAGTTTCTGTCAGTAAATTTTGTAAATAAGTAATTTTTCTCCTTCACTGATGTGCAGCACTGATGGGCACTAATGGGCTGCACTGATGAGCTCTGATGATGTGGCACTTATGGGCACTGATTAGGTGGCACTGATGAGGTGGCACTAATATGCCGCACTGATGGGCACTGATAGGTGGCACTGATATTCAGCACTGATGAGTACTGATAGGCAAGGATAGGCGGCACTGATGGGCACTGATAGGCGACACTGGTGAGTGGTACTGATGGACACTGACTGGTGGTACTGATGGGCACTGATGAGCAGCACTGGTGGGCACTGATATGCAGCACTGGTGGGCACCGATGGGCAGCACTGGTAGACACTGATGGGCAGCACTGATGGGCAGCACAGATGAGAAGGCACTGACGGGCACTGAATGGCATCACTAATGAGCACTGATTGGCACTGGTTGGGGTCACTGATGTGCAATGTTTGCTGTCATTAATGTAAATTTATTTTACTGTATTGCAATTAGGGCACTGATCATCAGTGCCCTGATTACTTGTCTTGTACTGCCCTTCAAGGAGGAGCCGCTGATCGGCTCTCCTCGCCACACACTCTGACAGTGTGAGGTGAGGAGCGTTGAAAAACGTCACTTCCGCATTTACTTGTGACAGGCTGTGATTGGACACAGCCGATCACATGGGTAAAGAGCCACGTAATTGGCTCTTTACCAAGATCAGGGTCGTGCGGTGTCCTGGAAACACGGCGCGGCCGCGATCACCGCCCTGCATGCCCCCACGGGCCACGAGAGCGGCCGATCTGGGGTGCCGTCATATGACGTCGCCCCAGAACGAGAGCAGCATCGCTTTGACGTCATGAAGTGTTTAAAGACTTCATTTGATCCCAAAAAGGCTGTTATCCATTTATCACCTAACATAAATGACCAAATTCCCGTGATAAAAACCTTAATCAAATGAGAATGATTGATTTTTCCTGAATTATGATGAATCCTATGCTAATTATATAATTATTATTAGTAATAACAAAACCTATCTGTCATGGGTTATATCACCCTCAGTATTTCCAAGGGCCTCAAAAGTCAAACTTTTGGAGGTAAACAAAGATTAAGACACCTATAGAGAACCGACATGCTTTGGTACATAAAAATCTCCATAGGCGATGATTTAAACATTTCTGCAGGTTACAAGTTTAGAGTTACAGAGGAAATCCTGGGCTAGAATTATTGCTCTCACTCTAATGATCACAGTGATATCTCACATGTGTGGTTTGAACACCGTTTACATATGTGGGCACGACTTGCGTATGTGCTCTCTTCTGCGCGCAAGCTCGGAGGGACGGGGCACTTTAAGTTTTTTTATTATTATTTATTTTACCTTTTATTTTTTATTTTTACACTGTCCCTTTAAAAAAAAAAATGTGATCACTTTTATTCCTATTACAAGGAATGAAACATCCCTTGTAATAGAAATACGCAGGACAGGACCTCTTTAATGTGAGATCTGGGGTCAAAAAGACCTAAGATCTCATATCTACACTTAAAAACTAAAAAAAAAAAAAAAAATGTCCTTTCTTTCTGCAAGAAAAAAAAAAGAAAAAAAAAATGGGCCCTTTAAGGCCGTTAGAAGGAAGCAATGTATGACATCGCTCCGGTCCTCCAAGGCCATAGAGTCGAGAGGGGGTTATCTTGCCCTCACTTGACTTCCTGCCTAGGACCTGAAAGGACCGGGTTGTTTTCCCCACTACCCATGGCTCCGGAAAGCAGGGAAAACGACCGGGAAGTGGCAGGAGGGGGGGCACCTTGTAGAAAAATACCAGCTATCTGCTGCCATAACCCTGGTATTTAATGATAAAGTGATAAAGTACCGCTATAAATACACGGTGGGCAGTCTGGAAGTGGTTTTTAATTGACTGTATAAATGTAGTCTAGTCTTTATTAGTAGTACTTTATTTACTAAGGTGTTTCCTTTTACTTTACCACCTGACACACACATGTATTCATGCCACTGAACTTACACAAAATTCAATTGTGCTGTAGCTGTTTCCAAGGTTGAATTGTCCTAATAAATCTATTATCTTTACAAAATGTATTTTATAATTTGTGTAAATACCAGCATATTCTGTAGCAATTTACAAAGAACACAAAGCCATTTACATAAATCTCAAACCCAAAATAGTTTATAATCTGATGCCACTACCAAACATGTCTATTAGTCACATTACCATGCAATTGCTGTAGTTTGGGCAGAAACCTGTTCATTTGCTGGTTCATTTTGGATTATAGAAGGGTCAGCAGAACCAAGGAAAGCCCCATGCAAATAAAGCTCCCTAATGGAAAATAAACACACACCCTAGCCCTGCTAAATTTTAGCTAACCCACCACATTACCTGCATTACTCAATATATTCAATCTGAGAACAAATCTGAGAAGTTACTCAGTTCCATTTTTGAAAATCACAGCAATACACTCCATTGCACAATCTTTCTCAATTGCACAGTTTTCTTTCTTCGCAAAATGCATATAATGTGAGCCTCATGATTAGCATTTTATTCACAGTGTCAGGATCATGAATGGCACCATTGTTGTATGCTAATGACCACAGTGCCGCACAAAAAATGTATAGCTATCCTAGCTGTAGGTCAAATGGAAATATGAAATGTACCGATTTTAAAGTAAAGATGGAAAAGTATGTCAATGCAGTGATCATCTGGGACTAAGAACTCACCAAAGTATAAAGAATACGGCAACGTATTCTATGCAAAGCAAATATTTTATGCACACGCTATAATATATGTTTCATGATTTTGAGAATTTCAAATGTGTTTTTTTTTATTTTCTATTATTATCAAGATATATCAAGATATATATGAAGATATATGCACAATATATCTTAATAAATATATATATATATATATATATATATATATACATACACACTATATTGTCAAAAGTATTGGGAAACCTGCCTTTACATGCACATGAACTTTGATGGCATCCCAGTCTTAAGCTGGATACACACTATCCAACTTTTGTGGTTAGATTTCCTTCAGATTTACATTTTCTATGTAGTGCAAGGGCCTGCCAGATTGCATACAAATTGAAAGTGTTTAGGTTTGACCTCATATTACATGGTTTTGGTAAATCTAAAGGAAAAAGTCTTCAGAAAATCTTATAGTGCGTATGGCCCATCATTCTGTAGGGTTCAATATTGAGTTGGCCCACCCTTTGCAGCTATAATAGCTTCAACTCTTCTGGGAAGGCTGTCCACAAGGTTTAGGAGTGTGTCTATGGGAATTTTAGACCATTCTTCCAGAAGCGCATTTGTGAGGTCAGGCACTGATGTTGGACGAGGAGGCCTGGCTCGCAGTCTCAGCTCTAATTCATCCCAAAAGTGTTCTTTGGGGTTGAGGTCAGGACTCTGTACAGGCCAGTCAAGTTCCTCCACCCCAAACCCGCTCATCCATGTCTTTATGGACCTTGCTTTGTGCACTGATGCGCAGTCATGTTGGAACAGGAAGGGGCCACCCCCAAACTGTTCCCACAAAGTTGGGAGAAAGAGATTGTCCAAAATGTCTTGGTACGCTGACGCCTTAAGAGTTCCCTTCACTGGAACTAAGGGGCCAAGCCCAATCCCTAAACAACAACCCCACACCATAACCCCCCCCCCCCTCCACCAAAGGATGTGGACCAGTGCACAAAGCAAGGTCCATAAAGACATGGATTAGTGAGTTGGGGGTGGAGGAACTTGACTGGCCCGCACAGAGTCCTAACCTCAACCCGAAATAACACTTTTGGGATACATTAGAGTGGAGACTGCGAGCCAGGCCTTCTCATCCGCATCAGTGCCTGACCTTACAAATGCACTTCTGGAAGAATGGTCAAACATTCACAAAGACACACTCCTAAACCTTGTGGACTGCCTTCGCAGAAGAGTTGAAGCTGTTTTAGCTGCAATGGGTGGGCCACCTTAATATTGAACTCTACGGACTAAGACTGGGATGCCATTAAAGTTCATGTGCGTGTAAAGGCAGACATCCAAATATTTTGGGTAATATGGTGTGTGTGTGTATATATATATATATATACAGTATTTCACAAAAGTGAGTACACCCCTCACATTTTTGTAAATCTTTTATTATATCTTTTCTTGTGACAACACTGAAGAAATGACACTTCACTACAATGTGTGTACAGCTTGTGTAATGATCCCAAACACAACTCACAGACGACCACTGCCTTGCTAAAGAAGCTGAGGGTAAAAGTGATAGACTGGCCAAGCATGTCTCCAGACCTAAACCTTATTGAGCATCTATGGGGCATCCTCAAAGAGAAAGGACAAAATATTGAAACTTTGGGCCCAATTTGGACATTTTCCCTTAGGGGTGTACCCACTTTGGTTGCCAGGTGTTTAGACATTTTTGGCTGTGTGTTGAGTTATTTTGAGGGGACAACAAATTTACACTGTTATACAAGCTGTACTTTGTAGCAAAGTGTCATAGCCAATAAAACCTTGATTCCTGTGCAGTAATGGGGATACAACTGAATTAGATTTGGTGCTACATTACCTCTTTAGTTTGTTATTAGAAAAGCTACAGAAACAATACAGAAAGCTTTACATGTCACAAATGAAACAAATAGTGCATTAAATACCTATTTTAAATTCAAGCTGAGTCATAAATATTAGCAAGGAGTTGTCAGATGCTGAGATGAAACTACGTATGAAAAATGTACCATCATGAATCAAGTGATTGTTGAATGTGAAAGGTACTAGCAGGGAGGACTGAATTAAATAATGATGCATGACTTAGAAAAGAGAGAGGGCAAAGGGACTAATCAACATAACAAATAAAATAATGTTACATGAGAGCAAGGAACTCATGTGTGCTAACACTTTTTTGTAGTAACTGCTTTGCCACCTAAATAGAAATTGTACAAAAAAAACCTGTTTTGGCAGTAAATCGTAACAACCCAATCAAGAAATATTTTTTTGTACTGCACGATATACAACAAACAACCTAGTCTGATTATATCATACATTCATGGGCGTCAGCAGAACTTTTTTGAGGGGGGGGGGGGCATCATTTTAAGGTCACCTATGCTCTGCCCTTTTTTGCCCCCATAGATTCTCTTTAGAGCAGGCCAGGGTCCCCACAGATCCCCCTTTAGAGCAGGCCAGGCCAGGGTCCCCCATAGATCTGCTTTAGAGCAGGGTACCCATATATCCCCCTTTAGAGCAGGCCAGGCCATAGTCCCCAATAGATCCCCTTTAGAGCAGGGTCTCCATAGATTCCACTCTTAGAGCTGGGCAGGAAATTTCCAGGGGGGCATTTGCCCCCCCTTGCGGATGCCCATGCATACATTGTTGAGCATGTTTCTCAGTTCCATGAGTTTCAAACAGTACAACACAGAAATTGAGCAAACAATTTCATAATTTGTAGGAAGACTTGGAATGGAATTTGTAGATGAGGTAGGAAGCACGCTCAATATACAGGGATGTCACACTTTAGGCTTTTATACAATGTATTTATTGAAGTTTGCAGTTCACAGGGTAAAAACAGAGCCAATGCATTTCAGGGGAAAAGCACCCTTCATTATCCAGCCACAAAATGGCTCTGTTCCATTTTATGTAGCTTCACAAGAGCTCCGGTAATGATCTCCGGGTTAAGGCCAGTTGTTATTTCATTTGCCACCTCAGCCGTGATGAAGAGTGTGTTTTTCCCCCAAAATGCGTTGGCTGTATTTGTACCCTGTAAACTGCAAACTTCAATAAATACATGTATAAAGCCTGAAGTGTGACATCCTTGCATATCGAGCGTGCCTCCCACCTCATCTACACATACGCTGTGGAGCGATTTCACGTTGCTACCAGCAAGGCAGCAGCCGAGTCCCCATCAGGACTATCTTTCCCTTCAATCTCATCTACCCATGGGATTCCTTCTGAAGAGCACCATATCACAGATCACCTTTAGAGATACCAGACTCTACAGTATATTGGTCCAGCGTGGTCTTGTACACACTTTGGGTTAGAATTTGGAAGGCTTGGGTTTGGGAAAACAGATACTTGATTTCCATGATACTTGCTGCAGTTGCCCAAAGAAGTTTGTTAATTTCAAATGCCACACAAATGCAAATAGTATGTTGTGCTGTAACACCCAAAATAACACTTTCATTTGAAAGACAAGTACTAACTACATAGACTAATTAAGTTATCGCTAACCATTAACAAGCAACATTTTACCCTAACCATAAACATCCAACTATCCTCTAAACCCAATGTTTAACCACTTTACCACCGGAGGATTTTGCTGTCTTACGTCCAGGCCACTTTTTGCGATTCGGCACTGTGCGACTTTAACTGACAATTGCGTGGTCATGCGACGCCGTACCCAAACAAAATTTACGTCCTTTTTTTTCCCACAAACAGAGCTTTCTTTTGGTGGTATTTGATCACCTGTGCAATTTTTACTTTTTGTGCTGTAAACAAAAAAAAGAGCATACATTTTGAAAAAATAACAATATTTTTCAAATTTTTTTATATGAAATTCCCCCCCAAAAAAATGTAAAAATCAAAATTTTTTTAACTTTTTGGCCAATTTGTTTTCTGCTACCTATGTTTAGTAAAAAAAATCACAATAAGCGTATTTTGATTGGTTTGCGCAAAGGTATTGCGTTTACTAACTAAGGGAAAGATTTTTATCCTTTTTGGTGGTTTTTTTTTAACGCGTAATGGTGGCGATCTGCGATTTTTTTTGCGGAACTGCGACATTGCGGCGGACAGATTGGACCCTTGACTGACATTTTTGACACTTTTGGGGGTACCAGTGACATTACTACAGTAATCAGAGCTATAAATATGCACTGTTACTGTAAAAATGACACTGGCAGGGAAGGGGTTAATTTTATTGGAGAGGGAGGGGTTAATGTATGCCTGGTGCTTACTAACGTGTATGGGGGGCGGGGACTGTGTGACACAGGGACAGATCGCATGTTCAGCTATGCTGAACCCTGCAATCTGTCACTTTCTGTCACTTAGGAGATCCGCCCGCTTTGTTTACACAAGCGGGCGGATCTCCACACTCGATTCCCCGACGATCGGGTAACAGCACCGGCGATTGCCGCTGCTCCTCCCCTGGCCTGACTCCCGCTGTGACTGAATACAGCGGGAGCGAGCCTCCGGCGGCGCGCGAGCGCCGCCCACAAGGGGAGGAGTCCAGCGACGTAGGTCTACGTCGCTGGAAGGGAACGAGCCACTGTGCCGCAGTAGAGGCACAGTGACTGGTCGTAAAGTGGTTAACCTAAACAATAACACAAAACTTAACCGTTAAGCTGGCCATGCACCATAACATTTACTTCATTCAGCAACCGTAGACAGGCATAATCCAAACAACTTTATATATCATCAACTTCCATTTCATCCCTAAAAGGAATAGTCACATTATGTGGCTGTTTGTGCAAGGCCTAAAGTGATACTAAAGTCTTGTTTTTTATAGTTAAAAATGACAAGCATGTTATACTTACCTGCTCTGTGCAGTGGATTTGGGTCCCTCTTCGGTGCTCCTGGCCTCTCCCTGATGTTGAGTGCCCCCACAACAAGCAGTTTGCTATGGGGGCACCCAAGCCAAGCCACAGCTCCCTGTGTCCATTCAGACACGGAGCCGCGGCCTGGCACTGCCCCTTTCCTCTGCTCGTTGGCTGACTGACTTTGATTGACAGCAGAGGGAGCCAATGGTGCCATGCTGCTGTCTCAGCCAATGAGGAGGGGAGTCCCGGGCGGTCGGTACACTCCTACAACATCACTGGATCTAGATAGGCTCAGGTAAGTATTAGGGGGGGGGGGCTGAGTGGGGCTGCTGCACACTGAAGGCTTTTTATGTTAATGCATAGAAAGGTGGTGGTAGGGGGAAAACAACAGCAAGCAAGGTGTTCTGTCCTAGTTGGTTGCTTTTCCTCAAAATAGGCTTTGGCCAGCAGTGTCAGAAATTACCCTTTCAACATCAAATTGGCACCTGGTCTGTACATTTTTGATGGGTAAAAACATTATCGTTTAACATCCACAAGAACCTTTTGTAGAGCAAGATACCTTTTCACAGAGAAAATGTGTGAACCCTATACTAATTCACTTAAAATGTATTTTCTATAGGCAGACGTGCTATTACATTTCGTGGTATATTGCTAACACTTTGTGATCTTGTAAGGAGCAAGCAGGAGGTCTGTTTAGCCCCCAGGCATCTGTCAGAGCATTAGTAATTAGCATGTAAAGCAATGAAAATGGAAGGAAGAATTTGCCTTGCTTTGATGAAAAGGTGTTCTTTTCAGCAGCATCTAAAGCTATTTGTATATATAGGCAGCCTGTAGAAAAAAGTGACAAATAGATTTAAATGTCACATAAAAGAAAAAGTGAACAAAGTTTAATGTAAAAAAAGCCCATAAATGCGCACTTACATCTTCATGCAGACCTTAACATTTAATTAATACTTCACAAATTATACAGTATATTAGTGCAATATCGCCCTAGGGAAACTGTTTGTGGGTGGTTGGGAAGGTGAGAAAGAATCGAGCATAAACATATTACTAGTTTTCTCGGTACAGTATAAAATTTTTCCAGTATACAGGCATACTCCACTTTTAAGTACAGAATGGGACCAGAGCATGTATGTAAAACGAAAATGTACTTAAAGTGAAGCAATACCTTTTTTCATTTCTCAATGCATGTAAATACACCAGCTCCATAGGAAATCTTGGTCAGCTTGACATGGCACTGCTCCCAAACCATACGTGACAAGGACACCAAGCTTGGGGAGCATGTTAAGGGGATCCAGTACTATGACATGGTAGATTACCTAGGCAAGCTGGCTGGCCACAATTAGGATATGTTGTAGTCCCGGGTCCCCTCTCGGTGATCCCTAAGTTTGGTATCTCTGTCATATATGGTTTGGGAGCAGTGCCATGTCAAGCTGACCAAGATTTCCCGTAGACACCAATGTTAAAAACAGGGAGTAGTGCCATGCCAAGCTGACCAGGTTGTGTCCGTACTCGCGAGTGTACATAAAGTGAGTGTACTTAAAATGGGGTATGCCTGTATAGTATTGTTTAAAAGTGTGTGAGGTTTTTAATTGTCTTTACGTTAATTTATATATGTTGCATTTATTTTGACTACAAATCTGTTCACTAAGAGCCGGTTCACACTGAGGTGATCCAACTTCGGGGGGCGACCTGTGAAGTCGCGTGCACCGCTGTGCACCGCGACTTCGGCGCGACTTACAGGGACTTCACATAATGGAAGTCTATGCAAGTCGCTCCGAGGTCGCCCCAAAGTAGTACAGGACCCTTTTTCTAAGTTGAAGCGACTTGTGTCGCTCCTATTAGAACGGGTCCTGTACTACTTAATGGACCGCAACCGACCCCGACTTGTCAGGCTGACAAGTCGCCTGACAAGTCGCGCTAGTCTGAATGGGCTCTAAGTATTACAACTATTTTTTTTTTTTTTTTCCTAAAGGAAATCTTTGATTAGAGAAATATAGAGGCTGACATTACTTTCCCCTTTTTCCCACTTTTGTGTGACTTGGAAAAGGGTGAAGGCACTTCCTTTGATGTGACATTGGCCCCACTGACTTTATTGGGAGTTCAAGAGAAATACATAAAAAGGGCAAGAAAATGCACAAGTGGGAACCTAGTCAATGACCTGCAAAAAGAATGCAGCAAGTGACCGCACAGGAAAATCTGATCTCTTGCTTTGCATACTTGCTTTTAGTCAGTGATCCAAGACTATGGATCAACATGGTAGCCAGACAGCATTTTTTTTAGAAGTAGGGGTCAGCAATAACAGCATACATATTTAAGTACTCGTTTATTTTAGGTGTATCTAAACCGAAGAACAAGAATGTAATTGTAGCACCTCTCTGACACCCCAAAGGCAGGAATGTATCTTCAGAGTCCAGGTACAGGCTAGGATTTCACCCCAGGGCTGAGTCCATGGCTATATAGGAGAACTAAGAAAGAATATTGGGCGCCAGTCACTTTTGTCTTTTTAAAGTTTTATCGCAAAATGGTTAAGGAAGTTGGGGGTTAAGGATCCCAGATACTGTAGTGGATCACTTACAGACTCTACAGATCCAGATCTATGTTCAGCTCTACAGTGTCAGAACCTTTAAGCTGACCCAACAACTCTGTAAGCACATTCTTATACTTCAGTACATCCTCTAAGTGAGTCACCAGACCCTTCTGGGAGACCAAACTTTTTACTAGCTATCTCAAGCAATGGGTCTCCCCTGGGTCTCCTCCTTGGCACAGCTTCGTACAGACCAGGCAGGACAGCTTCAGGACCACTTTAGTGCATGTTAGGCTATAAGACCTAACAGCAAGCTCCATCTAATAGCGCCTCCCTAGGCCCCAGCCCACAAAAAGAAAGTGAGCACATGGAATGTCTAAATATTTATATCCTCCCCAAGCATGCACCAGCAGCCTAAACTTCCTACTGGATTGGCTGAAAAAATATAAATATTAAAAACTAGTTTTGTTTGTGAAGTTTCATGCTATGACCAGGGATACCAGTGAAATCTCCTGATAACAGTGAGAAATCACAAACAAACTTAAGCTTAGGGAAAAACCAGATGAAGTACTGCACAATCAGTCTGAGATAACTTCAGCTCAGCCAAAAACTAAATTTATATAGTAGCCCCTGTTTAGGAAAAAGGGGCTACATATATATTGCAGCTTACCCCTTTTTAAAATGTGCATTATTTTTCATGTCTAAAGCGTGACTCCACTTTTGTTGAGAAAAAAACATTCCCCTCTGGGTGATCTCTGTATATTACAAGGATTTTAACAAACTTTTTTTTCAGATTCCTACCTTTTGTTTTTCTGAAGAAATCCCTGTTTGTTCCTCTGTGCCTCTGTGCTGAGTGGGTCTAATGGGAGTGGTTTTATAATTATCTATCAGCTGTGGCAGCTGCAAGGCTCTAATGAGGAAATCTGCCAGGCCTGCATCCCTTTAGATGTGTTCCTATTGGGAGTATCTCACCAAAAATTGAATTTTTGTTGCAGGGGATGTCACAAATCTGACTTGTATCTTAGTTTAGGCTTCTGGGAAAATTGGTGAGCCAATCACATAAGCAGGAAATGATGTTCTGGGGTTTGGTCTGTGTATAGAACAACTCCAGGTAGCCATATTGCATCGCATTTCCAGAAAATTACAACAGCTGCAGATTGAAAAGAAAAGGTATTTTTTAATAACATTCAATTACAACATGATTTGTGTCGCAATTTTATACACTATATTGTTTTTTTCTCTATTTGCTATTTTTTTCCCCACGAAAGTGGAGTTACCCTTTAAGGCTTTGTCACCACCAGTAACACAGGGGTGACAACATTCAGTCACCATACTGTATGGAGGAACAGTGTCGTCATCCTAGAACAGGACTATGAAACACTTTTTACTCTACTTTTTGCAATAACATAGGAGGGAAGTGTTCTGTAGGGCACAGAGATAGCTGGGAACAATGAAATAATGAGAGTACAGCACAGGATTTCTCTGCACTTCCATGTCATTTAATTTTGATGTACTGCTGCTGAAACTTCAATTCTCATGGCAAGATGGGTGCTTTTTGGAGTGACACACTCCAGCTGGTTTGGGCAATCTCCCCTGCTCAGGGTGCAGTTAGGCATGGTCAGCCACTTATAGGGCAGTCTGAAGGCTGAGATTCAGCGGTGAAAACCTTGAGAAACACTTACTACATGTGTCGTGTTATACCGCTATAGCGAAGGGGGCAGAGTAGCAGAAAGGGTGACAATGCTGTGCTTTCATCAAGCCTGTGAGGGTGTTTTTACCCTATCAAAGGAAGTACTTTTGCTGGAAGGATAATAGCCATATATTAAATTTGACTCTTTGCCCAAAAATACATTTTATAGGGAACTAAGTATTTTGCTTTTTATTTATTATGACTTGCAAAATGAAGTGCATATTCACAGGGTAGGAGTAATACTTATCAAATAGCTAGGTTCCAAAATCTAAAAGTAATAATGAAAAAAGGGGGGTATCTATTAGGGATCGACCGATTATCAGCAAAGCCAATATATCGGTGGCCGATATGCACTTTCCCCGATATATCGGAATCGGCCCCTGAGGTTACCGATATTGCTGATATTTCGGGAAAGTGCTTGTACCGGAGTGATGCCTGCAGCTAGAGGCATCACCCCGGTACCGGTGTCCATAGCCGAAGGTGGGCTTTCTTGTAATGACAACCGATGCGGATGAGAAGCAGCTAGGCTGTCATTACAAGGAGCGGAGGGGACGTCCTCCCCCCTCTCGCCGCCTACCGCGACTCGCCTGGGTCTCCCATCCCACTGCGAGACCCGGGCAACCAGCTTGCACGGACGCTGAAGAGAAGACCTGATCAAAGCCGCATTCGGCTCTGATCGGGTCTCCATGTAAAAACCCAATCATGACAAAACTTCCGGGTACTCGGCACCAAATTAAAAAAAATGACAGCATTCGAAACAGCCAAACTTGGCATGTTGAATGCTTTTAAGTGCAGAGGAGGGACCCCCAGATCCCTCCACAAGAGTACCTGTTATATAAATAAATTAATCAAAATATATATTTTTTTTTTTTTAATGTACGAAAATATCGGCTGATACCGAATTGCGATGACCAAAATATCGGTATCGGCAATAAAAAAACAATATCGGTCGATCACTAGTATCTATCCCTGGAGAGACAATGGAAAGTCCACAAAGGGACAGAGGGGGATTTGATATTATGCAATACCAAGTGAAGAAAATTGTAATGAAGAATGAAAATATATAATTTTTTAGTTGACATTCTAAAAAAATTATTTTATTGGTACAAAAGAACAATAAAATACCTCAAAGAAAGACCATTGTTAGGTAGATGATAAAAAAACCATGAAAGCATACAGAGTGACATAAATATGCATATATAGGGAAACCCCTGATGTGAATACAAATACAGATGTCTAAAGTAGTGGACACAGAGTAATACTTACATCCTTCAGTAAACTATATTTTAGTAAATGATATCCATAAAGAAAATATGAAAGATGATGATATGACATAGACAAGATAAAACGGTTGCCCTGGAAAGTCCACAGTATTTGGTGCTGTGAAGATCAGGCAAATTAAAAATCAGACAGACATTACGGAGTATATGGTGGAGCAGTTTTGACAAGGTGTAAAGCAAATGGAAATGTTTGAGTTGCACTCTGCGACATTACATGGTAGCAAGTGTAGGCGATTAGTAGCAGCTGAGTCAAGTCTGGGTCAAGTTATGTCCAAGACATCTATCAGCAAGTTCTAAGTAAATTCATTAGAGCCGACTTCCTATTTATCTTCATAAAGGGTGGTTAACACAGACGAGGAAACAGTTCATGTCCATTGTGGAACAGCTTGTGAAAACAATACAGTACTTCACCAATTTAATTGGCCATTAAAACAGATTACACAAACGATGATGATGTGCTCAGCTTTCATTCTCAAAAACATATTTAGTTGCAACATATAAACAAAGGGATTGGTCAGTCAAGAGAATCCTTAACGTTTATCTAAACTCAAGAACGAAAATTAATAAATGGCAAGTAATCAGTCCATAGATGTGGTGACTGCATTTGTTTTCTTTATTATTTAGGTTTTTTTTTGTTTCTTTCTTTATTTCCACCCACTGATCCAGCTAGCAACACACATCCTATCCCAGAATTACAATGTTCATTCACCATACAGCATATCTCCCAACGTCTGAGATGGGAATGAGGGACACCTATTAGCAAAAGTATGTAGGCATAGGACACGCCCCCTGTCACGCCCCCCCCCCCCCCCCTAAATCAGAAATGATTGGTTAAACCCACAAGTGCTTTTTTATCACTACTATTAATTTATATTGGCTTTTGGAATTTACAGATGCAGCAACTTAGAGATTGGATGAACGATTTAGCACTGGGAAACACTTTTTGAAAGATAAATAGTGCATTTTATATACAACTATATAGATCAGACCAAAATGAGGGACAAATGAGGAGCAAAGAGGGACAGAGAGACTTAGTTCCAAATCAGGGACAGTCCCTCCAAATCAGGGACAGTCCCTCCAAATCAGAAACAGTTGGGAGCTATGCATACTGTATCTATGGAGAAGGAGCATTGTCACAATAGGACAGGACTACAGAACACTTCCTACACTTCTATTCGCCATCATAGGAGAGAGACATTCTCTAGTGCACAGAGTCAGCTGGGAATAATGCTAATTGATTACATTGGGGGAGATTTACTAAATCTGGTGCAGCTGTGCATGATAGCCAATCAGCTTCTAACTTCAGCTTGTTTAATTAAGCTTTGACAATAAGCCCCCGTTCATATCGGACCAATTTGACATGTCAAATCGCATGCTAAACCGGAGCCTATTGCCCGCAATGGCACTGTCCAAAACGGTGCAACGCAGACATTGCGCACTTTGGCACGGGGGCACCCGAGATCGTTTCCCACTGAGAGAGAAGGACGGTCAGCTGTTGTAAACACAGCCGACCGTTCCTCTCTCTGGAAAGATTACAGAGCTCCTTTGATCCTGCTATATAGAATCACAGGTCTCTGTGATCATTTCACAAGCCACGCCCCCATACAGTTAGAAACACTCCCCTAGACTTACATTTAACCCCTGATCACCCACTGTTTTAACCCCTTCCCTGCCAGTGTCATTATTACAGTAAAGGTGCATATTTTTAGCACTCATTACTGTAGTAATGTCACTAATGCCCCCCCAAAAGTGTAAAAAATTAGGGGTCCGATCTGTCTGCCGCTATGTCGCAGTCCTGCTAAAAATTGCCGCCATTACTAGTAAAAAAAAAAACAATAAAAATGACATAAATCTTTCCCGTAGTTAGTAGACGCGATAACTTTTGCGCAAACCAATCAAAATATGCTTATTGCACTTCATTTTACCGAAAATATGTAGCATAAAACAAATTGCAATAATATGTTAAAAAATTTTGATTTTTAAATTTTTTTTTTTTGTGAATGTTATAAAGCAGAATGTGAAAAATAGATTTTTTTTTTTTCAGAATTGTCACTCTTTTTTTGTTTATAGCACAAAAAATAAAAATCGCAGAGGTGATAAAAGAAAGAAAGAAAGCTCTATTTGTGGGAAAAAAGGACGTCAATTTTATTTGGGTACAGCATCGCATGACCGCGCAATTGCCTGTTAAAGTAACGCAGTGCCGAAAAAATGGCTTGGTTATTAAGGGGGCAAATCCTTCGGGTCCAGAACGGGTAAAGGAGAATTATACAAATACAAAAAAAAAAAAAAAGATTAGTTACATCCACAAGCGTTTTTTTTTTACCATTAATATTCCTTTATATTGGCTTTTGACATTTACAAAATGCAGCAATTTAGAAATCGGATGAAAGATTTAGCAACACTTTTTAATAAAGGTTTAAGAAACACTTTTAAAATATAAATAGTGCATTTTTTTACAACTATATAAATCAAACCAAAATGAGGGACAAATGAGGAGGAAAGAGGGACTTTATTCCAAATCAGGGACAGACCCTTGAAATCAGGAACAGTTGGGAGCTATGCAATGGAAGGTGCATTTTTGGTGAGCCTTTGAAAAAGGGCACCAAAGATCCAGCATGCAGGCCTTTAAAAGTGCAGCTCAGCCCAGTGATGTAAACAGTCACTTTGGGTTTTAAGGGGAATGTTTTTCATGCGCTTTTGTCAAACTGGAAGGGTGCCTTTTAGCACGGCAGAAGCATACCAGTGTAACATAACGCACCAGGCTGCCAAGGTCTGAATGGGCCCGTAATCTTGTGCCTGAGGGAAATACGGAATAGTATATACTCAGCAAATCAGAATGGTTTTAGCTTCAGCAGATTTGCTTGTTCATTTTACCATGGTGGAGATCCTATGGATCTTATTTACTAAAATAATATTAGCGATACCACATATACAGCATGGGTGCTACTTATTTCAGCCAGTCAGATAAATATTTCCTTTTGATAACTTGCGCTAGAAAGTGTCAGCTATAATTAGATTGGTTGCTATGGAGAGCAGAATAATGTCAATTTTTTAACTGCGACTCAGCTTACTGGAGTTTGTTCATATTGTAAATGAAATAGAAAGTTTCTGTTACTAAATGGGTATCAAGCAGTGAAAGTGATTCATGATCTCTTAAATACTGGCCACCAAACAACTTCCTGTCATTCCCCGCTATAGAAATGTACAATAAACCTGTGCCACGCTGCTATTTTTTGTTATTGTAACTATTTTTGACCATTTAGATGCTTCTAGAACTATACAGCTGTGTCTATGGATATGCAAGCTGCTTTAGTTTGCCATTCAGAGAAGTTGGACAATTGTCTACTTTATTGTTGAGATTTTGTCAATTGTTAGGCCCCTTTCACACGGGCTTTCCGTTCAGGTCCGCCTGTCAGTTTTCCCAGGCAGACCCAGAGGCGTACCTAGGGTCTCCAGCGCCCTTGGCGAGGTACTGTATCGGTGCCCCCCAAGGAGAGAGAGTTTGACAGAGAGAGACGGGGGGGGGGTTTACAGAGAGAGGGGGTGACAGAGAGAAGGGATGACAGAGAGAAAGAGAGAGAGAGGGTGGGTGACAGGGAGAGACAGAGAGAGAGGGCAGGTGACAGGGAGAGAGAGAGAGAGAGAGAGAGAGAGAGAGAGGGGAGCAGGTGACAAGGAGAGAGAGAGAGAGAGAGAGAGGGGGGGCAGGTGACAAGGAGAGAGAGAGGGGGCAGGTGACAGGGAGATAGAGGGAGAGAGAGGGCAGGTGACAGGGAGAGAGAGAGGGCAGGTGACAGGGAGAGAGAGGGGGCAGGTGACAGGGAGAGAGAGAGGGGGCACGTGACAGGGAGAGAGAGAGGGGGCAGGTGACAGGGAGAGAGAGAGAGAGGGCAGGTGACAGGGAGAGAGAGAGAGAGGGCAGGTGACAGGGAGAGAGAGAGAGGGCAGGTGACATAGAGAGAGAGAGAGGGCAGGTGACAGGGAGAGAGAGAGGGGGCAGGTGACAGGGAGAGAGAGAGAAAGGGGGGCAGGTGACAGGGAGAAAGAGAGAGAGAGGGCAGGTGACAGGGATAGAGAAAGAGAGGGGGCAGGTGACAGGGAGAGAGAAAGAGAGGGGGCAGGTGACAGGGAGAGAGAGAAAGAGGGGGGGTGACAGGGAGAGAGAGAGGGGGTGACAGGGAGAGAGAGAGAGAGAGAGAGATAGGGGGGTGACAGGGAGAGAGAGAGGGGGGTGACAGTGAGAGAAAGAGGGCATGTGACAGGGAGAGAGAGAGAGGGCAGGTGACAGGGAGAGAGAGAGGGGGCAGGTGAGAGGGAGAGAGAGAGGGGGTGAGAGGGAGAGAGAGGGGGGTGACAGGGAAAGAGAGGAGTCCTCCAGGGGGTCCTGGAGGACGAGGACCACTTCCTGCTACAGTGCCCTAAGTACTCATCAGTGAGGGACACTCACTTCCAGAGACTCTCCACTTTCATCCCGGACTTCAATTCTATAGAAGGGAAGAGTAAACTCCAAATCCTACTGGGAGAAGGGGAGCCAATGGTGAGAATAGCTGCACAATATGTGACAGGGTGTCACAGACTGAGAGGGACATGAAAAACTGAGGACTTAAAAATCCTTTACATGCACCCACCCCTCCATTCCCCTTTATATTACCCATTACCCCCCCCCCCCCAACTCAACTGCTTTGGCAATGCTAAAATGTATTTGGTCCTGCCAATAAAGCTTATTTGGATTTGAAATTTGAATTTGGGAGAGAGAGAGGGCAGGTGACAGGAAGAGAGAGTGAGAGAGAGGGCAGGTGACAGGGAGAGAGAGAGGGCAGGTGACAGGGAGAGAGAGAGAGGGCAGGTGACAGAGAGAGAGAGAGAGAGAGAGGGGGGGGTGACAGGGAGAGAGAGGGGTGACAGGGAGAGAGAGAGGGGGGTGACAGGGAGAGAGGGGGTGACAGAGGGAGAGAGAAAGAGGGGGCAGGTGAGAGGGAGAGAGAGAGAGGGGGCGGATGAGAGGGAGAGAGAGAGAGGGGGCGGGTGAGAGGGAGAGAGAGAAAGGGGGGTGAGAGGGAGAGAGAGAGAGAGAGGGGGGGTGAGAGGGAGAGAGAGAGGGGGGTGAGAGGGAGGGGGGAGGGAGAGAGGGGGGTGAGAGGGAGAGAGAGAGAGAGAGAGGGGATGAGAGGGAGAGAGAGAGAGAGAGGGGGGTGAGAGGGAGAGAGAGAGAGGGGGTGAGAGGGAGAGAGAGAGGGGGTGACAGGGAAAGAGAGGAGGTGACATGGAGAGAGAGAGGGCAGGTGACAGGAAGAGAGAGAGGGCAGGTGACAGAGAGAGAGAGAGGGGGCAGGTGACAGTGAGAGAGAGAAAGAGAGAGAGGGCAGGTGACAGGGATAGAGAGAGAGAGAGGGCAGGTGACAGGGAGAGAGAGAGGGCAGGTGACAGGGAGAGAGAGAGAGGGCAGGTGACAGGGAGAGAGATAGAGGGGGTGACAGGGAGAGAGAGAGGTGGGTGACAGGGAGAGAGGGGGTGACAGAGGGAGAGAGAAAGAGGGGGCAGGTGAGAGGGAGAGAGAGAGGGGGGGGGTGAGAGGGAGAGAGAGAGAGGGGGTGAGAGGGAGAGAGAGAGAGGGGGTGAGAGGGAGAGAGAGAGGGGTGAGAGGGAGGGAGAGAGGGGGGGGGGGTGAGAGGGAGAGAGAGAGGGGGGTGAGAGGGAGAGAGAGAGGGGGTGAGAGGGAGAGAGAGAGGGGGTGACAGAGAAAGAGAGGAGGTGACATGGAGAGAGAGAGGGCAGGTGACAGGAAGAGAGAGAGGGCAGGTGACAGAGAGAGAGGGGGGGGCAGGTGACAGTGAGAAAGAGAGAGAGGGCAGGTGACAGGGATAGAGAGAGAGAGAGAGAGAGAGAGGCAGGTGACAGGGATAGAGAGAGAGAGAGAGAGAGAGAGAGGGGGGGCAGGTGACAGGGAGAGAGAGAGGGGGTGACAGGGAGAGAGAAAGGGGGGGTGACAGGGAAAGAGTAGGTGACAGGGAGATAGGGAGAGGGCAGGTGACAGGGAGAGCGAGAGAGAGGGCAGGTGACAGGGAGAGAGAGAGAGAGGGGGCAGGTGACAAGGAGAGAGAGGGCAGGTGACAGAGAGAGAGAGAGAGAGAGAGAGAGAGAGAGAGAGAGAGGGCAGGTGACAGGGAGGGAGTGAGAGGGGGTGACAGGCAGTAAGAGGGGGGACAGGGAGAGTGAGAGGGGGATGACAGAGAGAGAGAGCGGGTGTGACAGGGAGAGAGCGGGGGTGACAGGGAGTGAGAGGGGTGTGACAGGGAGTGAGAGGGGGTGACAGGGAGTGAGTGACAGGGAGGGGGTGACAGGGAGTGAGGGGAGGTGACAGGGAGTGAGGGGGGGGGTGACAGGGAGTGAGAGGGGGTGGCAGGGAGGGGGTGACAGGGAGTGAGGGGGTGACAGGAAGTGAGGGGGGGTCCATTCACACGGGTGTTCTGCCCGGCGGACTCCGTTTTGTTCAGCAGGGGATCAATCCACTGATCCCCGCTGAGCAGGCGGATGACAGCTCCATCTCCGCTCACTGTGCAGAGACAAACCTGTCAGAGCCCCGCTATCCTCTATAGACCTCCTGTCCATTTTCATCTAATCCCATCCGATCCGCCAGACGGATGGAAAATAGAGTTACCATCCATCTGGATTTCACGGACTGGATGGGATTGGATAGCAGTAGGTGTCAGCGGACATGTCACCCCTGACATCTGCTGCCCCATAGGGGTGAATGTAGCATCTGATCAGGTCTGCCCAGGGGCGTACCATGGGGTTGGCCAGAACGGCGCCCGCCAGGGGCGCAGGCCGAGGGGGGGGGGTGCAAAAACATTGGCAGTGCAGCAGTGAAGCAGTGAATTACCGTTACTCCATGCAGCCTGCGCTCACCTCGCCTTCCGCCCATCATATTTACAGCTTTAGATGTGATCCGGCCCCGCCCCCTGCTGTACTTGTACTGGAAGGTGGCTGTCCCCGCCCACCCGGCTGCTCGCGGTCAAAAGTGTTGCCCTTGAGACGATTGGAGATGCGGCAGCTGTTGCTGATCGGATGTGAGGGGGAGCGCGCCTGGTGACAAGGTGGTGTCTGCGGGGAGCCAGGCCGGGATGCTGTGAGGTAGGATGGAGAGTGTGCGGACCGGTATGTGTGATCTCCGGGGAGGAGGTCCTCTGCCCATTGTGTGTCTGGGAGGACTCCATCTGGTGCACTGCACACAATGTCACCCCCCCCCACTCCTTGTCACCCCCCTCTCACTCCCTGTCACCCCCCCTCACTCCCTGTCACCCCTCCCTCACTCCCTGTCACCCCCTCACTCCCTGTCACCCCCCCCCCTCACTTCCTGTCACCCCCCTCACTTCCTGTCACCCCCCTCACTCCCTGTCACCCCCTCTCACTCCCTGTCACCCCCTCTCACTCCCTGTCGCCCCCCACCCCCTGTCACCCCCCCCCCTCACTCCTTGTCACCCCCTCTCACTCCCTGTCACCCCCTTCCTGTCACTCACTCCCTGTAACCCCCCTCTCACTCCCTGTCACCCCCCTCTCACTCCCTGTTACCCCCATCACTCCCTGTCACCCCCCTCTCTCTCCCTGTCACCCCCCTCTCACTCTCCCTGTCCCCCCTCTCACTGCCTGTCACCCCCTCTCACTCCCTCCCTGTCACCTGCCCTCTATCTCTCTCCCTGTCACCTGCCCATCTCAGTTTACATTCTGGCACACATCCTATGTGCTGGGATGACTGATCTCCTGTGCATAGCCAGCCACCCAACACCGGTCAATGAAGATGGCACACAGAAGAAGCCTGGTAGAAGATGTTGGCGAAGGGATGTCAGACCGTTAAAGGAAAGATAAATATTGCAGATTTCTGTTCTGCTGTAGGAAAAATGGGCATTTGGATAGTTTTTTTTTCTTATACGAGCAGTTGTTAGAGGAGGATGGGGGGGGGGGGGGATTGCTTACATCCTGGAGTTGGGCTTTAAGTGAGGAAATAAACAGGTTACTGAGAAATCTATATGATTGGGGCACAGCAACGAATTAGCATGCATACTTGGCACCCAGTTGTCTATTTAAACTAAGTACTAACAAGCCTGTCACCATCAACAGTTGCTAAACGGTCTTCAGCTTGTACCTGTATTCCTGTGACTGTTAAACTTGCTTTCCTGTGTATAACCCGGCTTCCTTCTGGACTTCACCTTTGCGCCTGTATTAACCTTGTTCACCTGATCTCTCTGATCTTGGCCTGTCTTTGCCTGCTGGTTCTGTACTGCACTGCCCAGGTGTTACTGACCTTGACCTGCTTCCTGGACTTGCTCTGCCTGCTGACTCGGTCCCTGCCTGCATACCGGCTCTGCTACCATCTACTGCTCTGGTGCCAAGCTGCTTCAGTATCCTGTTCTTAGGACTGCGACCCCCAGCTTTATCCACCTAAGAGTGGACCGTGTCCTCACACTCTCTGCCTCCACCTTAAGGAGTGTTTGGATAGGAGGTGCAAGAGAGGCCTCCACAACATTCCAGTCCTCACCAGGTAAATGATACAGAGGTGTAAACTCAAATATTCAAGTGATCCAGCTGTGCATGTTTATGGAAAGACCAGGCCTTGTTGTCTAAAGATGAATACAGGCTTCACGCCGCATAATGGGAGTGTTTGAGGACAATCAGATCTTCCACACACATTTGATGTGCAGTACTGTTTCTAACAAGAAGGTTCAGCACTAATATAGTTTGTTTTAATGAGAACGGAGAGGGGAGGAGGGGAATGGTAAGGAAGATGCTGCTAATGACAAGTTATACAGGAAGGAATAACAGTCAGCAGGACAGATTTTCGTACCCTTCGCAGAGCTGGTTGGATCAATAGACATAGATTGTTACCTTTTCCTGCCAAATGCGCAGTACTTAAGACATTTATTTATTACAGGTACTTTTACTGTATATTGCTGTCAATTTACGCAGCGCTTTACACATATGTAGCACTGTCCCCGTGGGGCTTGCTGTGTGTTGAATTATTAGGCCTTCCTCTGATTACCTGCAGACAGTTGCTTGGGATTTTTCACATATCTTTCCTTACTCCTGTTTCGCTCGATACTCAATAAACAGTCCAGGGTATTTGGATTTTGTATTTATTGTAGAACTTGGATGGGAGAAGGGGATAGTGGGGTACTCCAACTGAACTATTCACTTGGCCTGACCCCATTACTTGTAGAAGCAGAGACACTGCTTTGACCATACTGCCACTTGTATGGAAGAATTTAAGTCTTCTTGCTCTTTAGCAGCAGACATGATGCAACTACTTTATCTTCAAGACACTCTCTAGGATCCCCTTAACTGACACCCATCCACTGACTTTTCTAGCTCAAGGGATGGCCCTCACAGGACAGGCCCCATGACACAGATCTGTACTCCCTGTAGACTGAATCAGATAATTTCCAGTGTCTCCCTTCCGGTCAGCTCTGCAGGTCATCTGGGTTCAGCTCCTATCTGGCTTTTAGACCCTCAGGTTGTCTACCCAAGGTCGCATGGCAGCTTCTAAAGAGGAGGGGCAGCCACCCCCTCCCTCCGCGACCCCACTCTCCAGCCAAAGACCCCGAGCACATATGCCCTTAGCATTTATACAGTCACCCAGCATGAACTGATGCACTTTCCTCTGCCAATAACCGGGGCTGTAACAATGCCTGTGCCCTCATTTGTCAGGTTTCCTCCCATTGTCCAATGTCTCCCTGTTGGACTAGTGTGAAACATTCAGTCAAGCTGAGCTGCACCTGAGCACCATGAGCAGACCCTACCAATGGATCCTGCTCTCTGGTAGCAAGAGAGCAAATATAAATTTACCTGCAATATCTCTGGTAAGCAGAAAGATCCAAAACTAAACTATCTTCTAGCACCTACCTAGGAGGGTGCTACACATATATTGTACATTCACATCAGTTCCTGCCCTCGAGGAGCTTACAGTCTAAGGTCCTTAGCTCACATGCATACATTTACTAGAGCCAATTTAGACATGAGCCAATCATCATGTGCATGCCTGCTTAAAGCGGAGTTTCCGGCCTCAAAATCGGCACAATCGAAGTTGGGCCATCCGCTTGCTGAGTGTCATCCGAACAACAAATAGATACGATTTTTTTTTTCACTTACCTTGTTTCAGAAGAAAATATACTTACCTTCCTTCCACTTCCTCCCTCTGCAGCCGCGGCCCGCGCCGTCACTTCCTGTCCTGCAATGCGTCCTCAGAGCTCTTACTCATCACTCCCAGGAGGCAATGGGCAGTGACGTAGGCGGCCGGGCTCCTCTCACAGCTTGCACAATGAGCTAGAACCAGGAAGAAGGGAATACATTTACATACTGCGGCTTCGGATAACCACAACAAAGATGGCTGCGCTCAGCAAACGATTTTAAATGTAAGAATTTACGATTTACACTAACTTATAAAACTATGTAATATGGGATTAGCGGATGTATTAAGGGCGATGGATCACTATTTGGGCAGTATTTTTATAAAAAAAAAACGATTCTGAGGCCGGAACTCCGCTTTAAAAGCACCTTCTAATATATTTTATTACTAATGAGAGTATCTTCTCTGCCCTGTCCACAACATTTACAGGCAATGCACCACGATTGATATCGTATCCACATCATTAGTGTGTGCACTGAAGGCCTGCTGTGGTGGTTTATACGGCATATGTGCTTTTGGGGGGTGCCATTCAGAATTAAAGCCAATGAAAATTTTTACCACCTTTTTAACTCTCATTATAGCAAGTGTATGCATTAATCCACCCTGAATGAATGTATGTTTAGAGAAAAAAAAAAAATGTTACATGTGTGACTATAAATATTACCAACTCCTAAGACAAAACCCATATAATAATGTTAAAAATAGTAAGTCCAGGTCTACATAAAACATTTATTATAACATTCACAATTGCTAATTTTAGAACTGTGTTAAACATACCTGAAAAAACTTTCAAAAGGTCTTAATGAAAATTTGCTACCACTTAATTTATTGTTTTATATGGTTATGGTTATTGTTTGCTTTACGTGGTGGAAGACGTGGGGTAGTAAGGGTGCTCCAAATAATCATGTTTCAGTCAACTGAACTGTCTAGTCTTTTCATTTGTTAGGTAAAGAAAGAAAATTAGCAGTCTTGACATGGAATTTTTGTCCCCATGTTAATTATTTTTGGTGACACATGTTTAGTAGATCTTAACTCATCCGATTTAAACATTTATTCAAGTAATTAACTGCAAACACAGCATGTGTGGAAATAAAATATAATAAAGCTATTTTAAGCAGGCACGAGAAAAACGTGGCTGTACATTGTTTTAGAAAATCAGTAAAACATTACCAATTACGAGATCCGTGTAATAGAAATGTTTTCAAACCGTAGCTGGCTACATCTGCTTATTGTGCTGATTAAATTAGACTTGTACATACAGAAGTCTGGGCACAGGTGTAGGACGAAATCTCATTTGATTCACAGTCAGAATGCGTTGATTGGGTGACACGCAATACCAAAACTTTATCTGTATCCTAATTACAGTCTGATTATTATCTCTTGCAGTTAATGTGCATCTCGTTATCAGAACAATATCCTGTTAGATGATTCTCGATTAATATCATTATTACTTGGTATCACTTAGGATTTTATGCATTACTGATTTGAATTATAATCTAACCAGGACTCTCAATAAACCCAGTGCAGTAAGGATTTTACAACCTGATGGGCTGCCATCAGTGCCAGAACTGGGTCTTGTGGCACCAAAGACAAGGATGAAAATGTGTGATCTCCCCACCCCCGGTTCTTTAATTCGGTGCTACAAAAATGAACACAAAAAATGAACACAAATTTAAAACGGTAAAAAAAAAAAAAAAAAAAAACCTAAGGTAAGGGAATGAAGAAGTTAATAAAATAAAAGGGTTAACAAAAATTTTAACTGCAAGTTTTAGTGTTATAAAACACATTAGGTGTTAACTACAAGTTTTTTTCTGTGATTTGTTCCTTTTATAAAGACATTAGAATCCTATTTCTGGTACAAAGCATTTAGATAGTTCTACAAACATGAATGAACACAAATGTAAAAAAATGTTCATACAAATGTTAAAAATTCAGTAAAAAATATTAAGGGAACCAGGTAAGGAAACAGTTAATAAAACCCTTTTTTTTTTAATTACACATGGTAGTAGTTTTTAGTGCCGGTTCACACTATAGTGATGTCAGACATTGCATTTGATTCGCGCCGCACTGCTCTGCAAATCACATGTGATATCTGTGCGATGCAACTTCAGCCATACAGACTGTATGGCTGAATTTGTATCATATTCGGACCAAAGTCGCGCAGGATCCTTTTTTTGGTCCACACCAGAATCGGATCTCATACACCTATGCGATCCGATTTCTGTCCGAATTGACAGTTCGCACTGCGATATGCAAAATAATCTGGGGGTGACACATCCAGCAGTTTGCACATACTGGCGTGAACTGCCTGCGAGTCGGGTGCGATGTGGGAACCTGCAGTGGATTCTCAGGGTTCCCGCATTGCACCAGTGTGAACCGGCACTTATTCATAAATAAATGCAGAGAAGGACCCAAGCTATCAAATTTATATCTCAGTCCCGGAGATTACAATGGGAGAAAAAAACTGTCAGGTGATGTAGAGGTCATGCCAAGGTAGGAGAGGCTCTTGTCTTAGCAGTGCCCCCCAGCATAGCTCCCAAAATGGGTACCATTCTGCCACAGCCTCTAACCAGCTGGAGGACGTGCAAGCTGGTCGCTCAGTCTCCTGGTGGGACAGGGACCCAGGCAGAACGGCAGAAGGCGGCGGGAGGAGGAGATCCAATCCCGCTCTCTGTGATAACAGCCAAGCGGTTGCTGAGCCGAATTGGTTGTTATCACCAGAAAGCCGACTGCTGGCTCTGAAAAACAGTACCGGGGTGATGCCTCTAGCTGCAGGCATCACCCCGGTACAACCACTTCTTCAAGCTGGTGTACAGGTATATCGGTTTGCGGGAAGTGGTTAAAGCAGCACAACACCCTCCAGGCGTTGTCAATGTCCTCCTGGGAAAAAGTCAGTTCAGCACACCAAAGTGTGTGATGGCGGTCTGTAGTACAAAAATCTTTGAATTCTGGTTCCAAGGCCCTCAACAGGCCTTTGCAAAGGGGCACTCCCAGAAAACGTGCAAAGCAGTTTCCTCCTGGATGATGCAAAATGGGCAGTGTCTGTATCTGCACAGGTTTCTGGCATGCATAAATGTCCTGAGCGGCAACCCCCCTTGGATTGCCATCCATGCCAGATCTTTGTGCCTGTTTGTGAGTTCCTTTGAAGAGACATTTCTCCACACCACTTTGCAAGTGGCTGAAGGTAGGCCAGGAACAGTCTCCAAAGGGTCTATGGCCTGGATCAACTTGTAGATAGCTTTTTGGCTTCCACAAGTCGGGCTTAACTCCTTGCAGCCCCGGCTTAGTAAAAAGCTTAAAAGTTTCCAAGTAATACCAAGGAGTGTCCCAGTTGTAGGGGATGAAACTGTGCCATTTGTCCCATCCAAGGGACCTTCAAAGGCGCAGGAAGAAAAAAAAGGACATAGAGTTACCACCAGAGTCCTTTCCACCAAAGTCCTGTGGATGCAGTTGCAAGCAAAGGACACCCTCAGTAGTGTAGCGATATCGGGCACACCCTTACCACCCTTGAGGGGTTCCTGAAATATGACTGCCCGCTTCACTCTGTTCATTTTGGAGCCCCAGGTGAAGTGAACAACTGTCCTGGTGATGGCCTTGCAGGTGTTGACCCAGGGGGGCCAGGCCTGGACGAGGTACTGCAACACAGGGAGAATCTGGCTGCCAAGTACCAGTGTACAGATGTTGTCACATTTAAAATTGGCACCGATTTGAATGAATAAACTATAAGTCCCATCTTCCACCACAGCAGACGGACTTGTAGTTCTCAGTGGACTACCAGTGTGGTAATCAGTACACTCGTAGTCCACTGAATCTTTCTCCACCTCTCCAACTTACAGCCCATACTGAGGTACCAGCAGAGAGCTGGAGGAAACGTTTGCAAGAGCCAGACATTGCACCTGTGATCCACTGATAACAATAATAAAGCACACTTTTTTCCAGCAAAAACACATGCATTTATTTATTTTATTTTTTGTAAAGGTGAAGTTAACCTTTAAAAGTGCAGGCTTTGGGGCTGTCATCCTGATTCCAGTCTGAAAAAAAAGAAGTTTCAGACTTAGCTACATGTGACACACCAAAAAGTGAAGCCAAGACCAGTATGGCACCTTAAAAATACAGGAGTCTCCATTGTAAAAGGTTTTAATCTATTTATATTGCTACTGTTGTGTTCAAGGGCAAGAGATGAAGAATGAGTTTAAAGAAAATCAGTATTATTCATTCTTATTTACAGGTAGCCATTTTTAGACAGATTGTTCATCCAAAATAATGAAGGACACAATCTATCCAGTTCTGAGTAAAGTACCAGTAAAATAATTTGATAAAGGTTAAGTTGCTTGTAGGCTCAGGATAAGTGGAATACTAAATGCACCAACCCAGGGCCAGTGCCAGCATGTAGGCAGCTGCCTTAGAGTGCCAGAATTGCAAAATCTAAGCCCCCAGCCAGAGTCCCAGGACACCTGGAGCCACCGCCATCCCTCCCTGTGTACCCTCAGGTGCACACATCTCCAGGACAACAAACTTTCTGCACACTGGTTCAGACCTAAGCAGAAGTACCAGTGTGGGGTGGCTTGTGTGGGGTGGGGGGGGGGGGTGGCGTAGCAGTACTAGTGTGGGTTGGCTGTAGGACAGGGGTACAGCAGTATCAAGGTAGGGTAGCTGGAGGACCGGAGGTGGGGGGTGGGGGTGCCAAAATGCACCTTCGCCAGTGTAGACAAATATTCTTGCACAGGCCCTGCACCAACCCAATGATTGCAATAACAGAGAATTACTGGAATAAATAATGCTTTGACCAAGCAGGGCAAACAAAGTGACATGTGTGTTTTAATGCCCATTCCCCAAGTAGCAAATTCTTTATTAAGTTTATTAACCACTTCCCGCCCTCCATATAGTAAAATGACGGTGGGAGGGATGCATTCTCATTATGAGACGACATCATATGACAGCGCGCCGCAGAGCCGCCGCTCTTGCACGCTCGTGGGGGCACACAGAGCGGAGATTACAGTCGCGCTGTGTTCCTAGGACACTACGTGACCCCAATCTCGGTAAAGAGCCGATGACCTGGCTCTTTACCTATGTGATCAGCTCTGTCCACTCACAGCTGGTCACATGCAAACAAGGAAGTACCATTTATCGTTTCTCCTCGGCTCACGCTGACAAAGTGTGTAGCGAGGAGAGCCGATCAGTGGCATCTCCTCACAGGGGGGACCTGTATAGGTAATCAGGGCACTGATCTTCAGTGCACTGATTACAGTACAGCCCCAGCAGTGCCCATTAGTGACACCAATCAGTGCCCATCAGTGACACCAATCAGTGCCCATTAGTGATGCCAGTCAGTGCTGCCTTTCAGTGCCCATCATTTTCACCTATCAGTGCCGCCTATTATTGCCTCTTCATCAGTGCCACCTAATCAGTGCCCTTCAGTGTCGCCTCATCAGTGCCCATAAGTGCCGCCTCATCAGTGCCCATAAGTGCAGCCTATCAGTGCCGCATCATCAGCGCAAATTAGTGAAGGAGAAAAATTACTTAATTACAAAATTTACCGAATTTTTTTTTACAAAACGTTTGGTATGCTTTGTTTTTTTTCCGCAAAAAAATGAAAAACCCAGCAGTGATAAAACACCACCAAAAGAAAGCTCTATTTGTGTGAAAAAAATGATAAAAATGTGGATTTGGGTACAGTGTCTCATGACCGTGCAATTGTCATTCAAAATGTGACAGCATTGAAAGCTAAAAACCTGGGCAGGTAGGGGATAAAAGTGCCCAGTAGGCAAGTGGTTAAGGTGGCATTAAAACAGTTGCTTTGTCTTTCATGGGCAAAGCACGGGTTTGCTTTAAAACCCTTTTGGCTGTAATTTTTATATGTGGTTATAGAAAGTTTATTAAAGTCTACAAACATTAAAAAAAAAAGATGCTAGTGGTGGAATTCCCCAGATAAGACTGAATTACAACTATAACAGGTATGATTGTGCTCAACAAGTCACTCAGAGCATAGGATACTGATCTCCTCGCTGCCCGCATCCAGAAGACACATCTAAAGCATTTAGGAACTTGTCACTGCAGTCCTGCACTCTCTATAGAGTCTCCAACAAATACATGCTGCTACAGGCAAGAAAGGAATTTGTTCTGTCTTCTCAGTAATATGCTTCACCAGATTTCTTAAACCATGAACTAAAAAAAAAGAAAGGTAATCTTCAGAGCCACACACATGGAGCATACAATTCCAGCTTTCAAAGAAATTATTCATAGGCTTGTCCAACAAATACTTAGAATTGACTCGTGGCGGGAATCTTGAGCGGTGCTGCCAATGATATCTGGTATCAAATACTAATGTGTCTGCTACAGATCTTAAAAGGTTGGTTGATTGGGCATGACGTGACCTCCTCTGCGAATGTGATCTGCACTTCGTGTTTAAGATAGTGATTTAATGTGTTAGTTATGTTTCTCCAGGTGATGGTGGTTATGGGTTATGGATGTGCTATTTGACAGCACTTAGTGATTCAATTGACCTTACATTGAGTAAAAAAAAAAACAATTACAAGAAGAATAATTCAGGGCTTACAATGCAATTTCTGGAAAGTTATATATTCATCCATAATTTCCTATTTTAATCACAAAGATCAATGCAAAATGAATAAAAGAACAACATCGGCATTGGTATATGCATGTATGTTGTTCTATCCCAAACTATGGCTGTTCCATATATATTATAAGATAAACCAATATAATATTATTCTTATTTACTGTGCGCAATGAAATATATCTTTCAATGACACGGATATGTTAAACTAAATAAAAAAACACAACTTTTACATGCCAAAGGATTTGTATTTTTGTCAATTCATTATTGAGAGTTACACAGCCCTGCCAGAGAGCACAGCTTGATTTGAGACTTGACTTATCTTCACAGCAGTCAAATAATAGAAATAGATTTTCCTTACCCCCCAGCCTGTGATAGATTGTGCCCAATACTACCTGTAATAGATTGGCAGGGCCGTAACGCTCTCCATTCCAGAACACGGTGCCTGCTGCCGCTCTCCTTCAACTTGCATGCAGGGCCTTCTCATTGCAGGGGGTGGTTTATGGTGACCAGCAGGCATAGTCTTAGAACATAGCAGAGCTCACCTTTTTCAATTCAGGCCTACTTTACCTTAGTTGTTCTTCTTTCCGATTATTCAATACATGAGGCACGATATAAGATATCATCTAAAAGGCAATCCCCTATGTAGTCAAAATATGACTATATGGTGCACAGTGTATTTATTGTAGCACACTCGAAAAAAAGGCAATATCTGCTCCAGCTTGACCATGTCTTCAGCCTTAATTTTGACATTAAATTGCGATTTAGTTTTAGTTATAGTCTTTTGACTAAAATGTCATTTTAGTCGTATTTTAGTCTTTTGACTAAAAATCCATTTTAGTTTTAGTCGTATCTAAAATCTCCAGTACATTTTAGTTGACTAAAATCTAACGGGTTTAGTTACATTTTAATGCATTATTTCTTTAGAACTGCCAAACATTATTTACACCTGGAGTAAAAATCTCTTTTGATTACTTATGGTATTAAGGCTTGAAAATGCAGTACAAACACATACTTAGCTGTTGTGATATAAATTCAATTTAGTTTTAGTAATAGTCTTTTTACTAAAATGTCACTTTAGTTTTAGTCGTATTTTAGTCATTTTACTAAAATGTCACTTTTGTTTTAGTCATATTTTAGTCATCTGAATATTTCAGTTGACAAAATTAATACTTCTTAGATTTGGTATACATTGCCAAGGCCCTGGACCAGGTGGGCTTTTATTTAATTTAATTATCAGTGTCTTTATTAGGAACTGTCTGTATTGTCCAAAGTTACCAGTAAGATTGAGAGCCGGTTCACACTGGGGCGACTTGTCAGGCGACCTGGTCACCTGACAAGTCGCCGTGGGTCGCCTGCCATAGATTAGCACAGGACCCGTTCTAATAGGAGCAACACAAGTCGCTCCAACTTAGAAAAAGGGTCCTGTACTACTTTGGGGGACACTGTACAAATTGTGAATAAAAACAGAATGCAATGATGTGGAAATTTCAAATTTCAATATTTTATTCAGAATACAACATAGATGACATATCAAATGTTTAAACTGAGAAAATGTATAATTTAAAGGGAAAAATAAGTTGATTTTAAATTTCATGGCATCAACACATCTCAAAAAAGTTGGGACAAGGTCTTGTTTACCACTGTGTGGCATCCCCTCTTCTTTTTATATCAGTCTGCAAACATCTGGGGACTGAGGAGACAAGTTGCTCAAGTTTAGGAATAGGAATGTTTCCCATTCTTGTCTAATACAGGCTTCTAGTTGCTCAACTGTCTTAGGTCTTCTTTGTCGCATCTTCCTCTTTATGATGCGCCAAATGTTTTCTATGGGTGAAAGATCTGGACTGCAGGCTGCCCAATTCAGTACCCGGATCCTTCTTCTACGCAGCCATGATGTTGTAATTGATGCAGTATGTGATCTGGCATTGTCATGTTGGAAAATGCAAGGTCTTCCCTGAAAGAGACAATGTCTGGATGGGAGCATATGTTGTTCTAGAACTTGGATATACCTTTCAGCATTGATGGTGCCTTTCCAGATGGCTAAGCTGCCCATGCCACACACACTCATGCAACCCCATACCATCAGAGATGCAGGCTTCTGAATTGAGCGCTAATAACTTGGGTTGTCCTTATCCTCTTTAGTCCGGATGACATGGCGTTCCAGTTTTCCAAAAAGAACTTCAAATTTTGATTCGTCTGACCACAGAACAGTTTTCCACTTTGCCACAGTCCATTTTAAATGAGCCTTGCCCAGAGAAAAAGCCTGCGCTTCTGGATCATGTTTAGATATGGCTTCTTTTTTGGCCTATAGAGTTTTAGACATGAACGGCGAATGGCACGGTGGATTGTGTTCACCGACAATGTTTTCTGGAAGTATTCCTGAGTCCATTACAGTAACATTCCTGTATGTGATGCAGTGTCGTCTAAGGGCCCGAATATCACGGACATCCAGTATGGTTTTCCGGCCTTGACCTTTACGCACAGAGATTGTTCCAGATTCTCGGAATCTTTGGATGATATTATGTACTGTAGATGATGATAACTCCAAACTTTTTCAAAATTTTCGCTGAGAAACTCCTTTCTGATATTGCTCCACTATTTTTCGCCGCAGCATTGAGGGAATTGGTGATCCTCTGCGCATCTTGACTTCTGAGAGACACTGCAACAATGAGAGGCTCTTTTTTTACCCAATCATGTTACCAATTGACCTAATAAGTTGCAAATTGGTCCTCCAGCTGTTCCTTATATGTACATTTAACATTTCTGGCCTCTTATTGCTACCTGTCTCAACTTTTTTGGAATGTGCAGCTCTCATGAAATCCAAAATGAGCCAATATTTGGCATGACATTTCAAAATGTTTCACTTTCAACATTTGATATGTTATCTATATTATACTGTGAATAAAATATAAGATTATGAGATTTGTAAATTAGTCCATTTCTTTTTTCCTCACAATTTGTACAGTGTCCCAACTTTTTTGGATTTGGGCTTGTAATTTCCTAGATAGCAGCTGAATGAGGTCTGGTATGAGGCCTGGTATGAGGCCCGGTATGAGACCTAGTATGAGGCCTGGTATGAGGCCCGGTATCAGGCCTGGTATGAGAACTTGTATGAGGCCAAGTATGAGGTCTGGTATGAGGCCAGGTATGAGGTCTGGTATGAGGCCCAGTATGGGGCCCGGTATGAGGCCTGTTATGAGGCCCGGTATGAGGCCTGGTATGAGGCCAAGTATGAGGCCTGGTATAAAGGTATTGGTTGCTGAGACTGTCAGCTGCACAGCCAACATTGTCCAAGCTAGGAAGAGGCTAGAAAATGCACCGAGGATGGAGTGCCTGCAGTATGGACACTCTGGTCTTGGTGCCACCCCCTTTATACTACATATTTATGTACCTGTTCCTGACAGGTGCAAAAGTCTATGGCCTGCACCGAAATTTGTTGTAAGGAGGAGTGAAAGAAATCTATGAAACTCTTTCAAAATTCCAGGGATTGTCCTTAAAGGGTAACTCCACTTTTGTTGGGAAAAAAATAGGAAATAAAGAAAAAAAAGAAATAGCGTATACAATTGAGACACAAGTCATATTGTAAAAAAAAAATGGGGGATCTAGCGCCAAGAATGACCAGTGGCTGCTAATTACAATCTAGAAATATGTAGTTGTGGCTAATGATCTGCAGAAATGTGCAGCTTAAAGTGGATCAACAAAAAATAAAATCAGTGCAAATCTACTTTACCATCATATATATCCTAATATCTTACAAAAAAGTCCAAGTGCAACAATCATACCAAATAATAATAATTATAGAGAAATGAAAAAAACTTTCTCTAATAATCAGTGAAAAAATATGTTAAAAATAGTGATGAAAAAATTGAAAAAAATAGAAAAAATATGTTATAAAAAAAAAACAATTCATATCAGTGAAAAAAATCAGTGGAATAAGTCCCCGTTCACACTAAGGCGACCTGTGAGGCGACCTGGTCGCCTCACAGGTCGCCGTAGGTTGCCTCCCATAGGGAAGCTGCGGACCCGTTCTAATAGGAGCGACACAAGTCGCTCCAACTTAGAAAAAGGTCCGGAGCTTCTTTGGGGCGACCAGGAGGCGACCGCCATAGACTTCAATGTTATGAAGTCCGTGGCGGCCGCTCCGAGGTCGCGGCGCGCTGCTCGCACCGCGACCTCCGAGGTCGCGGTGCGAAGTAGCGTCGCTTGTATGTGAACGGGGCCTAAATGTGGGATAACAAAACAATTCATATCCATTAAAAAAATAATAGAGAAAAATAAATATATAAAAATCACAAAAAATTCATAAACAATTTCTATACATTAATATTTCAAATAAAGTCCCAAAAGCATTCAATTAAAGTGTATAAAAGTGAATATATTCTGTGCGACGAATCTTCTGTGAAATATTGTATGCCAAACCGCACCCAGTGTGCTCCTTTCACCAATCACCCCAAAATGACTCACCAGATGGAGTGGCTGATAAAATTACAAACCAGCTATTGCGCCATTTGATATATGTATCCAGCAAGCAGGTCCACAGTCCACTATGTGTTGTCCCCCTCACACAGACACTCTCATAGGAGCAGATAGGGATATACCATATTGGAGGAGGAAAAATAAATCCACATAGCGTAATTCCATAAAAAAGATTCTTTGTTTATTTCTAAGTAAATATAAAAACTCTCATTGAGCAAGTGTCTGCCTGACACTAAGGGTTCCAGCATCTAATATGTGTGCTCTTCACCTCCGGCTGTCACAGTCAAAGCCGCGAGCATGAATTGAGCAATGAGCATGCATGGTGATGTCCAGCGTCCTAGTCCCGCCCACTGGACAGCACTACGCATGTTCGATTTTGTACACAGAATGTGTACTGACCACACCCCAGAAACATAATTTCCTGCTTGTGTGATTGGCTCACCAATTTTCCCAGAAGTCTGCACTAAGATACAAGTCAGATTTCTGGCATCCCCTGCAACAAAAAATTCATTTTTGGTGAGATTCTCCCAATAGGAAATCACATTCAAAGGGATGCAGGCCCTGCAACTTTAATTATTAGAGCTCTGCAGATGCACAGCTGGTTGATAATCCTGGAACCACTCCCATTAGACTCACTTTCCCACATGGACACAGAGAAACACACAGGAATTTCTTCAGAAAAAGGTAGGAATCTGCAACACAGGTTGTTATAACTCGTGTAATGTACAGAGATCACCCAGGGGGGAATGTTTTTTTCTCAACAAAAGTGGAGTTACGCTTTACAATTCTACTGTTATGTACTGTAAGGAGGCAGGCTTTTTAGTGCAGAAGAGACATGCAATTGCGCAATAAAACACACCTACCTGTCTGCTTGCAGCGTTTCCTAGCTCCTGCACATGCGCAGCTTAGCCTTTGTATGACTAGCTCCTGCACATGCGCAGTTCTGCCTTTGTATGACTAGCTCCTGCATATGCGCAGCTCAGCCTTTGTATGACTAGCTCCTGCACACGCACAGCTCAGCTTTTGTATGACTAGCTCCTGCACACGCACAGCTCAGCCTTTGTATGACTAGCTCCTGCACACGCACAGCTCAGCCTTTGTATGACTAGCTCCTGCACACGCACAGCTCAGCCTTTGTATGACTAGCTCCTGCACACGCACAGCTTAGCCTTTGTATGACTAGCTCCTGCACATGCGCAGCTCAGCCTTTGTATGACTAGCTCCTGCACACGCACAGCTCAGCCTTTGTATGACTAGCTCCTGCACACGCACAGCTCAGCCTTTGTATGACTAGCTCCTGCACATGCACAGCTCAGCCTTTGTATGACTAGCTCATGCACACGCACAGCTCAGCCTTTGTATGACTAGCTCCTGCACACGCACAGCTCAGCCTTTGTATGACTAGCTCCTGCACACGCACAGCTCAGCCTTTGTATGACTAGCTCCTGCACACGCACAGCTCAGCCTTTGTATGACTAGCTCCTGCACATGCGCAGCTCAGCCTTTGTATGACTAGCTCCTGCACATGCGCAGCTCAGCCTTTGTATGACTAGCTCCTGCACATGCGCAGCTCAGCCTTTGTGCCGGGACGCCTAGCTCCCTCACATGTGCAGAAGGGACATTATTGAGCGTGCCGGTCAATTAAGATGGCCAAAAAAAGTCACACGCAAGAAGATACCGGTGCCGGCGAGAGACAGGGACTGTTGGAGGAAAGGTTAGTATTCCTTCCTTGAGTTCTGCTTTAAGCCAGAAATATAATAATCATGAAGTATGCGGCACAAATATATATTTATGTTCCTGCTTCCAACTATGCAACCTGAATTACTGTTTTTATCGCACAGATGAAGCTTGTATTATAGAGATTTATACTCTAACATAACGATTCTGCAGGTTATGTTAACTGACATAGAAGCATGTAATAATACAACATACAACAAAAAGATATAAAAACATTTTTTTTTCCATTTCCTTTAGCATGCTCTTACATGTTCAGGAAAACTACTCAAGTGTAATTGACGGTACTAAAGAAGTCAATAAAGAAGTCAGGTTATGCTGAAGGGCCTAAAGAACAAAAAAAAAACCTCTTTGCTAAAATACTGTAAAGAAAAGATAACAACACGTAGTCAAGCTATCTGCAGAGCTACTGTAAAGCCTGGCAGGTAAAAGGAATTTCCCATCAGCGTAGATTCACATTTATCTTTTCCTTGTAATGATATAAAAGTCTGCGACTTCTAAACAAAAGTGGGATTTCAGCAAATTGCACTGCAGTCAACAACCTCCATATAATCACTTGGTTTAATGCACTTGTTTATTTACTCTTCCAAAGTAAAGGTGATTATGATCAATTTAGATATACAACTAAGCAGACACACTTGATAGCCAATGCACAGATAATTAACGCTGTCAACATACTGTAGCTTATCAAAGGTCTGTCCAGGCCCTATCTCCTAAACACAATCCATGTCAGCAGATATCCTGCATGAGGTTAGCGGATTCTCAGTGCAGACTCGGGAAAGACAAAAGAAAGCGCAGATGCAGGTACATGTTTTGAATTCTTTTTTGAATTCATGATTTTGTTGCTTTTTAACAAACTGTAATAGACAAAAGGAATGTATTATGTCAGGAATTGATGAAAACTACAAAACCCAAAAACAAACATATATTATATTGCAGCTTACCAATTCTTAGATGTAATGGATGAATTTGATATTTTTTATTTAGCTTTTTTCCTTTATTTTCACCTGATGATCTGACCAGTTTGATATTTTTCGACTTACTTTGCCAGATTAAACTGTCCAGCAATAAGTGGCAGTTAAAGTGTTGGACAGGACACGTTTGAACTTCCACTTCTGCACTATTTTACTCCATATAATGTATGAAGATGTGATCAACAGTGATATATAACAATACATGTCCCCATTTTAGCACCTTTCCTGGGACCACCCTATCCTCACACATATCTTGTTTGGGGGAACACCGGACCCCCATAACGCCGATTTTTTGGAGGACCTGACCACCGTGTCATCTACCCACTGACATACCAAGGTATGATGCAACACAGATCCTACAATTTCAAAAATATGTTACCCATAGACCAGTATTCACATAAGAATATATTCATTGCAGGAAGGTGATTTCCGATTGGAAACATACTCCTTTACCACTCGGACCCTCTTAAAACAAGATTTTGCCTTTACAAACGTACGAGTATTTCCACAAGGTATACCTTCCGTCTTACTATAGTATATACTTCACCTATAACCTGCAGGATATTTCTAAACAAAGTAACACGTCATATATCCCCCCTATATATGCAAACACAGACGCCATTGAGACCTTCTAATAGGTATCCTTGCTGGGGCAACATGCGGGAGAATCAGCACCTCTAGGGCCTCCTTTGGTGCACTGTCGGCACCCCATACAGCGGACCTCTCCCTTCTCTGCTTTTATCAGCTGTGACTCTCTTGCCACACTCAGAATCAATCCACTGTACAATAACTGATATTCATGTATGTAATGTCTAACTATTCTGTTATACCCTCATTTTTTTTTTTTTTTTTTTTAATAGTTTATTGGTGTATAAAAAATATAATGGTACAAACAGGCAAACAGCCAAAGTAGACAAAGAGATCGTACAGCATTATGCAGAAAGATTGCAAAGTTACAAACAAACAATCAGCCAACTTTGGTAAAAGTAACAGTGTATAAATGCATAAAGCAAACATCATTAATAACCAAGGGGGATCGGGACAACTCCACCCTGTGAAGCGCATCCATACAAACAGGAATTGGAAGTGGAAAGGAAATGAGTGGTGGAAGTGGAAGAAGAAGAAGTAGACACCAAAAAGGAATGCAAATCGTCAGGAGAACCACGCAAACAAGTCGGGCAAGTCCGAGTCGAGACCCATGGCCTGGGTGGTCAAAAACCCAGGGACGGGTGACAGGGGGGGTCGTCCGGGGGGGGGGGAAATGACGACAAAGCCAGGAGGATGTGCAGAAAAAGGGGGGAGCCAGTTGTCCGGGCCCGCCCAGAGACAACAAGGCTTCCAGCGGAGGACCGACAAGGAGGGAAAGGGAGACGGGAAAAGGGGGGCGGGGAGGGGAGGACAAGGAGGAAGAGAAAGAAAAAAAAAAAAAAAGGGGGGGGGAGGGGAGGAGACAATGAAAAGCAGAAAGAACGAAGCACCCATGAGGTCAGTGAGAATGGTACCACAGGGTCATTACTGACAAAGTCGGGAGTATTCCGGTGTGGAAGTATAGTCAATCCAGCATGCCCATTTTTTGTAATGTTTGGAAGGGGCATCTCTTGCGACGGCTATGAGCTCTTCCATTTCCGCAACCTTGGAGAGGCGCTGGAACCACTGCTTGACGGTCGGCACTTGTGTGGTTATACCCTCATATGATTATGTATTTAACGTACTATTACCTATGTAACTAACAGAACTGCTATCCACTATGTTATGTAGGAAATCAAAATCTCTCCGCATCCAGACCCCTGAAGAAAGGCCTGCGTGCCTGAAACGCGTCGGGAGGGAGGATTTCCTTCAACGCAAAACATATGCCATTGAGTATATGTATCACTATCATCTTTACTGTTTTGGTTTTATATCTATACACACCTTCTATATATATTGTAATATGTCTACATTCTAGATCTTTTACAGATCAATTTTAATATGTTTTTTTGTTAATAAAATGATTTAAATTTTACTCTCTTGTGGAAGCGTATTTGCCGCTAAAATCCCACAATCCAGGGGGACCCCTTGTCCACTTTAGTTAAAGTGTTGAGACAAACCATGTAATGCTGATAGAGAGATAGAGGTGTTTACAATGGTCAGCTTTTATTCATTTATATTTTTTATCCCAAAAAAGAAAAAAATGGTTGACGTAACTGCTCAAAAAGTATTAGCTTGAGTGGGCACTGGGGGGCACTTAGGGGACGGATGTACCTCTAACCAGTGGTGTATTTAGGGTTTGTGCTGCCCTAGGCCTGACTAAACTTGTGCACCCCCTAATTAAAATATGACCCACCCCTTCCTGTAAAAGCCACACCCCTTCCTGTTTATGACCCACCCTGTCATCTGGACAACACAGACCACAACCACAGCCAATCAGGGCAGCCACATCAGTTCCCATAAGTTCAGCCTCATTAGTGCCCATCAGTGCAGCATAGCAGTGCTGCCTTATCAGTGAAGCCTCATTAGTGATCATCAGTGCAGTTTATCAGTACCCACCATTCCCGCCTCATCAGTGGCCATCAGAGCAGCATATTATTGACCATCAGTGCAGCATATCAGTGCCCATCAGTGCAGCCTTATTAGTAAGATTACTCCTTTCTTTTAGGATATTTGGACTTGTGTTTGCTGCCACTGATTGTAATCATAGGCTTATTTCACTTACTGTATTTGTATAATGACCAGGAAGTCCAGAGTCATTATACAAATAAGTGAAATAATCAGTGGCACCAAACACAAGTCAAAATATCTTATAAGATTGGAGTAATCTTACTAACCCAGTGACATATTGCGATAGCACATTTGAGGTGAGCAAGTCCAAAATATTATTGAAATCGTATACAATTAAAAGTCTTAATTGTATATGATGCAATTCAGTATGCTCGCTCAAGGACAAGGATGTTTAAAGAAATTAAATTATATTATTGACATGATGCCTGCCATCCCTGGGGGCAGAGGAGGGTATGTGGAGCATTAGGCTGCAGTGCCACACTTATCAGCATTGGCGGCCGTCAGGCCAGTTGAATTAAGTGTGGTCGGCAGCCTGCAGTCTGTCTGAATGTCCTGACCGGCCGGTATTATCATACCGGTAGGTAGCAGTGTGACCGCTTTATGGGGGTACCAGACTGATTTGTCTCCTGGACCCTGCCCTCTGGCCCAGTTTACCCCATAAGACTGGCACTATACTAAAAGTGTAGCACAAGCCGGCGGGGACCCTTTTTGTGTGGGAGCTGGAAGGAGGCTGTTTTTTTGTGTGCGGGGTGCAGCTTTTTTGCTTCAAAGTGCCGCCCTAGGCCTGGGCCTTGTTGGCCTAGGCCAAGATACAGCACTGCCTCTAACACAGTGGTTCTCAACTCCGGTCCTCAGGGCCCACTAACAGGCCAGGTTTGCAAGATAACTGAAATACATCCCAGGTGATATCATTTGCTGCTCAATGATTGCAGTACTCTAGTCTGCATCTCCCCAAGGTAATACTTAAAATCTGGCCTGTTAGTGGGTCCTGAGGACTGGAGTTGAGAACCACTGCTCTAACAGAAGCCGGTTAACGGCTTTCTTTTTTTTTCAAGCTGGCAATGTGAAGAAAAAAAAAAGCCGGTAACCGGTTCTGTTTATTTCTGTGATCAGCTGTCATTGGCTCACAGCTTATCATGTGGCAAAAGGCCTACAGTGTTTGGCACTTTATCCTGCTCTGTGAATAGCTGAGTCCCAAGGTCTTGGCAATCACAGAGTGTGCCACCCCAGAGTGTGCACAGGTGGCGCAAGAATGGGAGGACGTCCATGTACGCCCTCCTAGCATTTGAAGCCCGGGTTGTGGCCATCTTTCGGCTATAGCATGGGCTTCAAGTGGGTAAAGGATAAGTTCACCTTTCATATTATGTTACACCCAAATTCAGGGTGTAACATGTAACATTTTATAAATGCACCGCCCCCTACGAGCAAGCCAAAACACTTTGCAGATCTGCAGGAGACCTGCATGGCATTAGTGATCGGCTATTCACTGGTGCAATGCTTTAAAGCCTCCCAAAACAAAAATAATAAATGCACACTTTTTTACCTGCAAAAAAATGTGCATTTATTTTTTTATTAAAAGGTGAACTTATCCTTTAAAGTGGTTGTAAAGGCTTCAGGCTTTTTACCTTAATGTATTCTATGGAGTAAAGTAAAAACCTGCTGTTGCAGAGGATTTACCCCCTTATACTTACCTGAGCCTGATCTCAATCCAGCACTGTGCACTAGAGCAGAGACTTTCCTGCCTCTCTCCCTTTTAATTGGGCAGATTAATAGCAGCAGAGCCATTGGCTCCTGCCCCTGTCAATCCATTCCAATGAAGAGGGAGTGTGGGGCAGGGCTGAGCCAAGCTATCTGTGTCTATAGATACAGGCATTGGGGTTCGGGAGCAAGCCTGCATGAATACCCCTATAGAAAGCAGCTTTCTATGGGGGCTCTCATCGAAGAATAGGAGGCAGGAGTGCAGATAGGGGCCCCAGAAGAAGAGGAATGGAACCATTGTGTAGGGCAGGTGAGTATGACATGTTTATTACTTTATATTGTTTTTTTAATTGGATGCTTTGCAATCACTTTATTTTTGTTGGTCAAGTCTATCCAAATCTGCTAATGCATCCAACACCACTCTCTCCCCAGACTGAAAATATTTCTGTCCAAAAGAGTCTCTGTTGCTCCTCTGTTCAAAGCGGAGACATTATAAGGCAGGAAGCGTGTTGTTGGCCAGATCACCAGGTGTAAAAAAAGGAAAAACAAAAGGCAAGCAGCCCATTTAAAGTTTGGTAAGCTGCAATATAATACGTTTATGTATTGGGGTCTAATACCGCTCTTACATACAGTATACATTGGTCTTATTCAGCACAATATAACATTACAGCAGCATCGGCTATCACTTTGCCTAGGCCAGAGGAGTAAACGATTCTTAGTGGTTGTACTGAGCCTGCACTCATAAATCTCTTACATACTGTGCTCTTTTGACATTTATTTATTTATTATAGGCATTAATATAGCATGGACATATTACGCAGCACTTTGTGTACTGTACATTTATATCAATTCCAATTTAAGGTCCCTATCTCACATGCAAACATCCATCATGTCTTCAGATTGTGGGAGGAAACCCAAGCTAGCACAGGGAGAAATACAAACTCAATGCAGACCAATGTGCTATCCACTAAGCCATTGTAAGGTCTTATGCAACAATATAAACTGTGCAGTGTACAAGTTTTAAAATGGTAATCAAATACTGTGATACCATTTGTTGTGTCTTTACACAATTCAATTACTTAGTGGACTAAATTAGATTTAATTTGTTCCTACATACAAATAGAGAAAAGGGCAGAGGTCATAAACAACAGATCAGATATTGAAATAACACAACGGACAGTCTGACAATGCTATGATAGGGTACCCCTGACAACCTGTTAATGAGAAGCATTTATGACTTAGTAATTGTGTACTCGACACTTCCCTATGAGCTGTGATACACACTCAAAGGATCTGTAAGGCACAAACTGAACCTGATTTTGTGATGCTGTTCCACAAGGAAGTGAGCTGCCATCTAAACAAAGATAAAGGTAGGCCTGAAGATGTGGTGTATCTGGAGTCTGCAAAAGCATTTGAGACAGCCCCCCATAGATGTCTAGTTTACAAATTGAGGATTATAGGCATGGACCATAGAGTTTGTTCATGAATACAAAACTGGTTACAGGGGTGCATCCAAAGGGTGGTGATAAATAACGTGTACTCTGGATTGGTAAGACTGGTCTGGAGTGGTAAGTGGGGTACCTCAAGGCTCTGTGGGGTGGGCAACGATATTGGCAAATTAGATTTAATGTTGAAAACTGTAAAGTAATGCACTTAAGGGCTAAACATATAAACACAAGTTACTCACTAGGGGGAAAACCTTTAGGGGAATCAAGGATGGAGAAAGATCTGGGGATCCTAGTTGAGGACAGACTGAGCAATAGCAGGTAATGTCAAGCTGCAGCAAGCAAAGCTAGCAGACTATTAGCATGCATTAAAAAGGGAATTTACTCCAGAGTTAAAACGATAATTCTACCACCTCATAAAATTCTGGTTCGGCCACATCTGGAGTATTCTGTCCAGGTCTGCTCACCAATTCTCAGGAAGGATGTGCTGGAACTGGAGAGAGTCCAGAAAAGGGCAACAAAATTAATAAGGGGATCTGGAAGACCTCAATTACAAGAAACGTCTACAATCACTGAATGTATTCTACCTCAAGAAGAGACGCTTGAGAGGAGATATGATAGCTATATGCAAATTAGGAATCAACCGCTTATCGGCAAAGCCGATATATCGGGGGCCGATATACACTTTCCCCGATATATATCGGAATCGCTCAAGTTACCAATATTAACGATATTCCAGGAAAGTGCTGTACCGGTGTGATGCCTTCAGCTAGAGGCATCACCCCCGTAGCGGCGTCCATAGCCGATGGTCGGCTGTCTTGTAATGACAACCGATGCGGCTGAGAAGCTGCTCGGCTGTCATTACAAGGAGCGAGATGGGACATCCCCCCCCCTACCGCCTTCCGTGGCTCACCCGGGTCTACCATCCCACCGGATGGTCGTCAAAGAGAAGACCCAATCAAAGCCGCATTCGGCTCCGATCGGGTCTCCATGTAAAACCCAGAAGTGATGTCATGACATCACTTCCGGGTATTCGGCGCCAGGTTTAAAAAAATGTGCAGAGGAGGGTTCTGGGGTATTTTAGACCCCCAGATTCCTCCACAACAGTACCTGTGACAAATAAAATATAAAAATATATTTTTTTTAAATATCCGAAAATATCAGCCAATATCGGCCGATACTGATATCCGATGACCAAAATATCGGTATCGGCACTAAAAAAACGATATCAGCCGATCACTAATCGAAATACCTCAATGGTTATGCTAGCGTAGTTAGGAAACTATTCAGTCTCAGGGAGTGTAAGAAGACGTGGGGCCACAAAATGAGATTGGAGGAGAAGCTGTTCAGCCTTAAGCTGCGTAGGGGGATGTTTCACTGTCAAGGCCATAAGGATATGGAACTCTCTTCCACAATCGGTGGTGGCAGCAGGAAGTATTGATAGCTTTAAAAGACTTTTGGATGTGCATCTTAGTGAACGCAATAAGCAGGGATATGGGAAATGATTATCCTCATGAACTAACATTCACCAATTCACAGGTTGAACTGGATGGACTAGGGCCTTAATTTAACCTTACCTATTATTAAACTGAAACTATTAAGCTCTACTAAACTGTCTACAGTGAAGTGGCCTTTATGTGCACCAAATAACAAATAAAGGATTGCTCCCAGCCCTGTGGAAGTCAACAGGCCACAAGCCCAGCAATAGATAAAATCAAAATTCACTTTAATGTAAAGTTAACCAATTCAATTTCGGGCACTTTTCCCCCTTCCTGCCCAGGCCAATATTCAGCTTTCAGCGATGTCACACTTCGAATGACAATTGTGCGATCATGCATTGTTGCACCCATATTACAGTTTTATAATTTTTCCTGGAGTTGGCTTTTAAGCGTAAAGTATATTTTGATTAATGCAAAAAGGGATAAATAACTGCGCTAAACAATACTAAAGGAAATAATGATGAATCAGAGCTGCAACTATACAGTGAGATACCATCCAACCAAACAAAAATAACAAAAGTAGTTGCGCTAAAAATGATAATTTGTGTGCAATTGACAATCACAAAATAACACATGATGCAGTGAAATGATAATAAATCATTGGTGAATAAAACACTCATGATAGTCCAAATATATAGGAATATACTCCTTAACTGTCTGATCTCGGCAGGTGTGTGATCGGGAATCGGTGATCCAGGTTACTTATCTGCTCCCATGTGAGCTCTGATGGACCTTCTTGGATGAGAGCCCTGTGATCCCCTACCTGGATTTGGTTGCCTGGTGGAGTGTTACCAGTGCTATTGACCCTTGAGGTCAGGTGGCTCTGGTAAGCAGATTTACCTACTGGTGGAGGATATTTTCATTTAGTGGTGGATTTATATCACATTTACCTATCGTGGTTTACTTGGAAGATTCAGCAATTATTTGGACCTATCACGGATGTTATGTTCACCAATGTTTTATTATCATTTCACTGCATCATGTGTTATTTGTGATTGTCAATTGCACACAAATTTTAATTTTCAGCGCAACTATTTTTCTTATATTTGTTATTATTGTTATTTTTATATTTTGATTAATCACAACTATTTGTGGTCATGGTAAAATAACTAATATAACAATTCAATTGACGTTGTATGAATATTCCTTTTTAATATTTCACTAAAATTATTTGGAATAGGAAACGGTCCCAATCATGACTATCCTGCCTGTGGTAGGTATTTTTTTTTTTCTTAGAATGTGTTTACTGCAGACACAAAACAATTTAAAAAACTATTTAAAAATAAAAAGATTGGTTGCGGAATGATTCTTAACTAATTCAGTCTCAGCTATTAAAACCATAGTGTTTGCTTATATGAGTGATTTGTTTGGGGTAATTAGAATTTTGTTTTCTGAAAAGGAGTAATATCTGGCATCGGTTCACAAGTTTAGTGAGCGCAGAGAAAGCGTTCCTTGTCTTTCTATAACAATGAAAACAGCAATTTTATTATTACTGACATAACTTTGAGACGGCCACTGTCATGTCAAAACAAGTTAGAGTAAACAATTAATACAAAGTTGGAAAAACGTGCTGTCTTGGCAGTTCTTCCATTGAGAGACTGTTGTGAGAAATTACATTGCTGTCTGATACCCAGCCTGTGCGCCACAAGCCAGCGAGTGCCAAAAACACAGCCATGTTCTTAGTTTTCAATAATTAGAGTGGAACTCAATCCCAGAAATATGTTTCTCTTAATTATTCTAATTTCATGTTTTCTAAATAACCGGGTATTATTTGTGTCCACAACTGCCGCATTTGATAGTTGCTAGCAAATAAATACATCATTAAAAATAAATATAGCAGACATTTGCATTAGCCGGGTGATTTGCTTTTCTCTGCATACTCAATATAGTAATGCAAAGGAGAATTGTATTATCCACTGTACGACTGCCCACCACATATAAACTGTGGCAGGGCGGCAGGGCTGGGGGGTTGCAGGGTGGCAGGGCGGCGGGGTGGCAGGACAATATCCCCCCGGACAATATCCCCCCCGGACAATATCCCCCCGGACAATATCCCCCCGGACAATATCCCCTGGACATTATCCCCCCGGACAATATCCCCTGGGAAACATCCCCCCGGACAATATCCCCTGGGAAACATCCCCCTGGACATAATCCCCCCTGGAAAACATCCCCCCGGACAATATCCTCCCTGGACAATATCCCCCCTCTAACCCTAACCCTATGTCCAGGGGGATGTTTTCCGGGGTGATATTGTCCCGGGGAATATTGCCCGGGGGATGTTTTCCGGGGGGGATATTGTCTCAGGGGATATTGCCCGGGGGATAATGTCCGGGGGGATATTGTCCTGATATGGGCAGGACGGCTGCTCTGTGCTGAAACATGTACCTAGTACGTGATCTGCGCCGGGGAAGAGAGCGTGCTCACGCGTTCCAGCACCCCCAGCTGTGCAGTGATTAGCTGCAGCATGAACCAAGCAGCAGGTGCCGGCTGCTGATTGGTTGTCGGCACCTGATGATCGGCTCCAGAAATTACCAAAGAGAGCCCTGTGTATGTAAACAAACACAGGGCTCTCTCATGACAGCAGCAATGTGCTGTTTTTTTTTTTCTCCCAGCAAAGCAGGAAGAAAAATACAGCGCATTGCTTAGTAAAAAAAACAGTAACACATGTTGAGCACACATTTACTCCCTTGATCGCCTTGGATGTTATCCCCTCCTCTTCCAGTGTCATTAGTACAGTGACAGTACATATTTTTAGTATCAATCACTTTATTAGTGTCACTGGTTTCCAAAAAAGTATCAAAAGTGTTAGTTAGTGTCCAATTGACCGCCACAATATTGCAGTCCCACTATAAGTCGTTGATCACTGCCATTACTAGTAAAATAAAAAAAATCCCATAGTTTGTGGATGCTTCAACTTTTGTGCAAACCAATCAATATACGCTAATTGGGATTTTTTTTACCAAAAAAATGTAGCAGAATACATATTGCCCTAAATGGATAAAGACATTTTTTTTTTTTTTTTTGTACATTTTGTTATTGGATGTGTTGTATAGCAGAAAGTAAAAAATGTTGGGTTTTTTCACAATTGTCTGTCTTTTTTTGTTTATAGTGCAAAAAAAAAAAAACGCAGAGGTGACCAAATATCACCAAAAGATAAAATCTATTTGTGGGGAAAAAAAAGGGACATAAATTTTATTTAGGTACAGTGTCGCACGACCGTGCAATGGTCAGTTAAAGTACTGCAGTGCCCTATCACAAAAAATTGCCTAGTCATTAAGAGAGGTAAATCTTCCAGAGTTGAAGGGGTTAAACATGAAGGGGTGTGCATGTGCAATATATATGTAAAGAGCTGTGTAAATTGACACAGCTAAATTAGTAACTGTAATAAATAAAATAAATATCTACAGGCATGTGAAAAGTTATGTACATCCAATGAAAATCACTGACTTTTTTACTCTGAACAGGCAAACATTACATCTTGATTCAAATGGTGCCAACAGATAAAGGTAATACGCATGAACAAATGACTCAAACAATTGATATGGTGTGGTCATTTTCATGATCTAAATCAGGGGTTCCCCCCACCTTGCAACAGTTGGGGGTCAAAGGCCATGCGTCTACAATCAGGAAGAAATTGCACAAAGTCAACCTGCATGAAAGGTCTGCTAAGAAAAAAACTTTGCTATTTAAAAAATACATTAGAGGAAGATTACTGCTTGCCATTAAACATATAGGCAAAGGCCAGTCCTTTGAGAACAATGTGCTGAAGACTGGTAAAACATATATAGAGTTATTTGGTCATAGTAACAGTGGACATATTTGTCGGAAGGATTCAAAAGAAGAACAATATAACAACTATGAAGCATGGTGGTGAAAATGTTATGGTTTGAGATTGCTTTACTGCATTAGGGCCTGGGCAACTAACAGTCATCAGGTCAACTTCACATTTTGCTTAGTATCAAAGTGTGCTTGATGAGAATGTGAGGCCATCTGTGTAAAAGTTGAAGGTGAACTGAAAATAGACCTTTAAACACAAAAATGTTTCAAAGTACACTAGCAAATCCACAAAGTTCAAAAGTAAGAAATAGAGGGTCATGGTCTGCTCAAATCAAAGCCCTGTTTGATTTCCATTGAAATGTTGTTGATTGGAGGGGAGGTTTGAAATGGGCCACTCATGCAAGAAAATCCACAAACAACTTGCAACTGAAGGAATTTTGCATAGGAAAGTGGTCAAAACCATATCAGTCAATTTTAGAGAGGGGGCAATACCAGCTATTGATGCCAAGGGTGCACTTACTTTTCACAATAAACCATTACTTCTTACATAGTTACATGGTTAGTGAGGTTGAAAAAAGACATCAGTCCATCCAGTTCAACCTATGATGTGTGTGTGTGTTTGCTTTTAACCGTACATTGTATACCCCTGTATGTTGTGATCTCTAAGGTGCCCATCTAATAGTTTTTTGAAACTATCAATGCTCCCTGCTGATACCACTGCTTGTGGAAGACAATTCCACATCCTTACCGCTCTTACAGTGAAGAACCCCTTACGCACTTTAAGGTTAAACCGCCTTTCCTCTAGTTTTAGTGAGTGGCCACGTGTCTTATTGTATCTCCTTTCTCTGAATAGTTTGTTCCTTATGCTAGGGTCGCCAGTACAGTATTTGTACATTGATATCATATCCCCCCTCAATCGTCTCTTCTCCAGAGAGAATAGGTTCAGTGCTTGTAGCCTTTCCTCATAGCTGATGTCCTCCATTCCCCTAATTATTTTTGTTGCCCTTCTCTGGACTTTCTCCAGTTCCAGCACATCCTTCCTGAGGACCGGTGCCCAGAACTGGAGAGCATACTCCAGATGTGGCCGGACCAGAGTCTTGTAGAGCGGAAGAATAATCTCTTTATTTCTGGAGTGAATCCCCTTTTTTATACATCCCAGTATTCTGTTGGCTTTGCTTGCGGCGGCTTGGCATTGCATGCCACTGCCAAGCCTGTTGTCTACCAGTAACCCCAAGTCCTTTTCCATCCTAGACTCGCCCAGAGGTTCCCCCCCTAGTGAGTAGTTTGCTTTCTGGTTTCTGGCCCCCAGGTGCATTACTTTACATTTTTCAACATTAAACCTCATCTGCCATGTAGTTGCCCACCCCGTTTTTTTGTTCAGGTCCGCTTGCAAGGTTTCCACATCCTGCATAGCAGATATTGGCAAGCGTAGTTTAGTATCATCTGCAAATACTGAGATTGTACTAGATATCCCCTCCTCTAGATCATTTATGAATAAATTAAACAGGATTGGTCCCAGGACAGAACCCTGGGGGACCCCACTTTCCACACCCGCCCAATCCGAGTACTCCCCATTAATCACCACCCTCTGGACTCTCCCCTGGAGAGGCAAACAACTGAAAAGGCAAAACGTTATTATGTTCTTATTTAAGTATACCACTTTTATATGTGGGTACTGTTTGAATAAATATCTAATGTTTCTTCAGATATTTTGAAAAAGTCACAAATGTTCATGGGATGTACTTAATTTTTCACATGGCTGTATTTCTTCATTGTGACACCACACTAGTGTCTGATGTCTGTTTATTGGTGAAAGTATTCACACCATGCAACACAAAGGGCCATGTTTAAAAAAAATGGTTCTGCTACTGACAGCATCTCACCAACAACAGATTAGAGCAGGGTGACTGCTACTTTACGTAAATGAAATCTCTCCCTTGCTTGTCAAGCAATGCAGAATTTACTATCTCTAGTAAGGGAGCACAGAAAGGGCAACATCTCGCTGCTACAAGTAGCTAAGGAAGGGCACTATAGGAGAAAAGGCTCTTGCTGATATTGCCCTGGTGAATTGTAACCAGCAACAGAATTGAATGGTTGTAAGTCAGCCCCATACTTAAAAAGCCCTCACTGGACCCAACCGATCTGAACAACTTACGCCCTATTCCCCTTTTCATCCAAACTCCTCGAACATCTAGTCTACAACTGACTGTGCAACCACCTTGCCGAGAATAGCCTCCTTGATCCTCTTCAGTCTGGATTTCGGCCTCAACACTCCACTGAAACTGCCCTCCTAAAACTGACAAACGTTCTACTAATGGCCAAAACCAATGGACACTATTCTGTACTCCTACTTCTGGACCTTTCTGCTGCCTTTGATACGGTTGACCATCCCCTCCTCCTCAAAAAACTCCATGCCTTTGGTCTCCGTGACTGTACTCTTCACTGGTTCTCTTCCTACTTATCCAACCTCACCTTTAGCGTTGCGTACAATTCTACTTACTCCTCTCCTCTTCCCTTCTCTGTTGGGGTCCCCCAAGGCTCTGTTCTTGGACCCCTCCTATTTTCAATCTACACCTCCTCTCTGGGTCAGTTGATAGCCTCCCACGGCTTCCAATACCATCTCTATGCTGACGATACCCAAAACTATCTATCCACTCTTCAGCTCTCTCCCTCAGTCTCCTCACGTATCACTAATTTACTATCAGATATATCGGTCTGGATGTCTCACCACTTCCTCAAACTCAATCCATCCAAAACCAAGCTTATAATTTTTCCTCCACCACGTGCCCCTTCCCCTGATTTCTCTGGCAATATCGATGGCATTACTATCAGCCCATCCCCGCATGCCAAGGTCTTAGGTGTTGTCCTGGACTCTGAACTCTCCTTCAAACCCCACATCCAATCGCTGTCCAAATCTTGCCGCCTCAGCCTCCGCAACATCTCCAAAATACGCCCCTTTCTAACCAAAGACACAACAAAACTTTGGCACAATTGTCCTTTAATCAACTACCCCCCCCCCCCCACCCACCTCCTGAGTGTAGCCCACCAACTCAAATACCTATTTTCTCAATTCAGTAATCTTTAGTGTGAAGTCCGAAGATCGCACAGTCTTTTTAGTAAAAATTTCCTCACCAGGTCTTCAGCAGCCCAATTCACTCCTATAGGCAAGTTGTACTTAGAGTGGTTCATAGGAATGAATAGGGCTGCAGCACACATCTGCACTAGGAAGAGGATGTTTTTGCTTGAAAGATTGTGTGGTGCCAGGCAGGGCCATGTGGTAAGGTTGCTGAATCAAGAAGGAAAGTAAATATTTCAGCGGGTGGGCTGCACTAAAGGAGGTGGTGGTGGTGGTGGTTGGGGCTTTGGGGGGTTTGACTAAAGGCCAATTTTTTTGTTTATAGCGCAAAAAGTAAAAATCGCACAGGTGATCAAATACCACCAAAAGAAAGCTCTGTTTGTGGGAAAAAAAGCACGTAAATTTCGTTTGGGTACGGCGTCGCACGCCCGCGCAATTGTCAGTTAAAGTCACACAGTGCCGAATCGCAAAAAGTGGCCCAGACGTAAGACAGCAAAATCCTCTAGTGGTAAAGTGGTTAAAAGTCAGCAGCTACAGTATTTGTAGTTGCTGACTTTTCATTTTTTTCTGAAGGAGCCTGGAGTTCCTCTTTAACTTTGACAATATAACCTGGAAGCTGATTGGTTTCTATGCAGAGCTGCACCAGATTTTGCACTCTCCAGTGTTAGTAAATCAACCCCATAGTGTAATTCTATAGATCCATGTTGAAACGTATGGGGACGAGGACGAGGACGAGGAAGGGGGGGGGGGCGCAGGGGGGATGTAAATAGAGGAGAGGGTATATATCCCCTCACCTTCATGTACTGAAAACAATTTTTATTAATCACACCTTCTATGGCAGCCCTAGTTTCCAATGCACTTATTTGGAAAGCTAGTTTTTCATTATTCTAGCAAAGAAACAGGTTGAAAAGACTGGAATTTTACCTGTTGTAGGTCTGACAAGGAAGCAAGGTGTTTGCACTTCACATAAGTAATGTAAGGGTCCATGCCCAGACTTGATTTCATACCTGTTTTCATTTCTTCACATACTTTTGGTCACCCATTACAGCATTCTAAGAGATACTTTCTGCATGCAGTGCAATGATTGGACAAGAAGATGGAAACAAAGCATTCTCAGAAAGATAGCAGCCTGGGGCCAGTATAATTACAAGTCCTCACACTGCTTGAAGTTACTCAGCTGACATGTCTGAACTGTGCAAAGACCTTGCAGTGAACTATTATACAAAGCTCAATGTATCACATGGCTTCAAGCAGCTGCTAAATATCATGGTAAATGAGTCTGCTGGATGATAAGTCATTCACCTACCCTCATACACAAGAGTGTTAAAAGAAAAAAAAATTCTATGCAGACAGAGACAGGTAGGAGAGGAGCAGATGAAGGTGGCGAGGATGCTTTGTGATCACGGACCATAAATACTGTCACTATAATAATGCAGGTATACACAGACAGCCAGCGACGCTCAAGGAAAATCTCAGTATAACTCATCCATTCATACCAGCAGTAGCATCAACATGCTGGTAATAAACCTTTGCACTGATGGACATTGGACAATTGAAGTAACAGACTGAATTGGAAGGGAATGTAATGCAAGATGTAACCTGCAAACGCCTATATGAAAGATCTTATTAATCTGCAGATTTCAGTGCAGTGTTGATAGATTGAAAAAATGAAACTGGCTTATTTTATAAGAGAAATGATGAAGTGTAAATGACACTTTCAAACAAGTGAAGTGAAATACACTTTATTTAACAAGCCTATTAAAATACATACATTTACATATCACACATTTTATGATTCAGGGCAGGCAAGGGAAATATTTAATATAGTAAACAGCATTTTATATCTCAGGCATGTCAAATCGGTGGGCTGCATGTGGCCCTCTTGCTTCTTGTTTGAAGCTCTAAGTTTTTTTTAAGGATTTAAAAATTAAATATGAACCCAGCTGTTCTGCTCTGTTAATAAAGGGTACACTTAGATAATGTTGCAGATGAATGTCTATGCCATTTTCTGATATAATATGGGGTAAATTGCAGTTTTTACTATAAAAAATAACTTCCAAAGTTTATATTCATTTTCTGGAATTAAAGTGGCTGTAAAGGCTCAAGGTTTTTTACCTTCATGAATTCTATACATACATACATACCTGAGCCCCATTTTGTTCCAGCGATGTGCAGGAGAGCAGCCACTCTCCCTGGTCTCTTCCTCCTCATTGTGAGCCATTGACTGTCAATCACAGCCAGTAAGCCATTGAGGAGAGAGAGGGGGGGGGCCTGAGCCTGCTTGCTATGGAGGGACTCAGCGCAGGAGGGAGGAGTCAGGAGTGATAGCGGGGGGACCTGAGAAGAGCAGGATTGGGGCTAGTGATATTAAAGGCAGATTTTTTTCTTTGTAAATAACAAACATGTCATAGTCACCCACTCTGTGGTTTTGCAGTAGGTGACTATGACATGTTTGTTATTTACAAAGAAAAAAATCTGCCTTTAATATCACTTTAAGTAGGTGTGACCCTTACTAGGGTCACACCCTACTAAGTATGGAGTAGGTGTGACCGTTACTAGGGTCACACCCTACTAAGGATAGAGTAGGTATAACCCTTAGTAGAGTGACACCTGACCCGTTGAAAATATTTTCCCCCTTAGTTTGACCCACTGCTTCATATGAGTTTGACATGCCAATGTTACCTGCTTTAAGTAACATATACAACTACATTCTTGAAAGCTAATTCTTCCTTGATACCTTGATACTTTGTTCTTCAATACCTCACTATCAATTGCAGCACTGCAGTTTGGTAGAGCAAAAATGCGCGCACACACACATTTTTTTTTTCTTGATGGAAGGTTTTGAGTTTTACTTATTGCCTTTTGGGTGTGTTTATCACCAGCTTCAGTCATCTATGAATTGTAGAGGTTTAAATGATCCTTAGTGTTAGGGTAGGAGCTATAGGGATGGTTAGTGTGAGGGTTAATGTTAGGAATGTAATTACAGTGAGCTTTAAGCTGGCCAGACAAAATTCTGCCAGGGATCAACTTCTGCTCAACCACCCTGTGAGATTATAGCCGCTTGATCAGTGCTGCAGACTATAGACTGCAGTGCTGATCTCTGTTTTCTGATGGCGGGGAAGTCTATCTGCTGTCAGAATACAAAGACACAGTGGGAAGGATTCCTAAATCCACCCTGAATGTGTGGATAGGGGAATTGGGTCAGCTTTTTTCATTCAACCCACTGGTTAAACAAAAAAAAAACATACTAGTATATAGGCAGCTTTAGTGTGAGAATTATTGTTGGGGTTATAGGGAAGGATAGTATGAGGATTAGCATATAAGTTTTATGAAGGGTAATGTGAGAATTAGTGTTAAGGTTGCAGGTGGGGTTGGTGATGGTGTTAAAATAAGCATTAGTGTTGGCGTCATACGAGGTATAGTATAGTATGAGAATAAGTGCTGGAGTTGGAAATAAGAAGGAGTTAGTCTTAGGCAGGCCATAAACAGTTTGAATCTTGGCCAGTTCAGTGAAGGAGGCGTGCCGTCACTACGTCTCTCTGAGTCCGCGCTGCAGCCGGACACGAGTACCCTAGAATTTCCTCACTGCTCTATACAATTTTCAAGTGTGATTTTACTTCTGTCATGTAAGTGCAACATTTACTTTAATAAAAGGTTTGTTAAATGTAATGCACTATCAGCCATTATTGCTTTGCATGTCTCTGATGTGGAGGACTATTTAATGCTTCCGGTGAGGACAGACCTTGGAGAGCCTGCTACGCCCGGTTTGAAGGGAGGGAAGCAGACTATTTATACAGGGGATGTTTCAGAGCGTGTTTAAGACATTATTCTGGTAAGAGGCTACTTTGGTTCTTGCACCTGTGGTGGAAAGCACGGTCATTTTGGCATGGTCTCATGAAGAGTTTATCTTGATCATTATATTTTGCACTTATCTACCGTCCGCCGGGTAAGGAGGAAATTCACAAGGTGGAGGGATTTCATCACTATCATTTGATAATATTAATTTGAACTTTACACCTGTTTACATCATCATATCGTCGATTGAAAGACTTTATTCTTTGGACTGTGGGACTTTATGATCACCATTGTTTTGCATTTCATTAATTTGAACATGTTTATTTGGATTTAGCGCACCACATTTTTTACACTTCTTTATATATGTTTGTGATTTATTAAAATGGGGATATGTATTTGGGAATTTAGTGCTACTTTCTAGAGTTTATGACAAGTTTGTTATTTTAGAAAAAAAAAATACCTTTACAATAGCTTTAAGGTTAGAGTACCAGAGAGGGTTGGGTATGTGTTAGGGTTACAAAGAGGGTTAGTGTGAGAATTATTGTTAGGGATAGAGTAAGGTGGGCATTGCAGCAGGGCAATGCTCTCTGCATCAAAAAGTACCATCTGGAACTGAAAGCAAATATATCCTTTAAAAAACTAGCGGAAGAATGCATGAAAGACAATACTTGGGAATGAACTCAAAAGTTGGGATAACAGACTGGGGTTGGTTGCTCTATATGTTTTTACCTTTTCATATATCCTTCAGTAAGGATTCAAAAGTAGGATAGGAATATACAGAGGAACTAGATTATTGTTTTATATAAATAGTTCCGTGATCTGTGAGGATAGAGGAGTGAATATTAGAGATTCTGTGGTGATAAGAGGCAGAGTAGTAAAACTGGCCTTGAGAGCCCTAACATTAAAATCTAACCCTGCGAATTGGGGACAAGATAAGTAACAAATACTATATGCAAAGATGTTTTTTCCACTGCCTTCTTTTGAAATATTTTGTTTACACCATACAGGTTAAATGCAGACCTGCTTTGAATTACACACAGTAAATGTAATTAGAGAGAATCTGGGCCCATAGTCTAGAGCCGGAACACAATTGGCAAAAATCCTCTAAGATAAAGCCATAACTGGCATTGAAAAAAGAAAAAGTAAACTGAAAAAAAAAATACAGTATTTCAAAATGTTTTTTTTTTTTTTTCTGTCTATGGCAATTGGTGAAGTTTAAAAACAAAATTCTAAAATTTGTTACACTTTGTGGCTAAGCATATATCTGAAAGTTGAACTCTGGAAAAAAAAAATAAACCATTGCAATGGATCCCCCTCCCCACTGCAAGTATTACCTGCTCAGGCTTTTTACCTTCCTCAGGCTTTAACCTGTTATGGTGGCTGGTCACTCAAAGCTTCTTCCTTTCTCTGCCCGGCTGGGCACAGCTCCCTGGCATCATCCCGTACAATGCAGGACACTAAATGGCCAATCACAACCTGGGAGCTTTGTACACCGAAGGAAAGCGCCGACTCAGGGAAGTGAGGAATAAAATAACCCTTGCAGTGGGGAAGGGGAATCACTGCAAAGGTAAAGCACCCACCCCCTCAGGGTTCAGCTTTAAAGCAGAATTAAAACCAAAGAAATAATTTATTATATTGCAGTCTACCAATTCTTAGATGTGATGGCTGCATTTGTTTCCTTTTTTTAGGTTTTCTTTTTTCTATTTTCATCTGGTGATCCTGCCAGCAAGTTTGTTGTTTTTCAGAAGCACAAGCTCTCCAGCAGAATGTATCAGTTTGCAAGGATGAGACAAACCACTTAACACTGGCAGGGGTGATTAAGGCCTGGTTCACACCAAGTGCTCTTTGCAGAAACGCACTGCAGTCCATTTAACGTGTTTTCCTATGGAACACATTCACATCTATGAAACAATGTATAATTAGTGCAAAATAAAAGAAACTTTGTACAAAAATTCAGTGTAAAATAATATACAATGGCCTTAAACTGAGGCCTAATAGTGATTGCTGGCCAACACCTATCGGATTGTGTCCACCTATAACTCTCAAAACAAAAAAGCATACATACCATAAACAGTGTTGCACAACCCATATAAATACAATCAAATTATTGGAAAACAATGAGAAACAAAGTCCCATTGTAAAATATCCACCGCTGTGCAACTCAAAGTGACAGTTCAAAATGGTAACCCAAAACGTATTGTGATCCAGTGAATTCGGTGACCCTGGGAACAGGGCAGAAGTGCCCATAGTTTACACATAGAAAGGAGGAAGAGGAAAATAGGTGCACTGACACAGGATTCAGAAGTCTCCCCACTCTCCTGGTTTGGTACACAGGTGTCCACACTAATAGGAGGATTAGTGATTAAATGGTACACCTATATAAACTTTGAACTACCGTCTCCTCCTCACTTGCTGACGAAGCCCAGTAGAGGGCGTAACGCGTACAGGTAGGAGGAGTCGCTACTCTGGACATTTTTTTTGTTAGTGTCAGCGAGATTAGCTGATGATTTTCATGGTTTTTACATACTTTTGTAAGTATTTTTAATCTTTTTGTTATGTTTTATAAAATAAATATTCGAAGCAGAGAGCACTATGGCTGTCTTTTATAATTTTATGGCTGCACATGAATGATTCAAACCCTAAGAGGAGGTCAGCGAGGCTAAGGCTACGTTCACATCTTGGCGTTGCTATTACAGGCATTTTAATGGGCGTTTTTATGGGCGATTTTGCAGGCGTTATACAGGCGTTTTTACAGGCGTTTTTTGTGCAGGCATTTTTAGATTGAATAGAGATCAATGGAAAACGCCTGTAATCTGCCCAAAAAGAAGCTCATGTACTTTTCTGGGCGTCGGACATTTGGTCACGGCGTCAAAACGCTCAGATGTGAACAGGGGCCATTGAAATGAATAGGATTTGTCTTGTTGGGTGTTTTGAGAGCTGATCCTAGAGCAGAAAAACTCCCCAAAAACGCCCCAAAACGCCTACATGTGAACGGAGCCTTACAGATTCCCTGTGGAGGAGTACCCCCGTGGCATCCTGTGGGACATCCTAATAGGCGATTGTGCCTCTGTAGTGGGGTCAATATCTGGAAGTGAGTAGGCATTTCAGCCATAGGTTGTGATCACTGAATTCACTTGGATTTCAATACTTTTTGGATTACTTTGAGCTGAACAGCGGTGGATATTATACACTGGGACTTTTTTTATCATTGTTTTCCAATATTTTGATTATATTTATATGGGTTGGCTACACTGGTTATGGTATATGTTCACATCTATGCTTTTTTTCAGCCTCTGTTTTTGGAAAGGGTCAGGGGACTTTTTTAAACACAAATACTGTGCTTTTTGGTTCAACAGACTTCAATGGAGAAGCTGCAGAAAAACGTGTAGTGCGTTTTTGATGCATTTTTGCCATGATTTTTTGCATTTTGCATATTTTAATCTTCCCAACAGCAAATTAGCCAAAAAAATAAAGCATAAACAATGCAAAACACATCCTGAAAAAAAGGCATGAAAAACTGCATCAAAATTAATCAAAAATGCTTACGTAAACATGCAAAATGCACTGCAGACATGGACCAAAAGCAAACTGTATAGGTTTGAACCAGGCCTAAAACGATCAGGTTAGACATGCAAAACCCTTATCCCAAAAGGAAATAAAAAAAAGTCGTTTGCTGTAACTAATTATAGAGTGTGAACTGGAGTTTCCTCCCACATGACTGACAATGCTGCAGTCTGCTATGCCTCCTGTGCTCATTCCTCCAGAGTGGTGCCTCACTAATACAAAAGGTGTGTTACTGGCCTGATCACCGTGTGAAAACACAGTAAAAAAACTGAAGAAAAAAAAAAAAAAAGCTGATTCAGCCATCACATTAAATGATTGGTAAGCTACAGTTGTTCAGTTGTAATTATGTGGACATGAGCTATGATAATCTAAATAGCAATGAAAGAGAAAATATGTTCTTTTCAATATTGTATTCCTTAATCTATATCACTGTCACATATTGCAACTCTCTACATTGAGCTGTTCACATCATTTACTGTTCTCTGGGTATTTACAACCCAATGTTCCTGTAACAGCAATACAAATGCATACAATTTAGAGCCAGAATTAAGCAATAAGCAATTAAGCTCAAATGTCAATAAAGTATTGGGGTTGTCAGAGGAAATCAAAGCATTCAAGGAAGACAAGCATAGAGAGAGCATCAAATGTCAGAAGACAACAGTGCCTTGTCAGAGGCAAATATTGCTGTATCTAAAGAAGTACTCAAAATGTACTAAACAACAGGACCCTGACTCAGGCACCTAGCACACAGCTTTACCTGGTCTCTCCGGTGCTGGTAATACCCCAAGCATTGTTGTGGTAACCTCTGTAAGATGCCAATTTTGACACTCTCTGTTAGTGCGGAAGGACGACCTAGCTCTTCACACCTATTTATTTTCAGCTTTCCCAATGGTGATTGAACTTAACCACTTAAGCCCCGGAGGATTTGGCTGCTAAACGACCAGAGGGTATTTTGCGATTCGGCACTGCGTGATTTTAACGGACAATTGCGCGGTCGTGCGACGCTGTACCTAAACAAATTTGGCGTCCTTTTTTTCCCACAAACAGAGCTTTCTTTTGGCGGTATTTGATCACCTGTGCGATTTTTTGATCACGCGCTATAAACAAAAAAAGAGCGTAAATTTTGCAAAAATAGCAATATTTTTCCCTTTTTTTTATATGAAATTCCCCCCAAAAAAAATGTAAAAATCAAAATTTTTTAATATTTTCGGCCAATTTGTTTTATGCTACCTATGTTTGGTAAAAAAAATCGCAAAAAGCGTATTTTAATTGGTTTGCGCAAAAGTTATTGCGTTTACTAACAAAGGGAAAGATTTTTGTCATTTTTGTTGTTCTTTTTTTTAACGCGTAATGGGGCGGCGATCTGCGATTTTTTTTGCGGTACTGCGACATTGCGGCGGACAGATCGGACCCTTGACTGACATTTTTGACACTTTTGGGGTTACCAGTGACATTTCTACAGTAATCAGTGCTATATATATGCACTGTTACTGTAAAAATACACTGGTAGTGAAGGGGTTAACTTTATTTGAGAGGGAGGGGCTGTGTGTGTCCCTAGGGGCGTGATTCTAACTGTGATTGGCTGTGGCTTCAACTGTATGCAGAGTGATCAATGGATCTACATAGTAGATCCATGTGATCATCTCTCATACAGAGAGGAGAATGACAGGCAGCTTGTTTACACAAGCTGCCTGACTTTCTCCCTCTCCCCCGCCGATCGCAGAGTGGCCGGCGGCGATCGGGTCCGCCGGTCACACGCGCGGGGGGGTCCGTGACCACGCGGGAGCGGGAGCGCGCCTCCGGCGGCGCGCGCTCGCTCCCTAAACCCTCACAGGCGAGCGACGTAGACCTACGTCACTTTGCCTGTGAGGGGCTGACCGCCGCCGTAGATAGTCATGCGGCGGTCGGCAAGTGGTTAACCTCCCTGGCGGTATGATTCTGTCGGGAATTCTGTTCCAAAAGCGGTACAATTCTTTTCATGGAAATTTGGCGTTATGTGTATTATAGGCCTACAATTCTTAGTAATTACTGACTTAAACCTGACCAAAACAAGACTCTAGTAGACATCCCAGATGTGATAAATTTGAAACACAAACAAGTGAATTATAATCTAATCAATAATATTATTTTATTATTTAATATATAATATATATAATAAAATTATATTATTGATTAAATTATAATTCATGCGTTATATATTATATATATATGTGTGTATATATTTATATATATATATATATATATATATATATATATATATATATATATATATGTGTATATAGATATATATATATATATGTGTGTGTGTATATATATATAACGCATGAATTATAATCAAATCAATAATATAATTTTATATATATATATATATATGTGTGTATATATAGGTATATATATATATATAGGTATATATATATATATATATATATATATATATATATATATGTGTGTATATATAGGTATATATATACATATATATATATATATATATATATATATATATATATATATACATATATATATACATATATACATATATATATATGCATATATATATATATATATATATATATATATATATATATATATATATATATATATATATGCATATATATATATATATACATATATATATATATATATATATATATATATATATATATATGCATATATATATATATATATGCATATATATATATATATATATATATATATATATATGCATATATATATATATATATATATATATATATATATGCACATATATATATATATATATATATATATATATATATATATATATATGCATATATATAATATAAAATGTGTTATGTGTTTTGTGCAACGTTTTTTTTTTTTTTTTTTGAATTTCCCTCCCTAGTTCCGCTCCCATGCAGCATTGCTGCTGCAGGGAACGGAACTAGGAAGTCCTCCTACCGACAGACGAGCGGCGGAGATCTCACTGGCGGTCACAGCAATGAGAGCTCATCGCTGGATCGCCAGGATAAGGTAAGAGACGCTCCGCTGCGCTGTCTGCATAGCTCTGCCATTCACCCCGAGCGTGACTCAGGGATACCGCTAATAGCAGAAAATTCCTACCCCGAGTCACGCTCGGGTTTACCGCTAGCGAGGTTAAAGCATATGATAAAAAATTTAAAATCATATATTTCATTATTTCCATATTGTATTTCAGTTATTTCTAGCTACTCCTAATAAGCTGAATGATTTTGATGTTTCTAAATTTACTTTGTGATGATCCACACACATTTACTTCCTTGAATTCTGTCACACATTTACCAGAGTAGGCCCTGCTGTGTCACACATTTCACAAAGCCTGCTTTCTGAATTACAGAGGTGCTGAGAGGAAGAGTTCCAGGAGGCGGAGTCAGTACAGGAATCACTGCTTGCAGGCAGCATGGTACCATGGGATATGTAGTCCTTAAAATTGAAGGTAAACAGCAGAGGATAAGCTGCAAAGCATGCAGGGAATACAGGAAGTTGTGGAAAGAGATGGTCAGCAGAGAGCCAGAACTCACGACATGAAAGGAGATATTTTAAGTAAGTTTATATTTGATTGTCAAAAATAACTGTTTGTATTGTTTTTAGAATGCTGATGTAATATAATAGTAGGTCTCATCCCCCAAAAGGGCCGCTGATTTGCCCCAGGTTTCTTTCCCAGATTAGTGCAGTAACAGCCAAGGACACAGCGGCCAACCCCCCCCCCCCGCAGCCAGTGTGAGAAGAGAGGATGGAAGCAGGGTGAAGGAGGGGGCAGAGGAAGACAGGGGGCCTGAGGAGAAAGAGGAGGACATGGAGGGGGGCAAAGGAGGAGGACAGAGGGCCGGAGGAACACGGGGGGGGGGTTGGCAGAGGAGGACACAGAGGTGTGCCGGAGAGGAGGGAACAGCCAGGAATTGGTGCGACAGAGGAACAGCTGTGAACACCGATCTCCCTGCATGGCTTTCCAACTGACTGATGAGGGAGGGAGAGGAGGAGAAGCGGCTGTCAGCTGAAAAGCCATGCCGGGAGATTGGCTCTCACAGCTGGGTCCCACTGCGCATGCATGAAGCTCGCTTCACTTTATGAGTGGGCCGCAGTATTCTGAGCCTTGTGAAGTTTCCCAGAAGGCTGAGGGGGAAGGAGGGGGCTGAATTGTCAAAACCAGGTACTCACTCCCCTCCTAAAGGTTCCAAATGTGGCAGCAGAGGGGTGGGGGGGAGGCAGACAAGCAGAGCTCCCCCTTTAGGGTGGAGCTCCACTATAACACATATCCTGGGGTACAGTAAGAATTGTCTAATTATTTTGAGGGGTCAGTCCCTCACTTCTGAACTGGACTGGGAATGCTGTCTTCTGGGATTTGAGTGGGCAGCCATCTTGTTAAGCAAGCACTAATCTGAATAGTTGACTGACTAAAAAGTAAAACACTATATCCTGGGGCAAAGTAACAATGCTATCATTTCATTTGGACAGCAAAAATTATGTCTGCAAAAACTTTGTGCTATTTAACTTCACACAATCTGCAATGTCATTTTTATCTGTTAGAAGTCAGCTGACCAAACAGGCATGTTTACAGGAAACTATAGGGCGGTGACCCAGGGGGACATGAGAGTGTGACCCATTCTGAATGTTCAGATATTCCGCAACAAAGTGTAGAAAACATTATGTTTTGTGCAGACGTGCCTTCTTCAAGCACTGTAACTGCACCTTACAAACCTAACTTTAATTTCTTACACTGATGAGTTTTCCATATAAGCAGAATATGTTAATTTATACTAAGACATGCATTTGCTTTCTTTAACCACTTGCCTTCTGTGCACTAAAACACCCTTCCTGCCCAGGCCAATTTTCAGCTTTCAGCGCTCTCACACTTTGACTGACAATTGCGCGGTCATGCTACACTGTACCCATATGAAATTTTTATAATTTTTTTCACACAAATAGAGCTTTCTTTTGGTGGTATGTAATCATCTCTGGGTTTTTTATTTTTTGATTGGCCATTCACCACGATCTGTGATCGGCTGTGTCCAAGGGACACGGCCGACACAGATTCTCACACGGGAGCGCGCGGGGAGCCTGCTTCTGGGAGGCCGTTTAAAAACGGCCTCCCGAAAATTCGAGTCCGCGCTGCAGCCGTATATAGGCTGTAGCGCGGATGGGAGGTAGTTAAAAAAGAGCTTCAGCACCCCCCACCAAAAAAAAAATTTATTTAACATTAGGACCATTACCTGTACAGGTATCCCGCAATGTTGGCACCCCAGCCGATTTTTCATTCCGCTTACGGGTGCTGCCGCCACCATTCCTTGTAAGGGAAAACGGCAGTGAAGATATGCGGCTTCACAGCCCGTTCCCTACTGCAAAATGCTCAAAGGGCGCTGTGCTTTGTAAATGGCCCAGTGGCAGGGGAATGAGGAGGGTGGCTAAACTTCTGGGGGACCTCGCCGCAGCAAGGTCACCCGGAGATGGGGACAGGTCAAAAACAGGTACCCGCTCCCCCCTGAAAGGTGACAAATGTGGCAGCGATGTGGGGGAGGAAGCAAACAAGTGAGATTCCCCTTTTGGGTGGAGCTCCACTTTAAGTTCAGAATCTGTTGATGCATACTGAGATATGCTCTCTATATCTGCAGAATCATTTTCCACATGTTAGGGTATGTCTTCAAAATCTAAGTGCAATCCATTTGTGTAAACAGATCCTTTACATAGCACAACTACTAAATCATCATTAGGCAACTAACGTGTTACCTATCCATAGGCAAAAAGTCTACTTGATACCTTAATGCAATCTTTCCCATGGTTGCCGTAAAGAAATTTGCTCCGTCTATGGCTAGCCTTAGTTCCCTATCTCACATGCATACATACATGTACTAGGCCAATTTTAGAGGAGACCAGTAACCTACCAGCATGTCCTTAGAGCAGCCTTTTTCAACCAGGGTGCCCAGGCACCCTGGCGTGCCTTGAGTTTCCTTCAGGGGTGCCTTGGCAAAATACCTAAAAATTGCCCAAATCTTTATACAAGCCAGCATGTAGATGAAGGCTGCCATTTTAGTTACACTAAGTCACAGGTTTTCATTGTGCACCTTGTAGCTGCCGGCGTCCTAATATATAATGGCATCATCAGTTGATAAGGAGGATGTCAGTCACCTGCATAGCCTCCTTGTTTGACCCTCCCCTGTCCCTCTCCATCAGCGTTGGCCTCATATTAGCTGAGTGATGAGGAAAAACTGAGGGAGAAGAGAAACATTGGAAAACTAGTCAGTACCAGTTTGCAAAAGTATATTTGCTTTAGAAGAATAAATCACCTCTAACGTTGGGTGTTCTACTTGGACTTGTGGATGTTGCTGCATTATGTAAAACTATTATAATAGCTTATACACTTTAGAATGGGGCGCCCCTAGACTGACCATATTTTTTAAGGATGCCTCGAGATTGTCCATAATTTTTAAAGGGTGCCTTAAATGAAAAAAGGTTTAGAAACACTGCTTTAGAGTGTATGGGGCACAGTAAAGCCTTTGGCAGGTCATACACAATGCACATTTCTTTCCTGCAACCACAGGTCCCAGGTAAGAAATTTGCATGATTCCCCCATCAACACAGATAGTGTAGACAGGGGAATCAGCAATTGTCTTCTCCCAGCATGGGGGTGGGCGAGGAAAGTTGACCCCCTGGGAGAAGACAATGATTATCGCTAGCTGCTATAGCAACCACTATCCCAAATCGCAAGAGAATCCAGCAGGCTGGTTGTACCCAAGTTGATCGATCGAAGTTGCCCAAGATTTGAACCGTGTATGGCCGGCCTTATTAAAACAGAAGTTATTCACATGTCTCTTTCCACCACATATCCCAAAAATAAAAGGATCATTCCTCATTTCAGGACAGTGGGTAGAGGCATGCAAATCATTGCTTTTCATCATTCTAACCAGATGTGGATCCAGAACTGCTGGTGAAAAGTGCAAATCCAGTCTGATATTATAGAGCCATTTATTCCAAACTGCATACAGCTGTTTCAAGTTATTTGGCCATCTTCAGTGCAGAGTATTGAAACCATACATTTCACTGATGATATCGGGGAACCTGGAGTACGGAGAGGAGACGTATGCAAGGACAGGGAGAATATGCAAACTCAATGTATACCAGGATAAGGAGATGAAGGGCGCTCTGGATGACTGGTTCTGGCCAGAGAAGATGTCCACAATGGGATGGACACAGATCAGGCATACAGGTGTTTCAAACAGCACTTGGCAGCGCTCCAAGAGGGAAGCAAGCTCTGGTACAAAAAGAAAACAAACAGAAGGTGTCTCTAAGTGCAGAAAACAAAAGACTTTAATTGGCAAAAAATAAAAATACACTTACTAGCATTAAAAAATGGCAAGGCTCATCATAGGATGTAGAAGTTCAGTGACAGGTGGTCCCTGGAGTGGTCCATTGTGCAGCTCGTTGGATCCCAATAGACCAGCAGAGAGGGGCCCCCAAACTCCATGCAGATAGTGTCCTGCTTGGGACTCCTAGTGGTGAAAGGCAGAAGTGTACTTCTATTTGCATGGATTTTTAGGGTTCTCTGACATACTTCCGCAACCCCAAAAAAAAAATGGTATCTTGTTTAGTTGCTGATGTAGCACCCTACAAAGGTAGGTGCTAGGTAAAGTGTAATGGGCCTTATCTGCTTATCAGCAGGGCCATGATTTTCAGTTGGGCTGTCATGGATCCCAGGTGTGGCTGTGGAGACTGGGGAGTCCCCCCACTGTGGTTAATGAGGAGGCTCTCATTGGGCAGTGGAGGAAACCCGGCCCATGGTTCACCCAGGCTTGTATCTACCCCAGAAGGCAGATTCTGCCACACAGCATTCTGGGAATGGGTATAAGTTTGAGGGGAGCACATGACGCAGCATCTTTGGTGGGAACAGACTTGTATAAAGTACTCGAAATTTCTACTTGAGTAAAAGTACAAGTGCTCGATCAAAAAGTGACTTGAGTAGAAGTGGAAGTGCTCGCAGAAAAAGTTACTTAAGTAGAAGTACTAAAGTATTCAACATTTTTTTTACTTAAGTATTGCAAGTAGTTTTTTCAAAAAATTTGCTACTTAAGTACTAAAAGTAAAAAGTACCAGTAGTTTTGAAAAAAAAATTCTACTCAAGTACTGAAAGTAGAAGTACAAGTACTGTGTTATGTAGTTATTAAAGAAAGAAGTCAAAAGTTTGAACATCATATTGTTTTTTATTATTTCAAAGGATTTATTCAAATGATTAACCTGTGTTTGTTAGTAGTTTCTTGATGCACTTTAAGCGCTGTAGCACCATTTATTTGTTTGTTTCATATTTTCTTTTTATTGGAAAGATTTGGTATAGCAGCTTTTATTATACACAGCCTTTATTTTCGTATGCGCTGATTTACAAATGACATTATACACATTTTTTTGAGCTCTATGCAACCTGCCATCTACTGTTCTGGCAGTGATAATTTTTTTTAAAAGTAATGAGTAACTATGCAGCACAAAAAAAAATATCGGAGTAGAAGTATCGAAATCATCGAAAAAATGTAGTGAAGTAAAAGTAGAAGTAGGAGAAAAAAATTCTACTCTAGGAAAGTACAGATACCGCATTTCGGTACTTAAGTACAGTACTTAAGTAGTTCTACTTCGTTACTATACATCTCTGGGTGGGAAGCAGAGTCCCAGGAGGGAGGGTACAGCTGTCTCTCCTCCTGTCAAGAGGAATCGGGTGTCCCAGGTGGCTTTCCTGAGGGGACAGGGGACAGAGGGTTGAGCTGAGCTGCAGAGAGGATCCAAGGTGTGGTGTGCCAAGGACCAGCGGAGCTGAAAGGGGTCGCGTTTCAGAAAAGCATTCCCAGTCGTGAGTACTGCAAACTGCCCCTGGGGGTCTGCCTAGTCAGAGAGGGGACCACTCCAGAGAAGGTCAGAGGGATCCAGGAGCTAGCTAGCCAGTGCAGGAGCAAAGTAAAGGGGGTGCCAGTGTTGACCCTGAAGAGTAAAGGTGGAGCCAGTGAGTGGGCTTTGAAGTATTCAGTGTACAGTGGAAGTGTACAGCGTGCAGTGTACAGTGTTGAGAGTTGCAGCAGTGTTAAAAAGGCTACCTCAGTCAGGAAGGACTGGAGGGAGCAGTGTCAGAGACTTTTGTGCTAACCAGAGCATCAGAAGTCAGTCTTCAGTACAGTCAAGGACTTTTGAGCTAACCAGAGTGTCAGAAGTCAAGTTTCAATACAGTGCAGCAAGTCAGTGATTTCAAGCGCCAGCAAGCGTTGGTCGGCATCCAGCCAGTGTCAAGTCAGTGTTGAAAGCCATTTTTGCTCAAGTTGTCCCAATTTGTTAGCTAGTTGAGCCAGAGGAGTATCTCACTCATTCCCTTCTCCCATCCCCATATAAAATAAACAAAACAAACCAAAGATGCCGGACTGTTCTTTGACTCAGATCTCACACTTGTGCAATCAGCTTAAATGGCAGACCCATATCAGGCCCAATGCCTGGAAATATTGCTACACTAATAAAAGCTCCTCTGAGAGTGAGGATAAGTGAATATGAGAATTGCGAATGCATGCTGGCTTACACATTGTTCATTGGATCTGCAGTATGTCATTAAACGTTTTAATGTGACTATGTAGAGATAATATTTTAGTAATAAATGACACACTGAAAATGTTTATGCTTCTAAAGATGGGAAGGACATTGGAGTGGTTCTGAATTTAAATCTAACCATCTATAATAATTTGATTTGACATATAAATATTCTTTTCATTTGTTATTTGTTAAATATACAGAATTATAATGTGCTGTGCAACCAGTTCTACTTGAGTTCATTATGATTTCATATTGTGTTATTTCAGGATAATGATACTATGGTATCTTTTAAATAACATCATTCCCAAACTAGACTGAGCATGTTTACTCTTCAAGATTATTTTTGTCACAATATGCATTGACTGAATATTTTTCAAGTGAAACTTGGGTAGTGGTGGGGAGGGGGGGGATCAACACTTAGCAGGCACATCCAGGTTCCTGGGTGCTACCTTAGATGGCCTATATGACACCCCGGGATACCTAGTGCTCTGTACTGCGAACAATCAATTTACATTTACTGACTGGTTTATCTCCTTCCTCTACTTTCTTTCTTAGGGCCCTTTCACACGGGCTTTCCGATTACATCCGTCTGTCAGTTTTTCAGGCAGGCCTGGTCGGACCCTCCATTTACCCTTATGGAGCGGCGTATGTCAGCGGTGACATGTCCGCTGACATCCACCGCTATCCAATCCCATCCTGTCCGCAAAATACAGACGGATGGTGGTCCTATTTTCTTTCTCTCTGGCAGATCTGATATGATTGGATGAAAACGGACAGGCGGTCCATTTTCACCCAATCTCCCCATAGAGGTGAGTGAAACTGTGTCCGTCTCTACTCTGCACAGTGGGCGGAGATGGACCTGTCATCCGCCTGCTCAGTGGGGATCAGTGGATCGATCCCTGCTGAGCAAGTGGATCCGCAAAATGGAGGCACCCATGTGACTATTGGCCCATCACTAATAAAGCAGAGGAAGGGATAAGGCCAACACAACTGATTATAAAGCTTGCAAGCTGATTCAGTAAAAGATCACCCCTAGTTTGGGATGGGATGTTATACAATAGATGTATTACGCATGCACCCGGATGTACCTGCTAACAATTGTATGTGGTGCTTTTTTTATAACAGACTTCTTCAACACTATACAGCACGGATGGACAATTTCTCCCGGTGGGTTATTGTATTCTTACAGCAGCCAACAGCAGCAGCTCTCAGAATGCCTGTACAGGAGCTGCATCTGTCTGAATTCAGCCATTGTTCAGGTGACAATTTTCCACCCCCAGCTACGTCGATTTTTCAAATGGAAAATGTCAGACAACAGAGTGAGAGTTTCAGCCAGTTTATCAGGAGAAGTCTGAAACCTGCATAGGGTATGACCAGCTCAGTGGACCACCCAGTCATATCTTTCACTACTGGTATAACAGGAAAGCTCATGTAAAACTATAAAAATGGAGGTTGTTAACCGCTTGCCGACCACCTTATAGCACACTTACTGCTACAGGGTGGCGGCGCTGTGCAGGATCACATAGATATATACAGTACGTCATCCGCCATCTCCTAGTATCGGGCCGATGTTCCCTAGCGCCCGCTAATTATTATTCTTATACAGGAATTATATAGCGCCAACAGTTTGCACAGTGCTTCACAATTTGAGGGAAGACAATACAGTTACAATACAATTCAATACAGGAGGAATTAGAGGGCCCTGCTCGTTAGAGGTGATCAAATACCACCAAAAGAAAGCCCTATTTGTGGGGAAAAAAGGACATCAATTTTATTTGGGTACAGTGTCGCACGAACGCCCAGTTGTCAGTTCAAATAACACAGTGCCGTATCGCAAAAAATGGCCTGGTCTGGAAGGGGGGTAAATCTTCTGGAGGGCAAGGGGTTAATACAATGTCTTTATCTGACTGCATATTTTTCTGCTACTTCAATTGGGGCATTTAAGCAATACCTTGAATGGTATAGCAGCATGTAGATTATGCCAGAGTTCAACAAACCCCAGGCACCACTATATACTATAATACTCACTTCCCCCAGACTTGTATAAAGTACTCGAAACCCATACTTGAGTAAAAGTACAAGTGCTCGATCAAAAAGTGACTTGAGTAGAAGTGGAAGTGCTCGATCAAAAAGTGACTTGAGTAGAAGTACTAAAGTATTCAACATTTTTTGTACTTAAGTATTGCAAGTAGTTTTTTTAAAAAATTTTGCTACTCAAGTACTGAAAGTAAAAGTACCAGTAGTTTTGAAAAAGAAATTGCTACTCAAGTACTGAAAGTAAAAGTACAAGTACTGTGTTATGTAGTTATTCAAGAAAGAAGTCCAAAGTTTGAACATCATATTGTTTTTTATTATTTCAAATGCAGCTTTTATTTATACATACAGTAGCTTTTATTTTCGTATGCGCTGATAATACACATGTTTTGAGCTTCATGAAACCTGCCATCTACTGTTCTGGCAGTGGTAATTTTTATAATTGTAACTAGTAACTATGCAGCACAAAAAAAAAATATTGGAGTAGAAGTATTGAAATCATTGAAAAAATGTACTGAAGTAAAAGTGGAAGTAGGAGAAAAAAATTCTACTCTAGGAAAGTACAGATACCGCCTTTCGGTACTTAAGTACAGTAGTGAAGTAGTTCTACTTAGTTACTATACATCTCTGACTTCCCCCTACTATGTGTAGCAATATTTTAAGGCATTGGGCCTGATGTAAGTCTGCCATTGTTACCAGTACCACTTCCAGCACATTCAAGTTTAAAACCCAAGTGTGAGAGCCGAGACAATGACCATTCCAGCATCTTTGTTATGTTTATTTTATAATGGAGATGGGAGAAGGGAATGAGTGGGATACTCTTCTGGCTCAACTAGGTTTAACTGGGACACTTTGTAGAAAAGATGCCTGTTAGCGCTGTCCTGACGCCAGCTGAATGCCGACCAATGCTTCCTGACGCTTGAAATACTGTTCTGCTGAAAGTGCTGAAACTTCCACTTTAACTCCTTGGTTAACTCAGAAGATCAAGTACTGTAATAGTCCTTGACACTCTGTCTAGCTCAAAAGTCCTGTGTATGACTCCCTTCAGCCCTTCACTGACTGAGGTAGTTTCTTGTAACTGCTTGTGCTGCTGTACCTCTTAACACTGCACACTTGACTCTTCGGGGCCCAACCGCTGGCGCCCCCTCTACACTTCCAGGGTCCTCTCACTAGGCAACCCCCTTAACACTTCAGGGTCCTCTCACTAGGCAACCCCCTTGACACTTGCAGGTTCCAGGATCCCTGGGACCGTCAACAATCACCGGAGTGGTCCCCTCTACACTAGGCAGACCCCCACACTTATACCCACTCCCAGAATCCTCTGTGGCAGAATCTGCCTTCTGGGGTAGATACAGGCCTGAATGGGCCACTGATTGGGTTTCCTCCACTGCCCAATGAGAACCCTCTCATGGAGCCAGTGGGGAGACTTCCCTCTCAGCAGCCACACCTGGGAGACATGACAGTCCAGCTGAAAATCATGACCCTGCTGTTAGGTAGCCAAAGCCCATTATGCTTTCACCTAGCACCTACCCTGTAGGGTTCTACATCCACCCCACACCAAACAAAGTCAGGTCCCTCTGACTCTGAGGCAGCCGCCTCCTATTAAAAACACTGGCCAAATACTCAGGAGTATCCCACAAACCTGGAAAGGGGGAGAAGGGAAAAACGAATGTACAAATAAATTACGGTGGAAAAATATAGCTTTACATACTCTGCTGTACAAATATATTAAGGTGCATGAGAACTGATGCACCCCCCACCAAATGAACTTGCTTGGTGGAGACCACGAAGAAAAAATACAATGCACATTTCCTAACTAACTAACTCTAAGATGATCCCACCTGTAGAGAAAAATGGAAGCAAAAGTTAGTCAACTGCATACACTTTTGGGAAAATACAAGACTAACTATCTAGACAGTTGCGTGGAAAGACCCTCCTTTTGACTCTAAGGGCGAACTTTCCACTCCCTTCCCTGACTGGCAGAGTCTTTTGATGAATTGAAACACAGCGCCCTCTTGCTGTCTTTCTAAGTACTTCTTGAAGGAACAGGGCAAGTCACAGTTCTGTATGACTTGCAGTCCTGCTGAGTCAGGAAAGCAACACAGGGGTCCTGTAGGGCACCCCGCCACCAAAGTTCCTGGACATGCTTGAACTTTGCAACAAACAATATTTTCACTTTGCCAAAATTGTCGACGACTTCCCACACAGTTATTTGTAATCCACAGAGACCCTGGCCCGTTGGCCCAAGGGGTCTTCATTAAACTTAAACACTTTCAAACTTGTGAATTCAGCATTATACTTTCAAAGTTCCTTGGTCAGTTGTGATAGCCAGCCAGCTAACACAGTTTTTCTTGCTCTTGAAATTTTTAAATGAGACACTTGCTTCCCTCAAATATAATAGTCAGGGTGAAGGACCTTAACATATACACTTTGCTAATTCTTGATTTTGATGGACCAAGCATGACCCGATCAATCCGGGCGATGGACCTCCACTCTGTCCATGTAAATAGAGCGCCCAAAGTTCCACTGAGCTTTCACACTGTCAAATTTTTCCTTCAACTTCTCTCCTGGGGAGTCCCTGTATGGCTTGGAGACAAACAGGAAATCCCAAATTATCTCATCACACCAAAAGTCCCGGAATTTTTCCACCATCAACATCACCTTTTTGGGTGCATACGGATAGTCATATCCATATTCGAGTGCCACTTTCTTCTGTAACTATCTCTGCATGCGCAACAGCCTTGGGAGAGTCCTCCTGTTACCTCTCCCCTTTGGAGAAAATGGAGTATACACTCTTTGTATCATACTGTCATAGGCCACATTCTGGTCTCTGGCCCTGGCAATGTTTACTGCAGGGGTGAGGTCTGGGATCCTTTCAACATAAGCGCCACAGAACCCCAGTTTCTGAGCCAAGTCGCCCCTCTTCCTTAGCCTCTCTGTCAACTATTACTGCCATGTCAGGACCTGGGGAGCTGCTCCCAGCTTCTGATCCCCAGTCCCACTCAGTTTCATCCATGGACCCCCAATCATCAATCCCCTCTTCTATTGATCCGTATTTGTACTGAAAGGACGGGGACACAGGATACAGGGCATTTTTCTTCCTCACTACTAGTGCTGGTGGGTGAGGCTTGAATTACTGTAGGCTTTTCAGCCTGCCGGATGCTAATGGGGGCAGATCCTGCCATGGCTGCTGAGGTAGTTATGTCCTCCGGCCACCCTCCTGTCATCGATGCTGGCATGGATCCCCTCCCAAGGGAGCTCTGTGACCGAGTCCCCCTTTCACATATTGAAGGCCCACCGACTGCTGGCAAGGCCTCTAACTGCATCATCAGATGCAACATGCCCCTCCTGCCTCAGCGGAGGAACTTGGACTCAGTCCCAGTCACCTCCTGTGTGAGGCCTGATTCCCATGTAACACATAGCTTCTTGGGTCTGCCCTCACTCTTTTCCACCCGAAGCAGCAGATAACCACACTGAACCCACGCTTGTACTCTTAATGTGACAGTGGCACATTGAGGACATACCACTCCTAGGAACTCCCGGCCACCTCCTGTCCACAGCGCGGTGTCCCAGACTAGGGACTGATTGGGCTGGTGGACCTGCTCCGGGTTCTGCCTGGCAGAGTCTTTACCCATGGTGGCAGTGATAGCGTGTACACTCTTCGTTTCGCTGACGAATTACATGCTCCTCTTTCCTACACGTGTCTCCCGCACAGCCACACCCGAAGGAGGGGATATTAATAGGGTCCCCTTAGTCACTCCTGATTGGCTGGGTGTTCCTGCTGTCTCCACCCTTTCGCTGTATTGTGTTCTGCTGGCAGAGAGCAAAGGGAGTCTTCCCTGCCAGCAGAACACAATGATTACTGCTAACAGCTATAGCCGCTGACAGTAATCGCATGCCAAAAATCCGACAGCAGGATGGTTGCACTGAAGTCGATCAATGGATTGGCTCAGTACAACCAGTCTTCCCATAGATGGACCAAATATCAGCCAGTTCAGCAGAGATTTGGTCTGTCTATGGCCGAAATAAGTTCTCTGGGTACTCCAGCTTCATCTCACACTCCAAATACATGCTGATAGGTTAATTGGATCCTGTCAAAAAATGGCTCTAGTATCTGTATATATGACTATGAGTTAGGGTCTCTATATTGTAAGCTCCTTGAGGGCAGGGACTGATGTGAATGTGTAATATATATGTAAAGCGCTGCATTAATTGACGGCAGTATATAAGTACCTTTAATAAATAAATAAATACAACACAACAGCTGCAACTAAAACTGTGTAAGCTGGGGAAGGACCCTGATTGTGAAATTTAACTGCACATCCTACCTCTTAGCTTGTACAGAACATAATCAGAGATCTACTGAACTTTACACCAAAGCTATACACTTGCATTTTTTAATCTACTGAAATTATTAGCTACACAGAATACCGATAAATTAGGTAACTGTATAATGCTGCAATTGTTTGCGATACAACATTACTGCATGCTACTTGTATGATTTATACCATACCTGCTATACTTAATACCAATCATTTATTAACTGCTAGAGCAATTGGCTCCCTATTGTGTAAGCTACACAAGTAGCATTTAATAAAGTTTAAAATTACATGACCATACGTAGCTGCAATTATTTGGGATATGACACTACTGCATGCTACTTGTACAACTTACATCATAGTAAGTCACTTGTTCCAGCTGTTACTAATCATTTACTTCTTAGCGATTAATTGGTGTCGACTTTAAGGGCTCTTTCACACACTCCGTCCGCTGGACGGAGTCCGTTTTTCTCAGCGGGGGGATCGAGCCGCCGATCCCCCGCTGAGCAGCAGCAGGACAGCTGTGTCTCCGCGCTGTGTGCGGAGACACAGCTGACAGTTCCCCATGCATCTCTATGGGGAAATCGGATGTCAACGGACCGTCAGTCCGTTCTCATCCGATCCCATCCGATCCGATCCGCTGGACGGATGGAAAATAGGGTTTCCATCCGTCCAGATTTGACGGATCGGATCGGGTCGGATGTCCGCTGACATCCGATACCCCATAGGAATGCATGGGGGGACCGTTCAGATCCGCCAAAAAAACGGACAGGCGGATCTGAACGGTCCGCCTGTGTGAAAGGGGCCTTAGAGGCACAACTAAGCTACTAAAAATCATTTACTTAGCTTCGATCTTACTGGAAGGATCAGTAATCTGTAAATTATGTTTTTATTTTTATTAACATCTAATACAACTGATTATAAGCATGATAAAACTAAAAGAAACATTTGAATGGGAATCATCATAGAGGGAAACACCATGTTACCAAATCAGGTGGAAACTAAATTAGATAGATAGATAGATAGATAGATAGATAGATAGATAGATAGATAGATAGATAGATAGATAGATAGATAGATAGATAGATAGATAGATAGATAGATAGATAGATAGATAGATAGATAGATAGATAGATAGATAGATAGATAGATAGATAGATAGATAGATAGATAGATAGATAGATGATAGATAGACAAATAAAGGAGTATATGAAACAGTGAGGAATCAGACAAAGAACTATCATTGTGATTGTGTAATATTTTTGTGAGTTCACACAGATTTCTTTTGAGTCAGGCATTCTCGGAAAAGTGTCACACAGAACATATGGTAACAGCTGTCTGTACTATACACAGCGTGAGTTACATCTTCCTTTTAACTGAGCCAAAAAAATGAGAACACAAATCTTTGCGTGCACACGCAAACATACAAAGACACGCATTCACTCACATGCATACAAACCTGATCATTTGCAGCCAGATTGCAAAATACTGTTTGCATGCATTGTAAAAATTAGAGCTGCTGAATGCTGTCACGTCCTACAGCAGTGTACTGTCTGTAAATATAAAATTTGTTTAATACTTTGTATTGCTAACATTATTTCATTTAATACTGCATAGTTTCATAGTAGGTAAGGTTAAATAAACACAATAGTCCATCCAGGTCAGCCTGTGTAGGTGTATGCGTATCAATGTCGATAATTATTTCCCATATCCCTGTATGTTGTGTTCACTAAGATGCACGTCCCAGAGTTATTTAATAATATCAATACTCCTCGCTGACATCACCAATTGTGGAAGAGTGTTCCAAATCCTTATCGCCCTGACAGTGAAAAATCCCCTACGCAGCTTAAGGTTAATCCACTTCTTCTCCAGTCTCATTGTGTGGCCCCGTGTCCTCTTACACTCCCTGAGTCTGAAAAGTTTTTTCCTATGCTGGGATCACTATTGAGGTATTTGTATACCGCTATCATATCTCCTCTCAAGTGTCTCTTCTCCAGGGTGAATAGATTTAACGCTTGTAGTTGTTCCTCGTAATTGAAGTTCTCCAGTCTGCTTATTAATTTAGTTGCCCTTCTCTGCACTCTCTCCAGCCCCAGCACATTCTTCCTGAGGACTGGTGACCAAAACTGGACGGAATACTCCTGATGTGGCCAAAAAAGAGTTTTATAAAGTGGCAGGATTATCGTTTTATGAAGTAAATTCCCTTTTTTTATGCATGCTAATAGTCTGCTGGCTTTGCATGCTGCAGCTTGACTTTGCCTGCTATTACTCAGTCTGTCTTCTACAAGGACCCCCAGATCTTTCTCCATCCTTGATTCCCCCAGAGGTTTTCCCCCTAGTGAGTAGTTTGTGTTTATGTTTTTAGCCCCCAAGTGCATCACTTTATATTTTTAAACATTAAACCTCATTTGCCATGTAGTTGCCCACCCCATTATTTTATTCAGGTCTTCCTGTAAAATGTCTATATCCTGATGTGAAGTTTATGCCCTGCTTATTTTTGTGCCATCAGCAAAAACTGGGATTTAGCTGTTTATACCAACCTCTATATAATTTATGAATAGATTAAACAGAATTGGTCCTAAGACAGAGCCTTGGGGTACCCCACATACCACTCCAAACCCTTTGAGTACACATTATTTATAACCACCCTTTGGGCATACCCCTACAACCAGTTTTCTATCCATTAAAAACCACTATGGTCCATGCCTACAGACCTCAGTTTGTAGATAAGCCATTTATGGAGAACTGTATTGAATGCTTTTGCAAAATCCAGCAAATTATTGGATATAGTTCCTTATCATCCCTTCCAATAGTTTATATACTATTGATGTAAGGCTAACTGGCCTGTAGTTTCCAGCTGTATGTCTGTGGCCCCCTCATAGGTAGGTGCTAGAGAGAGTATAGTTTTTGGGTCTCTCTGCTTACTAGAGAGATTGCCAGGTAAATCTATGTTGCTCTCTGCCTACCAGAGAGCAGGATCTATTAGTGAGGTCTGCTCATGGTGCTCAGGTGTAGCTCAGCTTGTCTGAAATGTTTCACACTGGTCCAATAGGGAGGAATATTGGACAGTGGGAGGAAACCTGACAAGTGAGTCATTTGTTACAATTCTGGTGATTGGCAGAGGAAAGTGCATCAGTGCATGGTGGAATACTGTATAAATGCCAAGAGCACATGTGCTCGGGGTCCTTCAGCTGAAGAGTGGGGTCCCGGAGGGGGGGGGGCGGCTTCCCCTGCTCTGTAGAAGCTGCCATGCAGCCTCAGGTGGTCCATCTGAGGAACTGAGAGTCAGAGAGAAGCTGAACCCAGAAATCCTGCAGAACTGACTGGACGGTAGACACTGGAAACAATCTGGATCTGCCTACAGTGAGTACAGATCTGTGTCGAGGGGCCTGTCTCTGCTATAAGAGTCAGTGGACAGGTGTCAGTCAAAGGGGATCCTAGAACGTGTCCTGAAGATAATGTAGTTGCATCAAGTCTGCTGCTATAGAGAGCAAGAAGACTTAACCCTTCCATACAAGTGGCAGTATGGTCAAAGCAGTGAGTCTGCTTCCCCAAATAACCCAGTGAGGCCAAGTGAGAGTTGCCCTTATCTACTGTGAATAGTTCAAGTTGGAGTATCCCACTATTCCCTTCTCCCATTAAAGTTCCGCAATAAATATAAAACCAAATCCCCTGAACTGTTTATTGAGTAACGAGCAACTGGGAGTAAGGAGGGATATGTGAAAAATCCCATGTCTGACTGCAGGTAATCAGAGGGAGAACCAAGAAGTCATCACACAGCAAGCCCTACGGGGACAGTGCTACATTTGGGGGCTCGTCAAGACAGCAGAGGCAGATGTATGTGTATCTGTGGCAGGGAACACAATCTGCATTGCAGTATTATTCGTGCAGGCTGAGCAATGTTATGGCAGCAGTGAAGGGGTTACTGCACCACACAGGAGAGAACGCGCCAAAGAGATTTGCCTATCAGGAGGTGCCACTGCGGAAAGTCAGCTAGTCTGGGGATGTGGGTGAGGTCGCCATCTGCGGGCCATCAATCTGAACGGAGAAAGGGAGCTTAAGCTTCACTTCTGCCAATGGGTGTAGCGGAGGAGCAGACAAGTGTGTGGAGGAGCAAGATGGCGGATATCGGGGTGAGCCGGAGCACAGGGGCTATCCCACAAGTTGGTGGAGAGCCTGCATAGCAGGCTGAGTCACATAACTTGGCCCTGTTGGACACAGGGGTTTAATTGGGCCAGTGGGCCAGTGGAATGTTGAAGGAAAAGTTGTGCAAGTTGCTACTTTGTAAGAAAATGGTAGTGGCTCATTGTCTCTTCAGAGAGAGGGGTGCCAGAGTAAAAGGATCTCTTGAAGAGTTGTTGCAGACACTCACAAGTAGGCAAGCTTTGCTAAGGCTCCAGCAATAACAGCATTCCACCAGAAGAAGATATGTTGCCTCCGTTTTGCAGAGAAAAGGACACTGTGAACACCAGTCGGATTGACTCTGCACTTCTTCATCCTAACTTGTGGGTCTGACTAGGATAGGAAAGAGTCAGTGCCCTGGTAACTGAGAGGGACTTTGCCTATTGCTAATCATATGGTTCCCAAATGGAACAGATACTGAAAATGCTTAGTAAGGTAGATTGGCAGGTTTTTCTGTTTGTCTATTACAGGAACACAACAGGGCGATGAGTCAAGCGTGTCCTTAGGGGGCCGGATGTTCCAGCTGTCTCAACATGAATGCCAGAGTTAGAGATTTTTCAGGTGGGAAGGTCGCCTCTGCCGAGAGGGCAGTCTCAATGTGAGTATATAGAATGCAAATTTATTACATGCTCACCCTTTCCTTTGCAAGCTTGTAGGGGATCTTCATGCCTTTCAGAGATTTCCTATTGCCTAAGTTGTGTATATGTGTACAAATGTTAGTGGTAGTAAAGTTAGTCAGGATGTTTGACCTTCCCCTGTCAGACAGATTTTTGTTTGGCGGGGGGTGCATTGATCTAATGCACCTGGTGAAAACCTCTATGTAAATTTGTAAATTCCTGTAGAGTAGATGTCTATATTTTTTCACTGAAGTTATTGTATTATTGGCCACATATGGGGTATGCCCCATGGCCCTGTACAAATGTTTTTTCCCTTTTCCCTTTTTCCAATTTTGTGGGATACACTAGGAGACACTGGAAATGATCTGATTCTGCCTACAGTGAGTACAGATCTGTGTCGTGGGGCCTGTCTTGTGAGGGCCACCCCTTCTGCTAGAAGAGTCAGTGGATGGGTGTCAGTCCAAGAGGATGCTAGAACGTGTCCTAAAGATAATGTGGTTGCATCAAGTCTGCTGCTATAGAATGCAAGAGGACTTAACCCATCCATACAAGTGGCAGTATGGCCAAAGCAGTGTGTCTGCTTCCACAAATAACTTAGTGAGGCCAACTGAGAATTGTCCTTATCTACTGTGAATAGTTCAAGTTGGAGTATCCCACTATTCCCTTCTCCCATCCAAGTTCCCCAATAAATATAAAACCAAATCCCCTGAACTGTTTATTGAGTAATGAGCAACTGGGAGTAAGGAGGGATATGTAAAAAAAATCCTCAAGTGACTGTCTGCAGGTAATCAGGGGGAGATCCAAGAAGTCATCACTCAGCAAGCCCTACGGGGACAGTGCTACATGTCTCTGCCCTTTTTTGAATATTGGTACCACATGGGCTTTTTTCCAAACAGCTGGTATCATTCCTGTCAATATTCTGTTAATAAAGATTAGGCATAATGGTCTGGCTATAACCTGACTGAGTTCTTTAAGGACTCTTGGATGTAAGCCATCCTGTTCTGGTGATTTATTTGTGTTAAGCTTTTCTAGTCTTTTCTAGGCACCGGCTTCTGTTAGAGCACCTACTTTTTAGCCTAAGTTAAAAAAGAAAAATATTTGTGAATCCTTAAAGCAGCCAAAAATAATTAAATAAAATGAATAGCCCCTTAAAAGATACATATTTTGACTTTCAATCCAGAGATTTCCCCACAGTACTTTCTTCTTACCACTAGATGTCCCCAGTCTAATTACCAGTATCATTAATTTCCCTTTCTCTGAGCCCAGGGTGTCTCTGGACCAGCCCCTCCCCCCTTAAATCCTTAGCGTGTGACTGCACAGTAAAAGCAGCACAGTGATAAGCTAATTTCTTTGTCAATAAAAAATCTGCGGGTACCTGCGCTAACCTCTAGGTAAATAATTAAATTATCCTATAAATTCACAACACCACTAGTGATATACAACCAATAACTGATAGCAAAAAAACTGTGCTGTAGACAGTATAACAAATAGAGTTACAAAATGTAATCAAATAAAAAAAAACATGGATGTGAACTATGCAATTCCAAGACAAAAAAGTCAAAATAAAGTGACTATACAAATTTAAAGAATAGTGTCCATCTATTTGTTCCATGCCAGTAGTTATATCATGCTCATATGGTGATTCACTCAACTTAAATGTACCTATATCCACCACCTTCCAAAATGTACACTCACTAGAAGGTAGTGTGGTATGGACCTGATCAGTATATACATCTTGTAATTCCTTGTGTGGGTCTCTCCTATGGTCCCAGATACATATGACAATGATCCACTGGTTCCCAATTCACTCTACCTGAATTCCCTCTCATGCGTTCATGGAATTAAATAGTAGCCATTTGTATAAAGATTTATTTAGATACCATAAAAAAAATTTACATTCACATGCGATGGTGTCTTTGGACCAGCACTATCTCTATCCAGCAATCACTAAGGCCATGCTGTCTCTGCTCCGTTCAATTGAGCAGGAGTGCGCTCCAAGCCTCGATTCTGTTAGTGGGACAGGAACCAGAATTTACATCAACCTCCCTCCACTAGCCTCAACGAGTTTTGCAATTAGACATGCGTCATCAGGAAGCTTATTTCTCTGTCACTCTGCTCCTATTCTATGCATTCAGGTAAAAACCTTCTCGGTGAAGCTCCCTCCTGCCCCCCCTCCCCCTTATACTTATCTGAGCCCCATCTTAATCCAGTGATGTGCATGAGAGCAGTGTCTTTCTCTCTCTCTCTCTCCTGTCATTGGCTCATACAGCAGTGGGAGCCATTGGCTAGTACTGCTATCAATCCCATCCAGTAAGCCAATGAAGAGAGGGTGTTTGGCTGGGACAAGCCACGCTCTGTTTGTGAATGGACAATGTGCATTCACAGGAGTGCAGCTCGGGAGTGAGCCTGCTCCAGTGCCCCCATAGCAAGAGGTTTGCTATTAGGGGCACTCAGCAGGAGGGAGGAGCCAGGACCACCAGCGGGGGATCCAAAAAGAAGAGGATCGTGGCTTCTCTGTGCAAAACCATTGCATAGAGCAGGTAAACTGATTGGCTGCCATGCACAGCTGTGCCAGATTTTTCACTCTCTAGTCTTAGTAAATCAACTCCACTGTGTTTTATCAATATTTTAAAAAATGTAATTCAAATAAAGGTCAGTATAGTAACTTTGAAGTTAACATCAGGTAGCACTTGCTCAAACGCTGCTATGTGTATTTCTAATTTCTTCAGACTTCACCACTACGTGTTAAATTTGAACTGTGATTAAATTTCAGAAACATTTATACAGAATATACTGTAATATTGGCCTGGGGATCCAGGAAGGCATACTGTTTATGTATGTGCTCAGTCTATGTTCTCCTAGCAACCTCACAACTGGGACATGGAAATCTGTTTAGTGATGTAAAGTGATGACAATTTGCAAATGAATTCATTTTAAAACAGCAATAAGAGACCTCATGTGCTACATCTTCTTCTACTCAGTAATTAAGGCAGCTTGTCACTAAAAAGTTGGTTTCATCTTTATAGCATGACCACATTAAACTTTCAGTATATTGACATGGGTACATTTTCCACCATAATAATATATTCTACCGTGTGTATATACGCAAAAAAAAAAAAAGGTTTAGGTTGACCAGTAAATTTTAAGTCAAACATTTAGTTGACAGCTGGTTAAAAAAATAAAACTATAGTAAGAAACAGGGGAAGATTGCCATGGGAAACACTGGGCTCCTGGGCCATTACTAGTGAGGTAGAAGGCGGTAGGGAGATACTTCACCATGTATACATTGAGGAGCATGAGACAGGTGGTCATGCTTACCTGCCAACTGTCCCGTTTTTGCCGGGACAATCCCGGCAAATAGGAGCCTGTCCCGGGTAATTTACCTTATCCCGCCACTTTAATCGGGCTGCCCCCGTTACCGTTTTTTTTTTTTTTGTATTTTGCACCCCATGTAATAACAGTATTCCCCCAGGAGCCCTGTAGGTGCCCCAACCTGGTTGAGCTCCTTCTCAGCTGCCAGCCTCATCTTTGGGTCTATGGTCCCCCGCAGGGCCTGGATGATCCGGTTCGGATCCATTGCTGTGGTAATGAGAGCTGATCACTCGGCTCAACAGCGGATGCCGAGCATCACATCAAAATGTCACTTTACAGCCGGAATCCTCACACTACTGCCGCAAACTATTGCGCCGTACGGCATCCATAGACACTCTAGGCGGCCATAATGTACGGAGGAGCATGCGCAGTATGAGACAGTGAAGCCAGAACGGGTTGCGGGAGGGGTCGTATTGTACAGAATGAGCTCACTGTACAGAGCGGGATGTCAAAGAGGAAATTGTAACATTGTCAGTGTGTGGGGAATACTCTCATTCTGTGATACAAAGTATAACATTAGAGGAAGGAGAAGACGTGTTTTCATTTCTGCATCAGGCACACCCCCGCTTATTCTTGTATAGGTGTTACCGGGGCAGGAAATAGGGATAGATCTCCAAAGCGGGGTCACCAACAGGAAGGACACTCTTCTTCTTTGTAGTTAAAAAAGGTATTGTTTAGGCTTGCTACCAATCAATTTTAAAATGATTCCACAAGATATTTTTAGTGGGTATAGAAAATAATCACCGCCTTTAAAATAATGACATTTTGTTGCTTTGCAGCCTGAAATGAAGACAGACACAGTTTTTGTTTTATCCAGCTATATTTACTAGTGCAGCATTGTCTGAGAATTTTAAACTTTAGGCAGAAGTAGTGCAGCTGAATGGGAGAATTATTCCAACTCTTTTACTTTGGCCTTACGTTTGAAATTCCCTTTTCAATTTCCTGTAATGTCCTCTTTATTGAGTAGACCCTATAATCTGATAATAAGAAGGCAGTGATAAATTATGTGGAGTGGGTGGAGCTTCAGGGAAGTGGGTGTGGTAAATAATTGATAGCTGTGCTGCAAAATGTCCCTGGAAATGTTTTCAAATGTTGGCAACTATGGGTCATGCTGGGCATTATAAAGTTACCTGCTCCCCATTCAGACCTGTGATCACAGTATCTGGCAGAGGAAAGTCTTTCGGAACTGACTTCCTTTGCCAGTCTGAGATACAGTATTATGTAACCGAATGCCAAAAAAATGCAAAGGAAGCTGATGTTTGAGGATAAACAATATTCCTAAGGAACACTCACCTTTCACCATGTCCAACAATCGATAAGGCACCATGGAACACTTTGCCTGGGGCACTTACTTTCCAGTTCACAAAAATGTGTCCCTAGGGAAGTTTTTTTATGTTTGTCCCCAGGCCAAAGGTTTCAAGTTTTCCCTGGTAAGATATACTTGTAGTAGTTCCCTTTTTCTATGCTTACCCGATGCCACTGACTCAGAACAAGTATGTCGATTAACCACTTGCCGACCGCCGCAAGTACATATACTGCGGCGGTCAGCCCCGTGCAGGCAAAGTGACGTACCGGTACATCCCTCGCCTGTGAGCCAATAGGGGGCGAGCGCGCGCCGCCGGGGGCGCACTCCCGCCCCCGCTCGTTCACTGACACCGCCTCGCTAGTGACCGGTGGACCCGATGTCCGCCGGTCACTCGCGATCGTCAGTTACAGAGGGAGAAAGGCAGGCGGCTAATGTAAACAAATCCGCCTGTCATTCTCCCTTGTGTAACAGCAGAGATCATACAGTCCTGCCATATAGGACTGTAGATCTCTGCTGTTACATGAACAGCCACATCCCTGCACAGTTAGAAACACGCCCCTAGGGACACACTTAACCCCTCCTTCTCTAATAAAGTTTATCCCTTCCCTGCCAGTGTCATTTTTACAGTAACAGTGCATATGTATAGCACTGATTACTGTAGTAATGTCACTGGTACTCCCAAAAGTGTCAAGAATGTCAGTCAAGGGTCCGATCTGTCCGCCGCAATGTCGCAGTCCCGCAAAAAAAATCGCAGATCGCCGCCATTACTCGTTAAAAAAAAAAAACAACAAAAATGACAAAAATCTTACCCATAGTTAGTAAACGCAAAAACTTTTGTGCAAACCAATCAAAATACGCTTATTGCTATTTTTTTTTTACCCAACATATGTAGCAGAAAACAAATTGGCCAAAAATGTTAAAAAATTTTGATTTTTACATTTTTTGGGGGGGAATTTCATATAAAAAAATGTGAAAAATATTGTTATTTTTTCAAAATTTACGTTCTTTTTTTGTTTTAGCGCATGATCAAAAAATCGCACAGGTGATCAAATACCACCAAAAGAAAGCTCTGTTTGTGGGAAAAAAAGGACGTCAAATTTGTTTAGGTACAGCGTCATACGACCACGCAATTGTCCGTTAAAATCACGCAGTGCCGAATCGCAAAATAGGGCCTGGTCAGGAAGGGGGTAAAATCTTCCGGGGCTTAAGTGGTTAAGAGCTCCACTTTCCCTCTGACTTTACCGATCTGTTCCAGATAATTGTCCCAGAGTATTGAAACCAAAAAAATCCAGGGAATAAATATTTTTTGGAGGAGGTAATCAATGGCATCCTCTGTATTTCTGTCAGGCTACTTTTCCAATTCTAAGACTAAAGTGATATTTCAGCTGAGGTTGCAAGTTCCTATATTATATTATGTAATAATATTTTTTACTGACTACTAAACCACATCATTCAGCACAATATGGCTGGAGGGGGGTGGAAGGTTTTAGAATTTACAGCAAAGCCCTGAGATCTCTTATTCCAAAAATTAGCAATTGAAGCTTTTTTTTATCAGCAAATGCCAATGACCATTGCCAATGTGTCTGTATTATTTTTACTAGCTTTATTTCTAGCTTTTATAGTAGAAAGGTAGAGAGTTATTTTCTTTTTTAAAAATGTCATCTAAGAAGGTGCTGTTTTGTTGATTTATCATTGAGGATTTACACAGTTATCACATCCTCTGAACTTTCACATAGCTGGCTAATCCCCATTTAGTGGAGTCCTGAGGCAAAGCATCATTTAAACAGTACGCAGTGAGATTCCTGTTGTCAGGTGCGTGCGTGTCTCATGGTGGATTTCATGCTTTTTCTTGTAGTAGCTTATAATGCAATTATCCTGAATGATGCAGAATTGAAAAAAAGAAAGCATGTATATATACTTTGCTACACACATACAGTACATATAAATGTATGCATTCATAACATTGATAACATGAAATAAGCGCATTAATGGAAAGCCCTAATTTCCTTTAAAATAATATAAAATTGCAATACAATTAAATGTCATTAAAACGGAACTCCAGGAAATCAGTCTGTAAGTGGGGCTTGCAAATGGGCAGATGTTGGTGCCAAATTGTACAGTCCCCACCCTGCTTCTTCTTGGAAAGGATAACCACCAACCTGTTATAGAGCTAAACTCTCTGTCATATTGTGTGATACTCCCAGGCAGAGAACCGCTAATGACATCCTAAGCCAGAAGACTTAATAATTATGAATAAAAGGAATGTCAACACAAAAATGCATTTACAGCACCTAACTGCAACTTCACACCTTCACATAACTTCGCATGACATATCACATTTGACATACAAGCAGAATCTTTGGTGTGAAATGCCACCCGTGCGGTAAGATATTCTGTAGCAGTCACTTCAAAGTAGAGCACAAATACACGTCCTTTAGTTAGGCCACACTCCCTCTACTTTACCCCTCTCCTTGGGAGCACCACAGAGCTGGAACCACTTCCCTACATATACTAAGTCCAAAGCATTAAACTTCAATCATAAAGTCACAGGACCCATGACAGAGGGTCAGAGGATCAAGGTGCTTCCATTAGTATTCCAGAATACTGCCAATGTCTCTTCAATAGCTCTGCACAGCTGGGCAAGCTCCCAGATGACAGTCCCATTCCCAGGCTTCCACCACTACTTACATACAAGGACTCTGTCCAGGACTCCAAGGCATTATGCACTAAACTACAGGACCTGCGGAAAAAAGACCAGGGGAGACATGGTGACTTCAGCAATTCCTCCCATAATCAGTGCTACCTCTTTGGATCTGCTCCATACAGGATTACATCCTAGCACCTCTGGGGTGTCCTGCTCCCTTTCGTTATCTACACCGAACGCCAACCACAGCTGGTATTTACATGGATACTAACTGAACCCATTACATCACTTGAGGAGGGATTTTTCTAAAAGGGGAGCTAACACCTAATTACAACTTCCCCCCCATAATGGCAACAGATCAATCTAGTGGTAGGTAAGCTACATGCACCTGCTAACAAGCTAAATGCACAGATTTAATACATATATGAAAGTTGTTTTATCTGCCAAAGGATCTGTATTTCTGCCAATCCAGTAAGGTGACTTATAAAATTCTGCACAACATCATAGCCCTATCCATCAGAGAAGGGGACCTACAGTTTTACTTTCACAAACACGTCCTCTCCCCACACTCACTCTGTGACTGGACAGTAAAAGGAAAAACAGTATACTGATTAACTAATCAGTGTATAATTGTCCAAAATGGAGCACATCTGTCTCTACCGTTTTTTTGACAGATGCGTCCATTTTGGACAAATATACACTGCTGTCTTTGTTTTGAGTTTACCATCACTGTTTTTGATATTGGCTTATTAACTATTGTGGTCTCCATCGGGTTGTATCTGTTTTCTGTGGGTATTATTTTGATTTGTTGCCTATCATTGATTTATATTTACCACCCATTGCTTTAAGTTATTTTGCCTATTATTGATATATATATACCATCGTTTGGGAGACCTAACACAACATCCTTGAGACTGGCGTGCAAACTGCTATGTTTTTTCCATTTAGCAATATGGCCGATTCGGCTTCTTAGAGTATTGTGTCCTGGTTTCCATGGCTACTGTGGGAGGATATAGCCCGGCGTACATCAACCATGCTCTTACCCTTGAGAAAGTCACGATTGGTTGTGATGCAACACGTCGGGTGACGTCACTTCCAGTCTACAGGCGTGACCAGAAGTACTTCATTTACCTGCCACCGCGACTTTGCAGAGCTGAACTGTCTACTTTTAAAGTGTAAGTTATTTTTTTCAATAAAATGTTGTATTAATACTACACTATGATGCCCCTTCTTATATCTTCATGAGGGAGAGTGTCAGGCGGACCACTGAACGATTAGGAGCCATTTCCCTACCACTTGGATTGGAGCCACATTAGAAACAGGGTCTTTATACCATACCTAATACCATCATCTTAGAGGGAGAGTAACAGGCGGACCCCTGATGTAATAGGAGCCACCATCCATCTACCTTCCTGCTATTTTGGATTGGAGCCACTTTGGAGAAAGTGTTTCCTTACTACGCTTACTACCATCATTTTAGAGGTGAGCTGCTATTTCACTCAGTGTCGGATTCACTGTGGAAATTGCTCACATCGGTGACACGTTTGGAATTGAACACACATCACATCTATTCAGATCACTATTATTTATTGCTGCATTGGCACTATTTGCATATGAACTTGATTATGAACTTTGATTGCTTTATATGAACATTTACGCCAGCACTTTACGGATATATTTATCCAACTACTCCACAGACCACTTTATTTTGCACAATCAGCACTGTATTGATTATTTGCACATTTTTGCAGTTGATTCACTTTGCACAATTTCATTTATTGATGTACTGTATGTATTATTTTATATTCTGCACTTCAGTCATATTTGCGCGTATTTCTCATATATATATATTTTTGTATATTTTTATTCACTTATACGCTGAATTTTATATAGATATTTATTTATCCACTTTGAATAGAGTGCCGATTCTATTTATAATACCTACCAACGTAAAAGGGACACCGGACAGTTGCCACAAGGAATTTTCTGGATCAGGATCATCAGTTCCCAAGGAAGGTGTTTTGCTATCCAGCTTCAAGCTGCCTTTGACAGCTTGATAATTAAAGCTCAAATTCTGAGACAGTGTTTGATGGAGTCTAGGAATCCCCTGATGCTAAGTGGGGAGGTCTACTTCTTCATGTTAAATCTTTCGCTGGACATGTGATGCATGCTTATTTTGGTGCAAGCTTCAGGGCTTTCTCCCCTGGAGTTTCTTAGCTGGACAAGTCATCTGCAGCTGAACCTAGATCAGCATTTAGCTCTTAATATTGCTACCCATGTGACGTTATGGGATCTTAAGTAGTTCACTCATAGCCTTAGCTTGGAGAGGTGACTGTTCAAGACTGGTGGCCTTGTCTGGCTTGGGACCTTTCACGGGTTTAACATAAGACAAGGTTGTTAGAACCAAGTACTCCATTGTGCTTTTGGAAGTTTCTGTCCTCAAACAGGACATCCTTATTTTGTTCTTTGGTCTGCATCCAGTTCACCCAAAGGAAATTTCCATCTCTTGGTTAGATGTGGCTGGGATGAAAAGTTTCTCTCTGAGTCTTTCCTCTTGTTTTTCAAGATGGACCCTGTACTGATGCTCCAATTTCTAGCTCCATCAATGTAATTTAGCAGACCATCAACCATCTCCATGGTCTAGGGTTCAGGTTCCATCCTGTCCTGACAAGATGCACTTTACTAAATCTATGAGTCTGTCCTGAGCATTGCAGACTACTGTTTCTCAGATTGGCGAGGCTGCCACCTAGGCTTCAATCCTCACTTTTCCTGTGTTCTTCAGGGGCTCAAGGTTATTGTAGTCAAATTAGTGCACTTGCTACAGAAGCGTTTGGGTGCTGTACTTTTTCCATCTGCGCTGGCATTTTTGGGGAAGGCTTTCGGTGCATGTCCCCTTGAGGTGGGTGTGCTCCAGAAACTTGTCCAGTGGATTTGAATGTTGGTGCAGATGGGGAGGGTAGCGCAAATGGTGCTCAATTGTTTTTCTGCCAGGTGGACTTTCGCCCTTATCTGAAGCCAGCTTCTGGTGTAAGATTTCTTGGGGAGGCTCTTCGAGCTGCAGGCAGTTCACAGCTTTGCTTTTGTCATGTGCTTGTTGGTGTTTGTTTTCCTTGCCTAGCCCATAGTGGGATTGCTTTGTCCGACTTACATCTTCACTACATCTAGATCAATGATGGCACACTTGCAAACAGTCATTAGCTAGCCATAGCAGCTATACCTAGCTCCTTAGAATCCAACAATGGTAGAAGGTTCCAGCGCACAATTGCCTTGCAGTTCCTAAAGTTTTTTCTAAGGTTCCGCTATATGGCTGGGCTGCAACCACCAAAAGTAATTGCTGTACGTTCCTCCAGCAGCACCTGGACATCGTGGGCACCTTATGCAGAGATATCAGCCAACACAACAAGCAGGAGAGCCAATCAGGTTCTATTATGGCACATTTTCTTTTCCCGGTGCCTATCCATGGCAGCATACTGGCAGCATACTGAACCCACCCAGTTTGATCCTAGTGATTGTACAGGGGATGGGCTGTTGTGTGAGCGGTAACGCTTTATAACTATGCACTGGTCCTGTGAAGCAGAAGTAGGCGGGGCTAGTATCACATCACATGTATGCTACCATGGATAGGCACTAGTTTAAGAAAATTATGGTAAGTATGATACAAATTTCTATTTTTTTAAGTCTTTACAGTGAAGAGGCTTCAGTGACACTCTTTGGTGGTGTGATCTGGTTTAACATTTTCCACTTAGAGAGAGAGAAGAGTGTGTGGGGGATTGGAATAGTTTAGATTCCTATCGCACACCTTCCTGGGTATAGGTACATCTGTTAAGGGTGCTGCAGCAATCACCAGCTGGACACTGGATCTATCACAGAGAAACATACATGTTCGCCAGTACACCATGGATCTTGCAAAGCAGTCCAAAAAAACATTTTATTGCAAAGGATCACAACACATCAGGATAAGTGCAACGTTTTGGAGCTACGCTGCACCCCTTCGTCAGGCATGTGAAGGCTCACATGCCTGATGAAGGGGTGCAGCATGGCTCCTAAACGTTGCACTTATCCTGATATGATGTGATCCTTTGCAATAAAATGTTTTTTTGGACTACTTTGCAAGATCCATGGTGTACTGGCGAACATGTATGTTTATCTGTGTGGGGGATTGAACACTGGGCACTATTTTCACACTTTAATTCAAATTTTATTTTAATTTATGCACTTTATGTAAGAATTTGTGCTCTTTATATGATCTTAATGCACTATTGATTCAACCTATTGATTATTCACATAATATGTGTTGCTTCACATGATTTGTTTTTTGAATGCTATTAATCTATTATGGACAGCGCACCTTTAATATATATTTATTATAGTAATTTTACAATAGGCCAGGCGAGAAGTGGTTAACCTGAGAAAATGTATAATTTTAAGTATGGGATCATTTTAAAATTGTTGGCAGCAACAGGTCTCAAAAATGTTGGAACAGTGCCATGTTTACCATGATGTAGCATCCCCTCTTTATTTAACAACTCTGTAAATGTCTGGGAACTGAGGAGACCACATTTTGGAGTTTTGAGAGAGGAATATTGTCGAATTCTTGCCTGATATAGGATTCTAAATGCTTAACAGTCCTGGGTCTTTGTCAATTATTTTTCATTGGTGAAAGGTCTGGACTGAAAGCAGGCCAGTTAAGCACCCAGACTCTTCTGCTACAAAGCCATGCTGTTGTTATAGATGCAGTATGCAGAAATATCATTCAGCATGGATGGTGCCTTTCCAGATGTGCAAGCTACCCATTCCATACATGTTAACACACCCCCATATCATGCAGGATTTTAAACTGAGCACTGATAACAAGCCAGAAGGTCCCCTTCCTCTTTAGTCCAGAGAAGGTGGAGCTCATGGTTGCCAAAAGGAATGTCAAATTTAAATTTGTCTGACCACAGTACAGTTTTCTATTTTGCAACAGACCATTATAAATTAGCTTTGGCCCAGAGACAATGATGGCATTTCTGGATCATGTTTAGATATGGCTTCTTCTTTGAATGATAGAGCTCCATTTTGCATGTTTGGGTGGAATGGCAAACTGTGTTAAGAGACAGTTACTTTTGGAAGTATTCCTGAGCCCATGCAGTGATAGCCATCACAGAGTCACGGCCGTTTTTTAATGCAGTGTCATCGGAGGGCTTGAAGCATTCAATAATGCGATCCTGCAATTTATACAGAGAGATTTATCCAGATTCTCCGAATCCTTTGATGATATTATATACTATAGATGATGATAAATTAATATTTACATTGAGGAACAATATACTGAATTTTTAGATGCAGCTTTTCATAGATTGGTGAACCTCTTCCATCTTTACTTTTGAGACACTGGCTCTATAAGATGCTCTTTTTATACCGAATCATGTTACTGACCTGTTGTCAATTACCCTACAGTATGTTCTTCTAACCTTTCCTTGTTAGTACCACCTACTTTGCTAGCTTTTTGTTGCCCTGTCCCAATGTTTACATTTGGGATCTAGCAGCCTGCAATGATCCATTCTCCATAAAAAAAGAACATAGTTTGGATGACCTGGGCACGTATTTGTTTTGTTTACTGCACTGGGTATTGCCTATTTAATGTACTTGTCCTTCTAAAATATTTGGGGGGGGGGTAGGAATGCTTATTTTTATATCTCTGAAACCAATCACGTGGTCATAGAAAAGGTAGAATCTGCTACCTAACTCTCATTTTGAAATATTTCAGGTGATTGCTCACCAAACACACTTTTAGAACTTAAAGCTTTATCCTGCTATTTCAAGAATTCAGGTGGAAAAGTACAGGTTGTACATTACATTGGTTGACCAGTTGAATATCAATTCTAGTTAGAAAAAGTATAAAAAGAGGAAATATATGAATTTATTCTTGTATTATATACATTTCTATTTTCGTGTTAATAATCCTGATCCATTCCTTTTTTTTTTTTTTATTAAGGATCTACTTTTACCTTCAGGACTAATTGGTTACTTAAAAAAAGTCACTCAATGGTGTTTTTTTTTTCTCTCAATATGTGAATCCACCATGTATTCAGTTGTTATAAGTAAACTTTTGTCTTCCAATTGTGTGCACGCCATTCTGGGAAATAAACCAGACAATGGTTTGCTCCCTCTGTAAAAGTGTTTAGAGCAGATGAAGAGCATCTGGTAGGACATTCTCTGGTCACAAAGTGCACAAATTCCACTACATAAGATAAAGTACAGAGAGATTTGATTTAGATTTGGGATGTTAGTTACTTGATGAAGCAGAGATGATGTTTCTGTGATGCTCCAAACAAGCCGTCCTTGCCAAAACAGCAGATAACCAAAAGTAATTTAATGATATATTAGGAATTAAAGGAATTTTTACCATACACTCTATGTGCAGTAATAAAGCATGGTTGACCTTATTGCTGTTTGTAACTGGTGAGAAAGCTCCTTGACATGTAAGCTGAACTTTTACTGAGATTAGCAGAGTACAGTCCCTTGGTAATCTTCTCTAGGTTCATACTACTGATCTTTTGTGATCAATGTGAGAAACAATAGATGTAGACTTTTACAGGTGTGTTACAGTGAACAAAGTTTGCAGCAGACATGTTGATAGTAGAACACTCTTCCGGCCTAAGTTATCCTTCTTAGAAGAAAGGGATATGTGCACATTAGCAGCCACTCATAACAATATGCTGTGCCAGATTTATGTCTCTTTGAGAGCAACTATTATCTAGAAGAGCTTAAAATTTATTGGAGTGTTTGTTAATTCTTGACATGTATACTAAAACCTTTATCAAAGAACCTCTTGCCTGTGTGTCCACCTGCTACATGTTTTAGGTGTCATACAAACAAGTACTAAAAGAAAGCAATTTTAACATACTCTTTATATTTGATTAGCATTTCCACCTAGTGCATTAGTTACAAGTTTTGTAGAGAGTTTATATAAAGTTTAGGCTACAGTATGTTTCAACTTTTAGCAGCTGCTTTCCCTTTAAGGCATTATATTCCCACTGGTATTTGGATGCCCTTATGGCTAATTATTTTATAGTACCTGATTGCAATTAACTATTCCCAAACAAAAGGATATAGGACTGGGATAGGAAGGCGCACACAGACAGTTCAATGGTAAAAAAACTGGTAGGGGCAGTACCAGAAAGGTCAGTTGGCCAGGTCAAGGTCAAAATCAGGAAAAAATGTTAAATCAACCGGAGACAGGGACAGATTGTGGTCAAACAGAAGATCTGAAAGACAGAGATCAGCAAGAGCAGTAACAAATTATTAAAGTCCTTATAGACATGAAATCACCATTTATCTGACTGATAAGATCCAGCATATGTCTCCAGATATCTCCAGGTAACCAGTCTTTGGAAGCAATATAAATCAATCATGTTTGATATTTTCATTCAGTCGCTACTTTCAACCATTGAAATAACAATAGTATCTCTGACCATGCTCCCCTTCCCCGTGCCATAACAATAGACATGTATGCTCATGTGATCTCATTTTATTTTTTTATTTTTTCTGAATCATTTTATTAACAATATACAGAGAATGTATGACTGATTGTCACAGATTTTTGCAAATTTGTTTGTATTTTTTAGCAACTCTTAGTTCATACTGATAAAAGCAAAGCAAAATGTAAACTAAATCTGCAAAGTACAGTGAGCTATGGCAAACAATAACATTTTAGGTTATCTTACCCATATTGGTAATTCATTCTGATTGGTTGCTACAGGTTAGTCCAATTTACATATTGCAATCAACATCAGTTAAACCAAGCAAGTTGGCTGTTCATATATTGCTTTTTACTGCTTTTCCTTCTTTTCTTTTTTTTTCTCTGTGGGAATATTTCCTTTCACCCTGGGGAAAGATCTGTCTACATCTGATAAACTTGTTCCCATATCTTTTCTACAGTGAATCCCCTCCAGTCCCCTATATATGTCACATTTTGTATTCCCATTAGATTGCAAGCTTATGTAGGTCAAGACCTCAGCATATCCTATTTCAATTATACATACTTGTTATTTTGTATAATGCATAGTGCTGAGTAATAGACTGGAGCTTTATAGTGTATTAAAAAAAACAATAGTAACTTATATTTCATGTTTCTGTTTGTTATTTAAAAAAAAAAAACATTTAAACATTGGCATGCACTTTAATAATTTTTGCACCATTACAAAAAACCATCAACCCTAATTTTGCCTTTTACTTTGACCCCAAAGCATTTCACTATCATGGCTTCATTTCATTTAAATGTTCTAATTCTTCATCAAAATTTAAGGGGCAGAAGATACTCAACTTTGCTTGTCTATACTTGGCACCCTATGGTAAGCTTTTGCTTCCCTGAATTGCCAGCTTCCGTACAACTCTTTAAGAGTAAACATGGTTAATATGTTCCCTTTAAGGAGGATAAACCAGCTGAACTATTGTGATTTCTACTTTTATACTCACAGTATGTAAAGATTTTACTATAACATGGTCAAGACAGCTATGATTATTTTCCCAGGCCAATAGGCCACACAACTATGATTGTCTCTTGAGCCACACAATTATATTTTTCACTAAGCCTGGTAGGCCACAATTAGCCAGCTCTCCACTGCAAAAAATAAAACAGTTATGACCACAGCTTTCTGGTATAAACATATATACTTCTAAATTATCTACATTCTTTGTCGTAATGATCTGTTATTATAAACATGTAGCTGTTGCTGCAATGCCCCTGGCCATTCAACCCTATAAACGACTGATACCTGTTCCTCTGGCAGAAGAGGGCAAAAAACGTGTCATCTTTGGGATAAACTACAGCAGGTAGTCACAGCTTAGCTTTCTCTGCCAGGGTTAAAGGCTGTTCAGCAAATTCCTCTTGTAGCTTTTCTTTAGCCAAAAGAATAACAGAAATCTGGGCACGCAGGTAACTTATTGTTACCCACACTTTGAGGTCTATAAAATGTGTATAATATTAATAACAAGACATAAACTTATTTGAAGCATGTCTTTCAGAAGATGCCCTGTACCAAACTCATTCCTTTAGGTTGATTGCATAGGTTTTACATTATGGCGAAAACCTCTACCTTTACCTTAATGCACACAGAGCCCGGCTTGAAAGCCATCCTGCACAAATCCCCCATAACAAGTGGCTTGCTATGGGGGCACTCAGCAGGGGAGAGTAGCCAGCGGGGGACCCAAGAAGAGGAGGATCGGGCACAGAGCAGGTAAGTGTATGTTTGTTATTTTTCAGGAAAAAAAACATTTCTATATAAAATCACTTTAAAATCACTATATCTACACAAAGGAAGCTTTTACAGGTAAATATGCATAAAATATGTTAAATGCACATATAATCCTATGGAAATTTTGTTGTTGAAAAGAATGGTCTAGAGAAAAGCTCTCTAAATAAAACACAGGGTCAAACTAAGGCTGGCCATGCACGGGGCAAATGTCTTTCCTGCAACCCATGGAAATTCCCATGATTCCCCCATCAACACAGACAGTGTTGACAGGGGAAGCAGCAATTGTCTTCTCTTGGTGGGGAGGCAGGGGTGGGCGGGGGAAGCCATCCCTGCCAGGAGAAGACAGTGATTATTGGTATCGGCTATAGCAGCCGCTAGCGATGATCACAAGAGAATCCGGCAGGCTGGTTGTACCCATGTTGAGCCTGCTCATTACCAGTTCGAACCTTGGCCGATTCAGCAGGAGATTCGAACTATGTATGGCCGGCCTAAGTAAAACAATTCTTCAATGCTCTGCATTACTACTAAGAGCCACACCTGCATAAAGTGGACCTGAACTCAACAAGTGAAGATTTTCAACATTATAGGGAATATTTAAGATCAAAAATGATAATTGTGCCTAAGCAGTACCCTAAAAGATTTACCTTTTGTTTTTAATTCCTTCTGAAAAAAGCAATGCACTTCCTTGCCTAGGCACTAATGTTCCTTGAGCACTGTGATATTGAGATTTTGAGCGAGATTTGATAATCTCAGTACGGTGCTTGAGATTTCTCAAGAGAAAGCTGCCATGTAAGTAACTCCTTGCTTCTACTTGATCCGTTCTGTTGACCTGTGCTCCTGTTGTAATGATATAGTATATCCCCCTACTAGTCATAAAGGTTAAATTTCTGACATCAGCAAATTTCTGCTACTGTACCAAGGTGGTTGACTTCACCCAAGAGATACAGTGTAGAACAAGTCAAAGTGAGTAATGGGGGAAAGCTCAGCCTCAACAAGACTATAGCCAAACTAGTGACCAGGCTGCTTGCTTTTTTGGGCACAGTTTACACATTTCAAGTCCTCTTTACTTGCCAGACAATAATTATAGCACTATGGGACTTAATATTATAGTAACAATTGCAACTTATAATGTTTTTCTGATAAGAAGGCCATGAATCATGTTTCGAAGTATTCAGCTGCAACATAATTTAAAGGAAAATAAACCTCTGCATAAAAATATAAAAACAAAATGGCACCCAGGGGCTTTATGCCATAACGTACTAGTATCCACAGCATATTAGCACAATATGGCAGATTTACCTGCCAAGTGGACTGCTCCAGCATTGCAGCGTCAGCACTCAGCATTCCTGTGGTTTTGGTATGGTTTCAGAAAGTGCGCCAACACTTCTGCATGCTGCAACTTGGTGCACTTTCTGAAATCACACTAAAATCACATGACCTCATGGAAGTCTATGGGAAAGTGCAGCTAACCCATATGAAACCCGATGGTAAGCTACGTTCTGCCCAAAGCACATTGGGACCGCACTTGGGCAGTGTGAAGCCACCCTTAATCCTCAAAGTGTAATTTGCAGTCGCATTTAAGAAACCTGCACTATATATTTGTTATGTATTGCCATTCACACAGGATACTTTAAAAAAAACAATCTTATCTTTCTAGTTGTTTCTATGCTTTTGGGCAGACTGCAAGCTACTCTGAACAATTTCAAAGGGCAATAAAGTAGGACAAAGTGGGGATAGGGTGAATTTTCCTCATTAAAATGTAAAATCCAAGCCCAGAGACCTTTAACCATTGTTGGCACAAACAGTGTTCAAGTCAAGTTTGCAACTGATAGTGAGATCTGCCTGTACAGTACAGACAGGGTTAATTATGGTAAACATTAACTCCATAGCCCCCTCCTAAACAGTACATACACAGGGGAAACAGTTTTAGAGTTTTCAGGAAAAAAAAGCAAGTAAAAAATGTAGGCAGCATTTTTTTAAGGCATGCTATGTGAATGGGAACATGAAAAAAATTATAAAGTAGGTGTTTTTTCAATTTGGCTGAAAATGTTGAAATACACTTTACGACAGCTGTGTTCTTCAAGGAAGAAAAAAAAAAGGCCCAAAACACCGTATTTAGTATGCCTCTTCTAAGAGGTTTAGCACCTGCCTCTACTCTGTTGTAACACAATGTGCTTCAGCCATATAGTTTTGTTTTGCAGACATGGAACTGGATGATAAAATGCAGGACACACAGAGCCAGGGTTAATCTCTGCTTTTCAATGTCCCCTGCTGTCTCTGGAACTTAGGAGAATCATTGATTCCTGTCTTTATCTTTTCCAAGTCTTTTAAGACAAATGGCTTGGTCGCATTTCAATCCAGCAGGTGCTGTTCTAGAACTTTGCACCTTTCACTCCTGACACATCTTCTCCGTCATTCATGCTAATCAATCTTAAAGACCTTATCTGCTCACTTTCAGCTTTGAAGTGCGCCTGGTGTTTGTCATTTCATGGGCATGCCACCTTTAGAGAATGTTCTGACAATCCAGAGTATGTGTCAATTAGCAAGAAGAAGGAATGGGACTGATAACGGAAAAAGTATCTAAATTACTGCCTCAACTTCAAATACATCAGAATGCCAGACAGAGGAAAAAGTTTCTGTGTAATCACCAAGGCATTATTTCATTGAAGTTTTACAATAATGAATAAGACTTGGTTAATGTCACAAAATTTTTATTACCCTTTAGATACCTTTTATCTAAGGTGTTTGATTAAAACAAAGTGAAAGTGGTTTTGTTAAAGAGGAAGTAAACCCTCCTCTGACACTTTTACCTATAGGTAAGCCTATGATGAGGCTTACCTATAGGTACTGTAAATATCTCCTAAACATGTACCATTTACGAGATATTTACCTTACATGCAGCCAGTGACATCACTGGCGCATGCGCTCTGAAGGAACGGCCGCTGGTGCCGTTCCTTCAGAGCCCCATGCCGTGACCAGAGCCCCGTGGAGTGACGTCACCGCGGCTCCGGCCAATCACATGCCCGGATGCCGCGATCCCGGAAGACGATCCCGTCATACAGCTAAGCGGGCGGCACGGCGGGGGCTCGTTCTAAGGTAAGTATTTCATAATGAGCTAGTATGTGATGCATACTAGCTCATTTTGTATTTCTCTTTCAGGTTAAAAAAAAATAAAAAATGTTATGGGTTTACAACCTCTTTAAATTCAGAAAATGGTTAACTATGAACAATTAATAAAAATCTGTAGGTACTGAAGTAGGTAGGCCTCACCTGCACTTTCTAAGTGACTGCCAAGGTAGGAGGTCTGCTTTAACTACAATCGTATGATCAGTCTTCATGATCTCATAAGAAAAGTTGCATCCTGGGAGTCCCTTTGCAGATTATGTGTGTATCACACAAATGAAACTTTAAGTTGTATTTTGTAAGGGAATTTGCCCCAGAGCTCAGTGAACGTGGTGAGGTTTCACTTCGGAAGACTACGTAATTACATGTACAGAAAATTTAAAACGCATTTTTAGTTGTTCATTATTGGATGATAGAAGTCAGCAGATCTTTACCTCGTTCACTAAATCTGGGGGCAAATTCTCTTGCAAAGTGCAATACCTTTGCAAGGTGAACAGCCTATTTGTTTTTAGCAAATCAACACTTATATGACCATTAAAGTATAATATAAGCAAATATTTGGCCTTTTGTGCAGTAGAGCAGGGAATGTGTTATGGGCATTTGTCCCTGGCTGGGCCGTAGATCATTGTTTGTCCAAGGGGGGTTTAGCAGCAGGTACCAAGTGGTGAAGCTGGGGAGGTGGGGGGGGGGGGAGCGTGGCTCCATGATAGACCCACATAGCACAGGAGCGAGCATACACTGCATGCTCCTATAGCAGGCAGCGTTCTATGGTGGCACACAGAGAAGGAGGATCAGGGTCACTCTGTGCAAAACCATTGCACAGAGCAGGTGAATATATTGTGTTCATTATTTTAATTTTAAAAAATTGCCTTTAGTAACACGTTAATCCAAATGGCACCCTCATGCACTGGAAACCATACTGCACTATGCCAGTTCTCTACGACTGTTTTTTTAGAAAAGGTGCAGGGATCTTTTCCCTGCATTTCCCGCAGGTATAGTAGGCTATTCCCATGCAAACCCAGGCCACACAGCATGCATAGGTGTAAACCTAGCCTTAGCTTTAGTTCACACTATGGGTCACACAGGAACTGCATCACATTTCTGTACAATTTACGTGTGATTCAGTGTGGTGCGATTTGAGCCTATTGCAATCTGAGCTCATTTTGAATAGGCTCAGATTGCACCACATTACACCAAAGTCATGCATGCATGCACCAATTTTGGGAATGCACTGCAACCTGATCACATGGCACTTTTTGTATCATTGGATCTGGTGCAGGCAAACACACTGCATTTGTGACCTGTGTTTGGGGTGTCATTTAAGATTGCACTGACACCCACTGTAGGTCACAAAGACAGTGCAATTTGAATGCGGTGCAGGACTAGGGTCATATTTAATATTGATTGGACCCTGGGCAATTATTCTTTTTGCCCCCCCCCATGCACATCATGACTGCTCAATGACTGGTTGCTGAAGGTTACAGCACATCATTACTGCTCACTATTTGGTTGCTGAAGGTTACATCACATTATTACCGCTCACTGATTGGTTGTTGGAGGTTACAGCACATCATTACCACTCACTGATTGGTTGCTAAAGGTTACTGAATGATATTACTGTTCACTGATTGGTTGCTAGAGGTTACTGCACATGATCTCCTTACTGCCTGCACACCATGGATTGGGGAGGTGGGGGGACCCACCAATAGACAGAAAACTCATAGAACTTGTTATTAGCAATGAGCAGAGCAAACACAGTTATGATGGTAGGGACTGCAGTATGTGTGAAAGAGGTCTTCATGATGAAAGGTCTACTTTAAACCAGGAACAGCATGTTCTGACTCTCATATACTCCATATATTGTGTAAAATATAGGCTGATTTAAGACTGCATCCCAGTGATGGTCAACTGATGAGATTTTCAGAGTTTCAACTGCAGTCCCTGACACACCAAGGGGTTGTGGATATCATTTAGTGCAAGCCATACTACAGAAGATGGTCAGAGACTTCAGAAATACTACAGGAGATGGTAAGAGACTGCAGGCATACTACAGGAGATGGTCAGAGCCTGCAGACATACTACAGGAGATGATCAGTGACTGCAGACGTACTGCAAGAGAAATACTAGAGGAGACAGAGACTGCAGGTGTGCTACAAATGATGGTCAGAGACTGCAGGCGTACTACAGGAGAAAGTCCGAGAATGCAGACGTACTGCAAGAGATGGTCAGGGACTGCAGAAATACGAGAGGAGATGGTCAGAGACTGCATCCATACTACAGGAAATGGTCAGAAACTGCAGGCATATTACAGCAGATGGTCAGAGACTGCTGGCCTAATACAGGAGATGGTCAGGGACTTCAGATGTACAGGAGATAGTCAGAAACTTCAGGTGTACTACAGGAGATGGTCAGAGACTGTACCACTACATGTATTGTCTGGTCTCCTATCCCTGTACATTGTCTGCTGAACACTAACAATGGTCCTTCCTGATCACCATAACAGGTGCTGTCAGTGTCCCCACACCACACGTGTCATTTACCTACTGTGCGACACTGACAATGAGGACAGGTCCCCGACTTTCAGCATAGACTGTACTGAGGAGAAAGGAGCAGTCCCTCTCTCTCCTCCTCACTGATCACAGCTCTGGTTGTGGTAGGGGGCAGTGATCAGTTATTAGGGGGATGTGGAGGTCACGTGATGGCGAGTCAGGCAGTGGTTGGACTGAGAGAGGTGGGAGACAGCCATGCACAAATCCTCCGGGACCTTCCCCGCCGCCGCACAGCTCAAGTCTAAGTTCGCCCTCAGTAGCTTGTGACTGCCATCTTTTTTTACGGGCAGCGCAGGCTCAAGGGGCTTTTGCCCTGCGTTAAATACAGCCTTGTGCATGACACACTTTGCAGGTTTTCTGCACCACATCCTAGTGTGAACCAGGGCATATTAATATCTGTGTTGCTACCTTGTGTGTTCTCCGCTCCAAGCTCCTTCGAAGTCCAAGGCGGGAAGTATAGAATGTAGAGGTAGTCGGTCAAAGTGGGCGGGACTACAGGCGCTGCCTGCTCCCACTGTGCCTGTGATCTGTCAGCTGGGAACCCATAAGAGCCTGGCCATAACAGCATGACATGAGTGCTTGTGCCAGTATGCCTTACACCAAACCTGCTGCATTCACTCCGCCTGCAATACCGACTATGACTACTGTGCTGCCTGTTGTAGCAGTGCTGGCGCCATGACAGGCTGCAGGGCAAAGATGCTTTTCATTTTTGGCAGAGTGCTCTGAGGTGGGGTTGAACACACCAACCCCCCCCCCCCCCCCCTCCTTATCTTCATCCCTGGTCTCTGGGAGCATACTGTGCTAAACATTACTACCGCTCGTGCACTTTCTGGCCCCATCCAGCCACAGCAGCTTTCAGCTTCTCCTAGAATTTTACAGGGTGCTGGCAGCATGGCTGTACAGTGCGACTGTGCCTTCTGCTCACAGGAATACGCATGGATCTCATGAACAGAGGCTAAACATCCAGTGTACATGGGGCCTTATATATATACAGTATGTAAGGATTCTGGAATTGATCCCAGGTATATTTCCATTTTAACATAAGCAAGCGACTTACATTAGCAGGGGGACCAGAATTGTAGATGTCTGGGGAGAGCAGCATGCCAATCACATAAGCAGGGGGACCAGAATTGTAGATGTCTGGGGAGAGCAGCATGCCAATCACATAAGCAGGGGGACCAGAATTGTAAATGTCTGGGGAGAGCAGTATGCCAATGAATAAGCAGGGGGACCAGAATTGTAGATGCCTGGGGAGAGCAGCATGCCAATAACATAAGCAGGGGGGACCAGAATTATGGAACATCCTGTATATAAAAAAAAAATGCTTCTTTCATGATTGCAAATAAGTGGCATTTGATTGTGTTCACATTCTTAGGCCTCATGTACACTGCTGGGATAAATGGATGTTTAGGAGCAGTTGGGCTTTTTTTCAGCAGGCCCTGAACTCTCCTCTATGATATCTTATCGGTCCATGTACATTTATAGTCGTTTAGAGGCAGTTGAGTTTTGTGGCATTTTTTTTAAAGCAAAAAATTGAATTCAGGATGGAAGTTTATTGGCATTTAAAACACCAAATGCTTGTAACAGCGTGCAAACGCATCTAAACATGGTGACTCGTGTTTATTAGCATTTTGTTTATATGTGTTTTCAATAGAGATACATTTCTGACCATTTTCCATGTTACAATATAAAACCATTTCTAAACGTAAACGCCGCTAAACGTGCATAAATGCAGCATGTAATCATGGCAAAAAGGACATTTTTAACCGTGGGTTACTAGCTGTCAAGTTCCAGCGTTCAGGAGAGATTTTCAAGCGTCCCGCTTGAAGCCTTAGAAAATCATCGTAAAAAAAATAATATATAGTTTATAAAATGATATATGACTATTTTAAAGATTATTTTTTATGCATGTTGACTTTTTTGCACAATAGGGCAAAGCAACATGTTCACTTTAGTTCAGACCTCAATATATACCATATACCAAATGTAGATACTTCCCTTCCACTACCATGCTGAAAGGAATATGTTGAATGTTGGAGAGCCAATTCATTTTTAAAAGATTGGGAACACACCACAACATGCATAAAATTTTGAATTGCACTACAATAAAAGTGCTTTGTGGGTTGGGGTACCATTCAAAATGAAGGTTCATTTGTGTCTTATGATATTGTATCCCACTTTGTGTGTGATCACAGTAAAGCACTGTATGTATTAAGGTGAAAATTCTAGTGTGCTGCAGAATCCCCCCCAGCCCCTCCTGTTATTCTTACTTGAGCCCGATCTGATCCAGCAATGTGCATGAGAGCAGAGGTTTTGTTTCTCTCATCCCTGAGCAAATCGATAGCAGCGGGAGCCATTGGCTACTGCTGCTGTAAATCAAATACTGTGCTGAGCGAGCGTGGGGCGGAGCTGAGCCACCCGCTCTGTGTCAATAGACGCAGATAGGGCAGCTTAGAAATGAGCCCGCACAGGTGCCCCCATGGAAAGCGGCTTTCCATGGGGGCACTTGCTGAAGAGGAGGAGCCTGGAGCGCCGGCAGGGGACCCCAGTAGAAGAGGATCGGGGGCTGCTCTGTGAAACCATTGCACAGAGACAGGTAAGTATAATTAAAAAATTATAAAAATAACATTTTTAAAAACGTAAGCTTTAATATCGCTTTAAACTAATGTCAAATATATTTCATAATGAATTAAAGTCTAATTAATCCTAATAGTACTACTACCGTGATCTGAACAAACAATAAAGCAAAGCAGGTAAGGGATTCTTTAAAGCGGTTGTAAACTGCAGTTTTTTTTTTTTTTTTGGACCTGCAAGGTAAAGGCATAATGTGCTAGTATGCATCGCATATGCGTATGCATGTGAAACTTACCTGAAAATGAAGCCCTTCAGCGATGCAAGGTAATCGCTTGGGGCAGCGTCCATCTTCTCCCGGTCTTCCTTCCCCATCTGCGGACTGTGTAACAGGCCAAAACCGCAATGACGTCACTCGTATACACGGGGAAGCTGTCTTTCATGGCACAGGTATCTGAAGCAACGGGTGGCTGTTCCTTCAGAGTGCATGCGCCAATGACATCATCGGCTGCATGCAATGTAAATATCTCCTATATGGTACACTTTAGGAGATATTTACAGTACCTATAGGTAAGCCATAATATAGGCTTACCTATGGATATAAAGTATAGCTTAGAGTTTACTTCCTCTTTAATGTCTTATTGAAAAGGGAGCACTTTATTTTTAAAACTTTCTGATGACTGTTTTTTGCTGATCATGAAATCTAAACTGTCCAAACTGTAACTGTCGTCAACAAGTTTAGCCAGTACATAAAAAATAAAGAGTAAAAACAGTTAAAATAAAAATGTTTTATTGTTTGGGTAGCCCAATGTCTTTGATCTGAAGTATTACTTTAGCAATGATACACGAGGTTCTTCAAAGTATGATGTTTTTTTGCTCTTCACTACAAAGAAGTATATGTATTGTAGATTGCTCTGATCTATCCCCCCCTTTCATCATTTTACTTTATTTTTATCTCTTCATTCAACCTTATGCCATTATGCTGTTTCTTTTCTTTCATAACGTTCTATTCTTTGCCCTTTTTTTGATTGTACATTTATTGCCAGAAAAAAATGCATCTCTTCCCAGCTTGTTCTGTATATAGTAGCTAGGTTTTTGCACTTGAGAATTAAAAAAGAAACTGCATACTGAATATCATTCTTAAAGCCTAACTCCAGGTGAAATCTTGTGTTGCTGTCCTTGTATTTCTGTCCAGGTGACAGCCAAATCCTGCATTTTCTGCATGGGCATCATCACAGTGATGGGAAACGGGTTCAAATCTACACAAAAGAGTCACAGCTAGAAATGTAAAAAATGGCAGTCTTGCCTCCGACAGAATCTTTAACTCTCTCAACCCTTAGCTGCCAGGCCTTAATCTCCACTTTTACCTCCAGCTGGCTGGACCATATTTGCAAGTTTTTTAGTTTTATGCCACGGGTAACTATTTCTTTCTTAAACTTTGAAGGCTTTTAAAATAATCCCCAAACTATGTATTTTATAAAAGCACAAGACAGAACAGGAATAGGAACAGAAAAATAGAGCTGCGTATATGGTTACTATTGGGCTGTGTTACTGCAAGAGGACAAAGCTGCTGGAATAGAGACATTGCCTGCTGCCTGGAGAACGTCATAGAGGACATGCTGCTGAGAGACAAGTTGTTGCTGTGCTGCATTTGGGATTATTTGCTCATCAAGCCATATGTCCTGTCCTGTGTTACTGCTGTAGAGTACACCGTTGGTTGCTGGGCTCCCCAGAGAACGTGTCACTGCAGGACCCTTTTGGAGTATCCTGTGGTTTTAGTTTTCTTGTTGTTCCAGTATTCTGTTGCCTGCATTCGTCCAGGAGGTGGGACTTCACTATCACCCTGGGCGGGACAACAGTAACCAGCTGTATTGCAACAGAGAACCCGAGCAGAGATAGGCCTATGGGCCACCATTATGTGTTATTTGTGCCAATGCCCCTTAGCTGCCAAGGCACAATGCCAGGAGGGGACTGTGCTTTCCCTATCCTGGGGATTACAAATTCTCTTTTGGGAACAGAGCATTTTGATGCGAAGAAAGGCCCCAACTCCAACAGAACAAGGTTGTTAGCCCACTAGCCAGTAGTTGAACAGAGCATATTTAGGTTTGTTGATATTCATATTGGCATTGTCATTTATTGTTCACTCTGGTGATCCTTGACAGTGTCAAGGTTAATATTGTGGCTACAGTTGTGTCGGTGTCAATCTCTTATTTTGGCCTGGTGCGCTCTGGCTGGAGGGGAATACATGGTATTAGAGCACCCTATATTATGTCCCTGAATTGTGATACTGAATCTATATTGTCTTTGAAACTGTTGTTCAGCCCAACTTCTTTTACATGGCTTTTGCCTGCCTTTAATAAAGCCCATTTGAAAAGGTAGAGTGTGAAGAGGTGCAGCGTTGTATGCAGCAGTAAACACACAGAACCCAGTTGCAGAAAGCAGAACTTGTATTAATGCAGAATCCAGTATTCACAACAAACCCAGTGGGAAGGCACCCAACTGGAAAAATTAATGGTATATAACAGCAACGTGTAACAGAGCAGGTCTCAGAATTGCCAACATTATCTATCTTGAGGGGTGGAATGTGATCTGGCCATTCCAAGCCCAAATAGGGAGGTTTGCAGAAGGATGGCCTGTCCCTATCCTTTACCTACTCATCTGGAACCTCTCCTTGCAGCTAATTACTGTCCCTGTCAAACAGGTGACCTGTCCCTATACTACCCACATGCGAAATGTAAGCCAAGCCTGGGAGCCAGGGCCTTTAATAGACTCTTCCTGAGCCAAGGCTGCTCAAGTCACATGGGGTGGCAGCATCCAATCTGATAGCTTCCCAGTGACCCTGAAAACCATAGAGCAGGGGTCTTCAAACTATGGCCCTCCAGTTGTTCAGGAACTACAATTCCCATCATGCCTGATCATGTCTGTGAATGTCAGAGTTTTACAATGCCTCATGGGACGTGTAGTTCCGCAATAGCTTGGAGGGCAGTCGTTTGAAGATCCCTGCCATAGAGGATCCATGTTCCTCTTGACTTTCTCTCCCCTGCAATGCCCTGCGGGCGAGGACCACCTGCAGTGTAGAAAGTGGACTGCACCTGCCTACAGTTGTGTAGGTGCCACTCAGGTTCAAGTGCAGGGCAGGTCGTCATTGGAGCATGGTAGGGGAATTCAAACAATCCAGTGGCTACTTGGGGGGTGGGTACTAAAAGTCAAACTCCTGAGTGTCCTGGAAATAGTAAATACACCTTGCTGTAAGGACCACCAAAAGTGATTTATTTGAAAGCAGTAAATATTAGAAATTAAATCATCTAAAAAGTACATTTGCAACAACATATTTGGTTTTAGTGTTTTGGTTCAAGTACTTTTTAATAAACCTACTTCTGGAAAAAAAAGAAAAAGAATAACTGTACTTTAGTATGATCAAGCTGAACCACAATATCAACGTGATTATGAATCAACGGCAGCATTTGGCATGAGCAACACAGATCAACAGCAGTTATATTCCAAATGTCAGCACAGACGGAAAGTTAGCTTTTTGTCCTTTTGTGTGCATTGCTCCAGAGCGAGCAGGCAAACAGCACTGGAAGCAAAGGAGAGAGTGTGAGGTGGTCAATTTCGTCCTTCAGCGTCGAGGGCCTGTGGGTTTGGTCCAGAGACAGGAACTCCCTGTACAGACACAGAGTCTGCTAAAGGAGAACCTTTTTCACAGAAGAGCATTTTGTTCTCTGCCACCAAGGAAAACTTACACAACAGACACACACAAGTATGGAAAATGAATATTTTCTGAAGTATGCCCTTTTTTTCCCTTCTTTCAATATACAGATCTCATTTTTCCTTGAGGGTGCAGTAAAATCTGGCCAGAAAAGGATGCCAAATACTTCTAAGAGTTAGCAAGTATGTTTAACTTTGGTTATAGTGAGATGGGTCACTACAAAAGTGGAACCTGATAGAAAATTGTGACACTGATCACTTCCCAGGGTTCCAGGGAAAATACTAAGACAAAATATTGTCAGATACAATGCAGATTGCATTCAATTCATTTAGGCAAAAGAGCAATTTAGTTATGGAATTTTTATACTTACAAATTTACAAAAATGCTTGCAGGCAGATTCGTTGCCAACTGGGGATTGTACCTCTTACTAACAATTTGCGATGACAGGATAATATGAACAATACAGAGAACAAATCATTTTACACCGCAGTAAAATATCGGAGGGCACTCAAGAGCTACTGGATATAATATTTCATGATGAGTGTCCAAATATTGCTTTCACCTGGACTAGTTTGAAGACAGCTCAAGTATCTTGAAGCATCAGTAACTACAGTAAAATTCCAGAAATGTTTCTATATTGTGGATTTAGTGGAAAAACTTGTGTCAGCTTTTAGTACTGTCTGTGTTGCTATTAAAGCGTTTGTTACCCCAAAGCTTCATATTCCTGATATGTGGCTGCTGTACCATGTACTTGAATGAGAAAGGATCCTGTTCTCTTTGTATTGCTTCCTTCATGTGAAATTCCTGCCAGACTGGTGTGCCTGCCAGTCCCCTAGCTTTCCAATTAAAAACTGACCACACTAAGCATTTAGAGCACACTGTGGTCAGTTTTCTAACTATGATCACACTTGTCCTGACATGCCCCCGCTGCACAGCCATTCAATGGGAAGCTCAGGGTGCTGCTGCTTCTCCTTCCGCCCAGCTATTATGCATCTGAGATCAGAGGGAATGTGATCACTTATAAAAAAAAGGGGAAAAGGGTATTTATAATTATATATATATAAAAATGTTTTGGATTTTCATATCTATTTTAAACTGAATGGGTTGTTTTACAGGGAGATCATTTACAATCGCTTTAAGGGCACTGGTCAATGATGCAGAAAGTGATTGAAGATATATCTGGCAAAATGTTGTGGATGCCATCATCCCTAGTATAGATAAACAAAGTTTGACCCTCTAGGACTATGTATGCAAAGAAATAGTTAAAAAAAGGTATAACATTTATTGGTACAAAAATGTAAAAGACATAATCAAATAGCACAGTACGGCCATATATGTACAAATATAACAATTTTTGGGCAGACAATGTAAATACAAGCATAAAGAGTGACACTAACGCATTTCGAGAACTCTTCGTCAGAAGTGTCAGCCTGATAGCACAGAAGACTATCTGCAAGGTAATTAACAACATAAGTACAAACAAGCCATTTGGTCATGTAAACAAAAATGCATTTGTAATAAGGGATTATACTGTACTAACCGAAATATAAGGTTATATAGCATAAATATGCCACTGTATATTAAAGCCAGGATCAAAAGGGGGAAATGAGATTGCGCCGGAGCCCACACCACAGGGCCACCCACCGTCAGACCATGCGACCCCAACCAGGTGCCAGGCTGGAAAAGATTCCCCTGGGTTCACAGAAGACTGAACGGCTAAGCCTCTTGTATAACTTGTTGATGGCAAACAAAGCCTATTGCAGCAGGCCCAATCTGGAGGCATAAAAAAAAAAAACTCCACCAAACCCCAGTGCTAATGGTATATGGAGATATCTCTTATGCTACACAGGCTCAAGACTTGTCCAATAGGCAGGAAGGGGAGAAGATAGAAAAAGCTGTAAGCCAATGGAACTAGCATATACCTGAGGCCACCCAAAGGGGCAGACCCGTGCCCCGGGCAGAACTGGCAATGAAGGGCACCATAATGGAAGCAAAGGGGGAGGCAACCGAGGAGGGAGGGGACCAGCACATAACCCCCCTAAAAAATAAAGTAATGGGGCAACATCTACAGCAGAGTAGCTTACAGTATCCATTATAATGCACAAATGCATTATTGTGTTGAAAAATTTAATAAAAAGCATATATATATATATATATATATATATATACACACATATATCAAAAAAATAACTTATACTTATACATCCCATTATATCCCTGTGTGTGAATGTAAGAGGAAAATGAAAAATAGAAAAGGAGGGTAAACTAATAAGTTAGGGACAAAAGCATAGATACAGTATCTCACAAAAGTGAGTACACCCTTCACATTTTTTTAAATATTTTATTATATCTTTTCATGTGACATGATCCCCTACCTTCGGAGACTGGGCCGCAGGGCAGTATTCCAACATGATAACGACCACAAACACACCTCCGAGACGATCACTGCCTTGTTAAAGAAGCTGCGGGTAAAGGTGATGGACTGGCCAAGCATGTCTCCACACCTAAACCCTATTGAGCATCCTCAAATGGAAGGTGGAGGAGCGTAAGGTCTCTAATATTCACCAGCTCTGTGATGTTGTCATGGAGGAGTGGTTGAGGACTCCAGTGGCAACCTGTGAAGCTCTGGGGAACTCCATGCCCAAGAGGGTAAGTCCCGGTTCACACTAGGGCGACCTGTGAGGCGACCTGGTCGCCTCACAGGTCGCCTCCCATAGGGAAGCTGTGGACCTGTTCTAATAGGAGCGACACAAGTCGCTCCGACCTAGAAAAAGGGTCCGGAGCTTCTTTGGGGCGACCAGGAGGCGACCGCCATAGACTTCAATGTTATGAAGTCTGTGGCGGCCGCTCTGAGGTCGCGGCGCGCTGCTCGCACCGCGACCTCGGAGGTCGCGGTGCGAAGTAGCGTCGCGGTAGTGTGAATGGGGGCTTAAGGCAGTCCTGGAAAATAATGGTGGCCACATAAAATATTTACACTTTGGGCCCAATTTGGACATTATCACTTAGGGGTGTATTCACTTTTGTTGCCAGCGGTTTAGACATTAATGGCTGCTTGCTGAGTTATTTTGAGGGGACAGCAAATTTACACTGTTATACAAGCTGTACACTCACTACTTTACATTGTAGCAAAGTGTAATTTCTTCAGTGTTGTCACATGAAAAGTTATAATAAAATATTTACAAAACTGTAAGGGGTGTACTCACTTTTGTGAGATGGTGTATATTGTAGCACAAAGTTAAGCTTTGCTATTCAGGGGATATAAGGAACCCACACAATCCCTACAAGTTCAAAGCAGAAATACAAAGATAAGAATATCTAACTGTCGCCAACCCCTCCCCTTTTCTGGTATTCCTAGGAATAACACACTTCCTGTCCCTGGGTGGTTATGCTCACTTCTGTGATTTGACAACATTTCACAACTTCAGCCATATAAGCCAAAGGATTAACATCTATGCAGACTTGATGACCCTATAGATGGGATTATGTAAACAGAACAGGGTGGTTTCAGAACTTTCACACTTCCTATCCTGTATTTAAACAATCACCATCTGCCTTGACACATTGAGAAGCCCGATTCTCTTTTTTTGGGGTCGCCCGCTGGTGATCCTGACTCCTCCTCTTCGGCGAGTTTGTCACAGAACTTGAATGACAGCAGCCGGAGCCAATGTGAGGCGGGAAAGAGCTGTGAGAGCTGTATCAATTTTTCAGTTCATGATTAATTGATTAATTTTTTGATTAGTTAATTTATTTTTCAGTAAAAATAGTGTAAAGGCGCCTGGCTCTTATAAGTATAAAAAGTGCTAAAACCTGCTGCCCTTTTAATTGTAAAATACAATATCTAGATATTTAAAATTGGTAAAAAGGCGTTGGAAACACCTTATTGTATGGCAGCCGGTTCTAATAATAAGATGGACACCTTATTGAAGGGCAGCCGGTTCTAATTTATTTTTCAGTTCTTGAAATTAAAACAAGAACTGAAAAATCTTATACAAAAACAAAAGTTTTCCAAAGGACACATTTTGCTGAAATGGGGACATTTCTTAAAAATGAATTAAAAGGTTGGAGAAAAATGACAAGAGTAAGTAAACAGTGGGCACTATTCAAGTCTACCATCCTGGAGGCAACTCAATTATATGTCAGGAAAGTTAGTAAGAATAAATGGAAGAATGAATTAATATAACAATATAAGAAAGAAGTAAATAACAATACCCATTAAGGGACCTTTTAAATTAATGTCTTAGGAGAAGTTCCCTATGACTGGCGGGCAGCTAATATTGTGCCTATCCATAAGAAGGGCAGCAAGGTAGAAGCTGGCAATTACAATCCAGTGAGTTTAACACCAGTTGTAGCCAAGTTAATAGAATCACTTCTGAAAAGAAAGCTCATTGATCACTTAAGCATACACAACTTGCTGGACCCAAAGCAACATGGCTTTCCTGAGGGCAGATCATGTCAGACTAATCTGATTGAATTTGTTGACCATATTACCAATGTTTTGGACCAGGGTGGTGCTGCGAACATTGCATATCTTAATTTTAGTAAGACAGGGTTTTTTTTACCTTAATGCATAGAATGTATTAGGGTTAAAAAAAAAAAAAAAACCTTAAGGTTTTAGAACCGCTTTAAGTGACTGTGCTACATAATCCACATAATGACATCATGTGTCCACATAATTACTGGGGTATGTTCCTATCATTCAGTGGAACTGAAGATGTGGGTAAGCTGCGAAATATCTTTAGTGTCACAGCACAAGTCCAGCTGAATGTGACGGGATTACTAGCTATACCAGCCTTTCTCAGCCTTTTCAACATAGCGGAACCCTTGAAATTGCTTTCCAATCTCAGGGAACTCTACTATATCTACAAGTCATGATACATTAGTGTTCAAACAACAAAAAAAAAGTGATCTGATACCTAAAATTGGTAGTAAAATTGGGTAATAGAATAGTACTTACAACTCAGCTTGATAAATGGTATAAAAACATTGGTGTTACACCTCAAAATGACAACCGCCACAGGGTGTCTGACCTGGGAGCTGTGGAAGGGGCCCATGACACCCCAACAAGACAACCAGATGCAGCACATGGCAATGTATGGATAAGGATTGAAAGTCCATGATCCCATCAAAGACAAGTACATAGCCCTGTCAAACAGAAAAAAAGAGGAGTGTCATAAAATGTATGTTAGCTATGATCAATGCACTACCATTAAGCATGGAAAAAGAGCAAGTGCCTAAATATATCCTCTTTAACCACTTAAGCCCCGGAAGATTTTACCCCCATTCCGACCAGGGGGTATTTTGCGATTCGGCACTGCGTGACTTTAACGAACAATTGCGCGGTCGTGCGACGCTGTACCTAAACAAATTTGGCGTCCTTTTTTTCCCACAAACAGAGCTTTCTTTTGGTGGTATTTGATCACCTATGCGATTTTTTGATCACGCGCTATAAACAAAAAAAGAGCCTCAATTTTGCAAAAATAGCAATATTTTTCACATTTTTTATATGAAATTCCCCCCAAAAAAAATGTAAAAATCAAAATTTTTTAACATTTTCGGCCAATTTGTTTTATGCTACCTATGTTTGGTAAAAAAAATCGCAAAAAGCGTATTTTGATTGGTTTGCGCAAAAGTTATCGCGTTTACTAACAAAGGGAAAGATTTTTGTCATTTTTGTTGTTTTTTTTTTAACGCGTAATGGCGGCGATCTGCGATTTTTTTTGCGGTACTGCGACATTGGGGCGGACAGATCGGACCCTTGACTGACATTTGTGACACTTTTGGGGTTACCAGTGACATTTCTACAGTAATCAGTGCTATACATATGCACTGTTACTGTAAAAATACACTGGTAGTGAAGGGGTTAACTTTATTTGGGAGGGAGGGGCTGTGTGTATCCCTAGGAGCGTGCTTTCTACTGTGATTGGCTGTGGCTTGAGCTGTAAGGACACTGATCAACGGATCTACATGCTAGATCCGTGTGATCAGTGTCTTTACAGCGAGGAGAATGACAGGTGGCTTGTTTACACAAGCTGCCTGACATTCTCCCTCTCCCCCGCCGATCGCCGAGTGACCGGCGGACATCGGGTCCGCTGGTCACACGCGCGGGGGGGTCCGTGACCACGCGGGAGCGGGAGCGCGCCTCCGGGGGCGCGCGCACGCTCCCTAGACCCTCACAAGCTAGTGACGTAGCCCTACGTCACTTTGCCTGTGAGGGGCTGACTGCCGACGTAGATCGGCGTTAGGCAGTCGGCAAGTGGTTAAAGAAATGTGCATGCAGCTGTTGTCAGTTGGAGGTGTTACACCAATGTTTTCATAGTTGGGTTGTAAGTACTATTCTATTAACCAGTGATAACAGTTGAAATAGCATTGACCTCATCCTTAATTCTAGGGGAGTTTCATCATATAACATATTCAAAAAACATTGTTTTTCCATTTTGTAGCTTACAGACAATATGTAGAAGGCATCTACAGGGCACATCTATGTAGAAGGCATCCTGAGGAGGTGAAGATATTGTTCACAAAACGAGTTTTAGGATGCATTCTCCCTTTTTAATTGGATGTGTTCTTTTAAATATTCTATGAAAACGATTATTTTAAGAATTGCATGCTTTCTGTTGATACTTGTCAGGTATAAGAACCAACTTGTTATTTTTACCCCTCTGATGTATGTATTAACAATTTTATGTGTTGTTGAATAAATCGATAATGCATAACCCAGCTATATGTCATGCCTCATTTAAAGTGCTACGGGCAAAATAATTGTTTGTATTGTACACATTAGTGTGATGGTCAGTTGACCGAAATCTACTTACAATTGTGGTCTTTAGGATGAATCACCTTCCCCCTTATAGATAGCTAAAACAATGGTGCCAGTGGGAGAGTTAGAAATTGCTCATTGATTAAGGAACCCTAGCAACCTCTGGAGGAACCCAAGGGTTCTACAGAACAGAACACTGGTTGAGAAACTCTGAGCTATACTATGACCTGGATAAATGAGAACCTTCACTGTTATACACCAGTTGCTCAGAAATTACAGATCTGAATAGTCCCAGATTACCTTGGCAACAAATGTAAAGATTTTCTGTGTAGCGCTGAATTTTCGGTAGCAGCAGAACAAGTAGCATAAAAAAGAATTACATAAGAACTCTTGTCTATTTTAATAGCAGGAAACGGTTGTGAAATTAGGAGCAATTATAACCTGTTAACAATTATGCCTTCTTATCGTCAATGAAAAAAGCAGCTCATTTATAGTTCAAGACATTGTGCTAACGGCACAGCTTACGAGGAACAAAGTACTGAGGAGATTAGCAGACTTCTAAAAAGTTTTTGAACTTTTTATAAACAGTGCAAGCCCCCAAAATTAGGAATTTTTAGAAGTCTCACAGAAGTCAATAGGAATCTGAACTAGTGCTTATTACAGAACAGCAACAGATGCAAAATTGCGCAGCTCGGTTTGATACCTGGGAGCCCTGCCTGAGGAAATGATTGGGCTAACAAATTGAGAAATTGAGACACAGTCTGGGGAAATCTGAAAAACCAGAAACAGCTCCAAGCAACACTGGAAGCCATTATGTTTACCTTTATAGAAATTCCTCAGAGTCTGAGTCAGACAGGAGTCATAGGAAGAGGACGTGGAAAGGTGAGGGGAAATATAGACACAGGTACAACGGTATCATGAGTTCCTCATTCCAAAAATTGTACCAGGAATAGAAGGATATTGCTCAGTGTTTGGGCCTGGCAGGAAAACAGAACCAAAAACACTGAAATTCAGATTTAGCTTGGGACATCCAAAATTCATAAAACTCAAATCTTACATTGTCCAAATTTCAGGATCAACTCTACTAACAACTTGTGATTACTTTGTGGCAGTTGAATGTTTGTCCAGGTTAAATCTTGTTATAGGAAAAAAAGAGGTTAGTATGTGAGCCAGTTAAACTACTTAAGACCCTTAGGTGGGTGCTGGCAGAGCATGTACAATCTAGATGCTGAGCATTCTCTCTGCTACACGAACATTGTACAAACATAGACCTTTGCATTAGGCAAATCTGGATGTTTAGACTTGTAGAGAAAAAGTAGGGGTGAAGGTTCTCTTAGCTGGCAATGTGTGCCCATGCAATAACACGTATTGTGTTAGGGCAGGCCAATGCACCACAATGGACCAAAATCGTGCGTAAGGCATTTTTAGCACCACAATGCACTATACTTCTTTGCCAAGTATTGCGCTGCCCCACAACACACCTTTGCCTGTAATGCTCATTGTGGTGCCATTCCGAATGCATGGCACCACATCTCACCAACACTTGTAACATATGGACCCGCAACGTCTTGCCTAACTGGAGGATAAAAGAAGCCACCAGATGTCTATGACTTAGTTACCTATTAAGCACCTGGAAATTGGCTTATTCCAAATGAAAACAATAGTGATCTGCCAGAAAAATCTATCCCAGCCAGTCTCCCAAGAGTTCTCACCCCGGATTAGACAGGAAACGTCAAAAAACAATATAAATATTCCTAGAGCAAAGGTAAATCGACATTCTTTTATATTTTTAGCCACCTTAAGAGGCATAGAAACACAAAAGAAAGCACATTTAATTCACCAAATTGCTTCTAATGACAGAGCTATAATAGGGTTTTTTTTTAGCCATTTTATTTACAAATAGCACTTGGCCAAATCCTTTTATAAATAAATTATTCAAGAGTCAGTTTGACTATTAGGCAATTATTGCTGCATTATTAAATTATGGAAAACATAAAAACAGCATGCAAAAAATAAAAATACATATTTTCTTTCCACATTTCACTTTTTTGACCAGTTTATTACCCATATCACAATGACTTTTCAGACACTGCTTTTTTTTTTCTTTTATTTTGAGGATAAATCTTATGCAATGCGTAGCAGTGCCAGAAATTCTTCACCTTAATTCCAGTTGGGCAGATTAGTTGAGCCCAGCACTGCTGGTGAAAGGGTCAGTGATGACATTATCCAAACTGATTCCCATTAGGAGAAAATGTCAGACATTCTTTTTAAACCAGTAAGATTTGGTTTGTGTGATATGATTTGTGTGCTGTTGCCAAAACTGCACAGATCATTGGAGCAAAGGGGAAAGGAAACATGTGACAGCATATTTATCTGTCAGGAAATAAAGTCCCAGCTATGCCCATTTTACAGAATAGGCTTTTCAAAAGCTGTGCTCGGCGATTGTGCAGCTTGCTCGAGATTTTTTATTGCTCCGTTATATTTTCAGAATGCAGCTTGTTTATCTTATAATAATGTTCTTCATTACATTTTACTTCATTCCAAGGTACATTAGGTATTGAGCATTTCAATACTGACTTCAGATATTTTCTGGCTCTCAGATGTTCTGCTATAACTCAAAGGCACTCTTAGTTTTGTGGAAGCACTGCAATTTCCACAGGTGAGTGGTAAGACAATGCAGTTTGGAAGTCAACGTTTGATTCCTCAACTAGTCTAAAGAACATTTGCCTATAGCTCCCATTTCATGACTGTAAACGATACGACTTTTGTATGTACTGTTCTTCTCTTCTGGTCAATGCAGGACCGGCCTAGTTAATATAAAAAGAATAGCTGTGCCTGCATGAGCATCACTGGGTCAATGATAGAGGACCAATGCATTCAAGATAGACCATGTAGAAATCTCCTCTTTCTCTGCAAGTTGCTCATTGTTACAGGGCCATCTTACCAAATGGGCACGCTGGGCAGTTCCCCGGGTCCCCATCTGCCCAGTGACCCAGTCCCAGCCAAGCATTAGTCCCAATTCCTGTGTGCGCCCTACCGCCGAACTTGCAGGTGGCAAGCGCCAGTCAGCTCTGTGCTGCTGTCAGGCCACTTGGGCCGTAGAGCGGGAGTCCACAGGAATGCCTGTCCGCCACCACAAGAACAGGCACACACAGGGCAGTCGAGTCTGACTCCGGTCTGTGTGTGTGTTCACAGGACCCAGCTGCAGAACTTGGAAGCTGTCATTAGCCTGCCACTGCTGTACCAATAAATATAGCCTTATCGATAATTTGCATTTTTATTCTCATTCTCGTAGGTGATTGTTTAAGCAGGGCCCCAGTGCACTGCATTGCCTGGGGCCCTTTAATGCTCTTAAGATGGTGGACTGTACAGTCCAGTGGTTCTGAATTTAGAGCACTCAACATTCTGCTACCATTAACTTATTCTGGGGTAAATTTTTATAACTATAATACTAGCTATAACTAAAATGGCCAGTAATACAAGATTTGAATGAATTGGATGAAAATTGCATTTGTTAATGCTTAAAGTGGAAGTTCAGCCTTAAACTAAAATCTCTAAATCTACAAGCAGCCACAATCTTTTGCCTCATACACACGATCAGATAATCGGACGACTTATCGTTTTGTTGCATGATACTAATATCAAATTCAACAATGCGTACTAGACGTATGATTTTTTTCGTACGATTCTGGAAAATCTTCCTGGTTGAGTAGCTACGTATCGGATAGTGCAAAACAAAAACAATGGCAACCAGGCTTTTTCAGGGTTATTTTAGTGTTTCTGATCATGCGTGGTCTTTTTCTATCGATTTTTAGCATACTCATACTGTACTGATTAAAAGATTATCGTTCGCTAGGCTATCGTACGACAAAAGTTTTCATATTTGTCCCTTCAGATTTTGTTGGACGAAATGTCGTGATCGTCTGTCGAAAGCTGTGTACTAGCAATCAGATTATCAATTCGAAGGGGATTTTTTTTTGTATGATTATCTGATCGTGTGTACGAGGCATAAGACTAACCTATCTAGCCCTGTAAAGCAAAACTTGCTAAACATACCTTTTCTGAAGCCATCCGGTCTCCAGAGGCAGAAGCTCTGTGCAGGAGACAGCCGACAACGGCTGGGAAATTAATGGGAAGTGACGTCACCCATAGACTTACTATGGGGCTTCTGTTGTCGCTGCCTCTCCTGCACCGCCTTCACAGAGAAGTTGCCAATGACAGCTCAGTGTGGGACCGGAGCGGCTTCAGAAAAGGTATGTATAGCAATTTCTTCTTTACAGGGCTAGATAGGTTAGTCTTAGATTGTGGCTGCAAATAGATTTAGGCTACGTTTCCACTAGTGCTACTTCAAAGTTCCGCGATTTAGAGATGCAACTTTCAGTGCAATTTTGATCTGACTTTACACTCTCTGACTCAAAGTTGCATCAAAAGTCACATAAAAGAACCTTTTCAAAATTACTGCAACTTTAAGTCGCATAGATTGGAACGGATGCCATTGAAATCAATGGGCTGTGACTTGTCATGCGACTTTATGTGACCAAAGCCGCATGACAAGTCTCACTAGTAGAAACGGAGCCTTAGAGATTTTAGTTTTAGGCTGAGCTTCCACTTTAAGGCTGCATGCACACTGGACATTTTTACAGCTGCTCCTAGGGGCTTCTGGAGCCCTGCTTCTATACTCCCCTGCATGTTTTACACAAAAAACACTTGTCACTCCCAGTGCTCAGAGATCCACCACTGTCAGAAGGGTCAGTAACCAGTAACAATACCCCATGAACTCCCCTGGAGATGCATGGCTGATGCTGCCCTCCTCAGATCTGAAAGTCCCATAGCAACAACAAAACAGGAGGGTGCAAATGCCTAGTGCATTACTAGTGATTTATTATTCATACAATATAATAAATGCCAAAGAATACTCGCAAAAGTAGAAGTTTTTATGCTTTTTATCTTCTGTTTGTTCTTTTTATGTAGTTCTCTGCATGTTAGCCTATTCGTTCATGCACATATAGGCTTTTAGCAGTGCTTATTGGCAGGGGAGTTTAGAGGTCGGAAAAATAACCCACTGCCAGTGCGTCCAGGAGCAGCAGAGTTTTGGCAGAAAAAACGCTTGAGGCTGCTAAATACTGCTAAACGTGTCTAGGCCCATTTAGTACTCCAGCGTTTATTAAATTCAATAGCCAGAATTAACTAAAATTCTGGCCAATGAAATAAATAAATGTCCAAACACAAACGTTAAACTCTGCTAAACTGGTTTGAAAAAATGCAGCTTAGGTGATTTTCTTCTATCAGGAGAAACAGTTTTACCATAAACCTGTGTGCATAAGGCCTTAAACAGTAAATACTATACATTTGCTATGCAAATGTTTAATTTTTTTTTTTTCTGTTCACTAAGCCTTTTTTTTAGTAGAAAAAAAATCTAAATTTGCTTGTGAATTTCAAATGGTTTACTGTATTCTTTATTGCGTGGTTATATTTCAGATGAACAGAGCATTTACCTTAAAAAGAATAAAAGGAATGCACTTTATTTCAAGAATGGATTTCCCAACTCCCCATGTGTCTGTCGAAGGACATAAATCAGGTGCTCTGGGCCCAGTGGAATTTGCTTTACTTCAGAACCACAGTATGGCTTCTAAAGGTTTTATTCATTGTGCTTTTAAGAATGTACTTGAATATATCAACAATGACATCCAAATGCTCGGATTAATGATAAAAGGGGTGTTTGTCTCCTGCAAGTCTAGAAGTGGAATTTATACCAAGGAAAGACTTTGCTCATAAACGGGCAGGATGGTGACGCTTGGCCATCAAATGGATCTCAATCTATTTCCCACAGTGTTGGGAATGGAAAAAGTTCATCAACTAGGTAGCTTCCAATTTCTTTGTGTGTATCTCCCCAGCTGATTGAAATAAGAATCACTTGTATATCCTCTGCCAAGTAGGAAAAAAAATCTTTACTCAGTTGAAGTGGGCTGCCTGTAGCTGTAGATCTCTTACGATCAAATTACAGTATGTAAACATCTACAGAAAGCATACCCGTGTGCATGCAGAGAGCAAACATTCCTTTTCGCCAGAAAAACGTGATATGTACATTAATCTTCCAGGCAAGTGTTTAAATGGTATCTTATGTGTGCATACCTCCCAACAGTCCTGGAATTGGAAGAACTGTTATTGACTGTTATTTGAGGGAAATTCTGGGTTCCCTGGGCCCCAGGATAACTAAGCTATGCCCAGTGCCTAATGCTCCTTTAAAGGAGAAGCACAGCTAAAGCTTGTTTGGCTGTATTTCTCCTGGGGATCACAGGAGTGCTGTTCATTCTGCACTCCTGTGACCCGTTTTCAGCAGACAGAGGGCTAAAGCCCGCTGTTGGCTGAAGTCAAAGAGCCGGTCGAGGCACAAGAAGGATCGCAATCATATGGTCGAGATCCGCCAACATGCCTGGAGCTGCTGAAAGCCTGAGCCAGCCCCTCCCGCTCTCTCCACAGCCTAGCACTCCAATAAGCGCAGGGGGCAGAGCAATCGGAGGTGTTAGATTGCTCGGTTACTCAGTCTGAGAGGCACCCAGGGACAGATGCAGCATCAGGCCGATGCTGCATCTACCTAGGTAAGTATAATCCTGAAATGAAAAGTGAACCCATACTTCTCTTTTAATGTGTAATAAACAAATAACTGCAAAGTCCCTGTATGCTAAAAATTATTATTAGCAGAGCACAGCCACGGCTAACAATGCTGTATACCCTGATGCCAGAACTTTCCCTGATAATACTGCACCCACCCCAGTGTGCAGTGTCAATTGAGCACCTACGCTGATAAACGTACCCCTGCCCCAATGTGCGGTATCAGTTGAGCCCTTTCCTTGATAACCCCACATAGAGTGTGCAGCTTTAGTGGAGCGCATAGAGTTGGGTAATAGGGTGGATGTCTTTCTTGGTCAGATGTTGGCTGCAGACAGAATAGTAATCTGAGCATTGAGGCCTCTTGCACAGCTGCTGTGTGGTAGGCTGGGTTGTCTGACTAAGGTCTGTAAAAATAATAATATTAATAATGATAAATATGATTGTATAGAATGGGGGTCTCCAAACCTTTTAAAAAAGGGCCAGTTTATTGTCCTTCAGACATTAAGGGTGCCTGACTGTGGCCAGTGGGAGTAGAAAAAGTCTCAGCTTCAGTAGGAGTAAACAGTACCTCAGGCTTGTTGGTCTGTAAATAAATCATATTTATTTCAGATCATTATTAAAGTTTAGAATACACTATAATATTATAATAAATGTCAACATGTTCACATTTACAATAAATAAATATAATGTCCGAAATAAATAACATGCTACTTTATTATTGATATTTATTTTTGTTATTTATTGTCAATGGTCTGTGGACATGTATCTGGTGTGTTCCATATTGACTCTCTGTGGACATGTGCACAGGTGTGTTAGTATGGTACTAATACCTCCCAACAGTCCCAAATTTGGCAGGACTGTCCTGCAATTTGAGGGATCTCCTGGACCCCAGGATAATCCTACAATGTCCTTATTGAAGGCCCGTACACACGCACCGATTGTTGGCCGTAAATTTTCGGCCAACGTCCGATCGGCCGATTATCAGCTTGTTAGTATGATGCTTCAGACAACCGACTGCGACTTTTCGGCCAAACAAAATCTGGTGTGCAGGCTATAAAATTTTTGTTGGCCAACAACAGAACGGCCGATTGTTCGTCAGTCAGTACAGATTTCGGCCGACAAAAATGTGATGATCAAGACTGGGCATGCTCAGTGAAGAAAAAACACACGAAAAGTAGACCAGAACATGACATCACTTCTGCAGTTGGTTGTTGTTGGCCGACAAAATTCGTGTGCAGTCTAGAGCACTTTTCAACCAACACAACAACATTGGACAAAAGACGGCTGATCGGTCGGCCAACAATCGGTGCGTGTGTACGGGGCTTAAGTCCCACTGCAGCAAAGGTGTGCTGTATATAGTATGTGTAGACTCAAGTTCTATTTAACCATGCCTTTTGAAGTGATGCCCATTATTTAGCACATTGTAGTCATGCCCACCATTTACTATAGCAAACTGAAACACATTTTTACTCCCACTTTTAGTCCCTCTTTCTCACGTTCTAATGTTAGAGGCATGGATGTGTAATAAGAAGCCTATTTTTGGGCACAGTTTCCAGAGTTCAGCACCTCTTTAGGGGATTAACTAGACAGCTGGGGAGCATATCCATTGTAAAAGCTCATGACTGTACAAGCTCATTTCCAACATAGTGGAAAATCTCAGAGCAAGTTGCCAATCAGTACCTTTGCTATAGAGAAAAGATGTCTGTGCCACAACTACGCATTTCTCAAGTTATGCAGAAGATGAAGTCTGAGTATTTCTGTGGTGCAAGTTATTTTCCGCAAAGCATTGCTCTCAGTCTCAGTCAACATTTGCCTTATTATGGCTAGCTTTGGAGTCCATGATAAGAATAGGCATTCATTTATGCAATACATTTTTTCTATTTAGCCTGTTGGTTGAATGAAAGAAATGTAACAGATTCCCCCATCCAAGCTTCATCCAGGCTGAATGGACAAATCTCCCACTGCTGACTATTTGATCTGACTGGATACAGCCGATGTTTAACAGATAGATTCCCAACCGGCTCTTTTGCCAAAAGTCAGTTGACAATTTTACTTTTGTTGATCAAGGTGTTGTCAACAGGGCCAATCAGGAAGGGCATTTTAAAATCCAATGAGTGTATCGCAAGCCTAACTACTAAATATAACCATATTCAATAGGAATTCAATTGAAAGTTTTTTTTTTTGTGTGTAGCACCCTCTAGCTAGTGTGCTAGATGTAGATAGTTTCTTTGGTAGAGTAAGCTGTAGTGTATGGAAATTTGGCTTGGCTGAGAGCCAGCAATGGGTTGAATCTGGATTGGGGCTGACTGACTCAAGGAGGCTGAATGACTCATCAAGCAGCATCTCTGTTGATTCCTCCTGCTTTCTGGAACTTTGGAGAAGCTTCCAGATGCAGTGGGGTGGAGTCTAGGAGGAGCTGCCAATCCCAAGCAAAATATGCTGGCAGGGGGCAGGCCACCTCATAAATACTCATGGGTCCTGCTGTAATCGGGTGGAAGATCAGGATAGAGTGCTTAGGAGACTGTCAGAGGCCCTTGCAGGGTGCCTCCTAGTCTGGGGGGGGGGGGCTCAGGCCCGGGGGGGGGGGGCTCGGGTGCTGGAGGGACACTCTACAACACATGAAGGAATCCTATCCTAGAGGCGTGGGAGCAAGTGAGAGTACAGCAGGTGCAGGTCAGCACTTCTGGAAGATCCCCTCAGAAGACTCCTAAGAAGTCAGGCGAGTGGGGCTGATGAGTGTGCATTTTGGAAGGACTGTGGAAAGAGTGTCAGTCTGGGAGGACTGTGGAGAAGTTAACCAGGAGGGTTAGTGAAAGGGACAGCTGCAGCCAGGCGGGCTGGCAGTGCTTTAAGAGGTCATTCTGGGATCAGTAGCCAAAGGGATGTATGCTGGATACTGATTTTTTGATACGCACCAAGGTGCCCCGGTTTCCTGCCTATAACAGGCTATTGCTCTAAAATCTGAGTGCTTTTAGTCAGATCCACAAACAGTGTGCCAGCTGGAGATCTGCAAGCAAATGTGATGGAGGAAGTGAGGAATGTATATAGAGTGTGTATACGAAAAGTTGTCACTGAAGTTGTTTGAAGTCAAGAGGGCATCTCCTAATTCGCAATCCCCATCCAAGTTATAATCCCTCAATAAAAGAAAAAAAAAAAGTACTGGACTGTTCTCTGACTTTGGAGTGGCTGGAAAAATTGGTTTTGCCTGGCTGTGCAGGGTTGGGATCCTAATCTACTTGTGGCTCCTTAGTGGGTGCGCTACATGTGTTTCAAGCTTATTTGCTATTAAAAGTGTCCACTAAAGGGTCTTTTAGGGTATTTTAGTCTACAAATAGTGATGTCATGATGTCACAGGATAAGGGGCAGCAACAAGACCAGTTAGCTGCATGACCTGTCTCCAATACCAGCAGAGATGCCATGAATGGCCATATGAGCACAAGATTTAGGTTAGAAATTTAGGGTCTTAGAAGCTTTATGTAAATTCATAAAGGTTTGGCTGCGGTATGGTAAGAAACTCTTCTTTTACCTTGCCTTTAGACAGGGTCTCTCAGATCCTGAAACTGAGATGGTTGCAAATAAACTGAAAATGAGATTATGAAACTAAGATGGTTACATATTAGCTGATCTCATATATCAGACAACCAGAATATTGTCTGAATATTGTCTGACATCCTGTTTTAAGACCAATGTTAGGAACAGTGTTTCTAGTGTCTGTCACACAGGTCATGTTCCCCACATTTGTTGCTGAGCGCCTCCACAACCACCCACATTTTTTAGTGCTACTTCTATCCCAGCCTGTTGGCCTACTCGCCTGTGGGCTTGCAGAGTTGTGAAAAGATGGTGCAGAGGTGAGACGTGGATAGGGGGTACAGAGGTGAGCTGTGAGCAGGGGGTACAGGGGTGAGTTGTGGACTCGAGGTTCAGAGGTAAGCTGTGGATGGGAGTCACAGAGGTGATCTGTGGACAGGACACAGAGATGAACTGTAGAAAAGGGGGGCAGATGTGTGCTGTGGATGGGATCACAGAGGTGAGCTGTGGACAGGACACAGAGGTATGCTGTAGATAGGATGAGCAGAGGTGACCTATGGGCAGGGAGTCGGGAGATGAGTAGTGGGCAGGGGGTAGGCAGTTAAAGAGTAGTACAGAGGTGAACACTGGATAGTTATTTGGGGGAGGGGGTACTTGAGGGAGGGAATTTTTGCTTAGGGAGAAAAAGGGAAATTGAAAGAGGGGCAGCACAGTTTGGAGGTCAAGAGTTTGTATGGCATGGCATACAGGATGCTAAAGTCAGGATTTTGTAACATACCTTGTATATTATATACTCAGAACTACTATACTCTGTATGCTGTGCTTTATGTTACTAAAGCCCCGTACACACGTACCCATTGTCGGCCGTAAATATTTGGCCGACGACCGATCGGCCGATTGTAGGCTTGTTAGTATGATGCTTCCGACAGCGCATTTTCGGCCGAACAGAATCTGTCGTGCAAGCATTAAAATTTTTGTTGGCCAACACCAGAACGGCCGATTGTTCGCCAGTCAGTACAGATTTCGGCCGACAGACAGCAGATTAGCAAGACTGGGCATGCTCAGAAAAGAAAAAAGACACGGAAAGTTAACCATCACGTGACATAACTTCTGCAGTCGGCTGTTGTTGGCCGACAAAATTAGTGTGCAGTCTTTTGCAGTTTTCAACAGACACGACAGCCCTGGACAAAAGACGGCCGATCGTTCGGCCGACGATCAGTACGTGTGTACGGGGCTTAACTCTACCTGTTGTATGTTACTTAAAAATAGCTGCTGGACTGTACTCATGAATGCTTTAGTCTGTACAATGGGTTGTACATTCGAAATTCATGAGTCCTGCACTCTGTATGCTGGGCTGCATATTACATACTCTTTACAACTGCACTCTGTATGCTGGGCTGCATATTACATACTCTTTACAACTGCACTCTGTGCAGGCTATATGTGTCTGTGGGACAACTTCCACATAATAACAATGTTAATAATGGCATAATAATTAAAGGATAAGTTCACCCTTTGGAACATGTTACATTTTCCACCTGTATTTGGGGTGGAACATGTAGCATGTTGCAGCAGCTGCAGCCTCTCCCCTCAGCCCCCCCACCCCCATATCCCCATGGCAGCAGGTGGGCAACTTATCTGGGCGCCTGCTGTCATTGTTTAAAAGAAAAACGTGGCTGTGCAGAGCTCCACCTGCAAAAAGATGTGCAAGTATTATTATTATTATTTTTTTTTTTTTTTAAGGTGAACTTATCCTTTAAAGCATATTTTGTAGTTAGAAGGACTGTGGTGTATGGGTGCAGTGGATACAGCGAGTTGACCCAGATTTTGTTTAAAGAAGCCCTTTCAGGGTGTTATTAAACCCTAACATTTTATTAGCAATTCTAGCAGCTGACCTGGGCATGTACCTTGTTTTCTATTTTGTCTTCTTAAAAATCATTGATTTCTTCTCAATTTATAAGGTGGTGGGAATAAATTACATTGATTTCAGGAGAGTGATTTGTGCCCAATCTTTACAAACCCCCAACACCTGCCAAGGCCTCATTCCTGGGGTTAATGTTGGGGTAACAGCATGGATGTTTAATTGATTCCTGGTAAAGCCCATATCGAATGTACACTATATTACCAAAAGTATTGGGACACCGGCCTTTACACGCACATGAACTTTAATGGCATCCCTGTCTCAGTCCGTAGGGTTTAATATTGAGTTGGCCCACCCTTTGCAGCTATAACAGCTTCAACCCTTCTAGGTAGGCTGTCCACAAGACTTAGGAATGTGTCTGTGGGAATATTTGACCATTCTACCAGAAACACATTTTTGAGGTCAGGCACTGATTTTGGATGAGAAGGCCTGGCTTGCAGGTTTTAAATCATCCCAAAGGTGTTTTATTGGGTTGAAGTAAGGACTCTGTGCAGGCCAGTCAAGTTCTTCCACCCCAAACTCGCTCATCCATGTCTTTATGGACCTTGCTTTGTGCACTGGTCCAAATCATTTGGTGGAGGCAGGATTATGGTGTGGGGTTGTTTTTCAGGGGTTGGGTTTGGCACCTTAGTTCCAGTGAAGAGAACTCTTAGGGCATCAGCATACCAATACATTTTGGATAATTTCATGTTCCGAACTTTATGGGAATAGTCCTAATCTCAACCCAATAGAACACCTTTGGGATGAATTAGAGCAGAGACTGCAAGCCACGCTTTCTCGTCCAACATCAGTGCCTGACCTCACAAATGCGCTTCTGGAAGAATGGTCAAACATTCCCATAGACACACTCCTAAACCTTGTGGACAGCCTTCCCAGAAGAGTGGAAGCTGTTATAGCTGCAAAGAGTGGGCCAACTCAATATTGAACCCTACGGACTAAGACTGGGATGCCATTAAAGTTCATGTGCATGTAAAGGCAGGTGTCCCAATACTTTTGGTGATATATATTTATAGTGTATATGTATGTGTACAAGACAAGTATTTACAGGATTAGCAGTTATCATAAGCCTGTGTTTGGCACTTTAAAAAGAATTGCAATAAATTGTGCAAGAATGCTTTACATCATGGAATTGCCCCTTGTTAAAGGTAAAAGATGACTTAGTAACCTACTGTTTGTCAGGCAGCACAGGGTAGATAACAGGTACCTATCTGCGACATGGCCACAGTCCATAAAGAAGAAACCTGCATAATCAGACAAAAAGTTGAAATCTGCTCCATTTTCCAAGGAAATCTGATAACTTAATTTGCACCCTTTTTTAAATTCCCTGTAACCCGAATGCGCATTTGAAATGATAAACCGACAAAAAAATAAATAAAAAAAGACAGTGTAAAATGATTCAATCAGCCCATTTTCCTTTCTGTTTGAATTATTACTGAACGTGTTTTTAGAAATGTACTTGTTACTTTTTAATGTATCCAGCACTTCTGCTTGGTGAGATTGGAGCAGGTGTGTGACTGGAGCAGGTGTGTGTGCTTGTTCAGGATGAAACATGCCTGCTACCATAAGAAATCCATCATCATTTCTGAAATATAACATTTATTCAATTTAAGCAGCTGGAATAATCAGCAGTACAAATGTGGGGGTTTGGGGGAAATGTACACGGTAATCATTTAAGTAGGACAATTTTATAAAACATTGTTAGTCCTCTTTGTATAGTTTCTAGGGATCTACTGTACAACATATGTATTGCAAAACATGTAAAGATGAACCCCAGGCACAAACCTTTCCATTTAAATAATTTGCAAAACAGCCGCAAAGGATCTAAATCTACTTTGTTTGCTGTGGGAGGGAGGCAGCAAGTCCTCCAAATACAGGCTGCCTGCAGGAAACCACTGGGGGCCAGATGCAGAACAAGACACTCTGCCTAAGGAGAGAGAACAGCAGTGACCTGTTTGTTATGTGTTCCCACACAACATGCCTAAAAAAAAAAAAAAAAAAAAATATATATATATATATATATATATATATGTTTTTTTTAATAGTTCCAGTGAAGAGAACTCTTAAGGCATCAGCATACCGAGACATTTTGAACAATTTCATACTCCCAACTTTGTGGGAACAGTTTGGCAGACATGGGAGTAAGTCACACATGTGCAAGTCACAAGCAAGTCTCAAGTCTTAACCTTCAAGTCTCAAGCAAGTCCCAAGTTACTGTGGCAAAAAGCAAGCAAGTCAAGTCGTGTCCCCGCTAGAAGTCAAGCAAGTCAAGTCAAGTCATTTCTTTTGGTCAAGTCACAAATCAAGTCAAAATACTGATCTACCCCAATTTTCACCTTTAAATCAGTTAAAAGCAGTAAAATATTTTGGTTTTGTGCTGCCCTAGGCCTGACTAAACTTGTGCACCCCCTAATTAAATATGACCCACCCCTTCCTGTAAAGGCCACACCCCTTCCTGGTTATGACTGCCCTGTTATCTGTAAACCACAGACCACAATCACAGTCTATCAATGACCACCAGGGCAGCCTCATCAGTTCCCATAAGTTCAGCCTCATTAGTGCCCATCAGTGCTGGCTTATCAGTGCTGCCTAATCAGAGCACCCTCATTAGTGCCCATCAGTGCAGTTTATCAGTACCCACCATTGCCGCATCATCAGTGGCCATCAGAGCAGCATATTAGTGCCCATCAGTGCAGCTTTTTAGCACCCATCAGTGCAGCATATTAGTGCCCATCAGTGCAGCCTTATGTCACTGGATTAGTAAGATTACTCCTTTCTTTTAGGATATATGGATTTGTGTTTACTGCCACTGATTGTAATCATAGGCTTATTTCACTTATTTGTATAATGACTAGGAAGTTCATAGTCATTATTCAAATAAGTGAAATAATCAGTGGCAGCAAACACAAATCCAACTATCTTATACAATTGGACCCAGTGACATATTGCAATAGCACATATGAGGTGAGCAGGTCCAAAATATTATTGAAATTTAAATCGTATACAATTAAAAGTCTTAATTGTATATGATGCAATTCAGTATGCTTGCTCAAGGATGTTTAAAGAAATGAAATTATATTATTGACCTGGGGGTGGAGGATAGTAGGCGGAGTATTAGGTTGCAGTGCCACACTTGTAGCATTGGCGGCCGTTGTTCCAGTTGTATTAAGTGTGGTCAGCAGCCTGTGGTCTGTCCGAATGTCCTCACCGGTCGGTTTTATCATACCAGCAGGGAGCAGTGTGACCGCTTTATGAGGGTGGCAGACTGATTTGTCTCCTGGACCCTGTCCTCCAGCCCAATTCGCCCCATAAGACTGGCACTATACTAAAAGTGTAGTGCATGCCGGCAGGGGACCCTTTTCGTGCGGGAGCCAGGAGAAGGCTGTTTTTTTTTCCTGAGGGGTGCAGCTTTTTTGCTAAGTAAATGGATTTTGATAGTTTGGTATAAAACAATTTATTAAAGAAATAATAAGATATTTACAAACATTTATAGGTGAAAAACTGCGCTTTTTGGTTCAGGAAAAACGAATCCATCTCACCTTTTTCTTGTTAGGTAAAGTTAAACGGCATCTGTAAATATAATGTGCTGCCTCAAATAGAACCTTCTATCATTAGTTTTTACTAAAATACTAATTATACTATGTATGTAGATTTAGGGCATCCTTATTTAGGTATGTTTAGGGCATAGAAATGTCCAAAGGCAGGCCTGGTAATGTCCCTGGAACTTTGCAAACAATTTTTTTGCCCTGTTACACCCACTCTCAGAATATCACCTCTTTCATCAAGCAAGCCCTGTGTCAGTTACTTTCAGTTTATATGAGCCCTCTAATACACTGTTCAATTTATTTTGGTGTGTAGGTGACCGCAATATAGGCAGACACACAGACATGGAGAAACAAGCAAGAAACACATTAAGCATTGTTTTTTAGAAGACTGTAGACTAGATTTAGGAGGTTAGTCAAAAGTGCAGACATTATCCAACTGTACAGAGGCGTATGTTTCAGTTGGTTGTGACAATAACGTGTATGCGTGGATTACCTGAGTGTACATATTTATGTGAATGGGGTGGCAAGAATGAAGCTTCGCTAAGACACCTTGACACTGGCCTACTTTTGTAGAACTTTCAGGAACTGGACAATGTTTTCTAACCTGCCTGATAAAACTAGTTTCAGTGGCTTGGGGTGTCTGGTGTTCTGCTGGAAAGTTTTCTTACACTCCAGGCTGCTGAAAAATGTCCAACATCTCCAGCATAAGGATTTGTTGTGTGATTCAATAGAAACTTGGTGAGTAACTCTGTTGCAAATTCCACCTGCAACAATACAGACCACATGCTAGTGGGACTTTCTTGCAATTTCTTTGGGAATGCTTTCTAAGTTCTAGAAGGGTGTTCTAGATTTGCACAACTCATTCTAAAGCCTCGTACACACGCGTCGAAATTTGGCAGGGACGACCAATCTGCCGATTTTCGGCTTGTTAGTATGATGCTTCCGACAACAAACTCCGACTTTTCGGCCGAAAAAAATCTGGTGTGCAGGCTATAAAATTTTTGTCCGTGTCATCAAAACACGGCCGATTTTCGTGCAGTCAGTACAGGTTTCGACAGGGAAAAATCTAATGAGCAAGACTGGGCATGCTCAGATAAGAAAGAACACAAAGAAAGCAAACCAACATATGACATCACTTCTGAAGTAGAATTTTGTCGGGCGATAAAATTCGTGTGCAGTCTAGGCACATTCCAACCAACAAAACACCACTCTGGACAAAAGACGGACGATCGGTCGGTCGATTATCGTTGCGTGTGTACTAGGCTTTACTGATTGAAGGGAAAGCACAAAATATGGGATCCTGTGGCAACTGCTCAGTCAACTTACCATGTACCATTTCTTATCAGAAGGTCAGGACTTTTGGGCAGGACATTCATTTGAATAAATTCTCACTTTCTTGTTAGTTACCATTTGCAACTTTTTTTTGTAATATTTTTAGTAACAGGGCATATGGAACATTTTGCAATGGCATTAGGATTGTGCTTTATTATTGGGTTTTGGTTGAGAGGTACATTTTAGGGCTAGATTAGAAGGTTATGTAAAGGGCTATGTTTGGTGGTAGGTTTAGATATTGGCTCATTTTTGTGGAGCAATAATCTAGTTTTTCATTTTCTTTTTTTGTGTAAATTTCATTGATATTGGAAATCTGTTTACCTTTAAATGCTGTATTAAATATATCATGCCAGAAAAATAATATACATTTACAAGGGCGCAATATTTCCCTATCTGAAGGCAACATATAGTCCATTCTCCTTGGGCGGATTGGGTTAGTTATTGGAAAATATATAAAGAGCTGGTAAGTACTTTTTGTATGTTAAAGTAGTTCTGCTCTGACAGTTCTTGGTTGTTGTAGTAAAGCTGACATATAATTGGTGTCGTAGTAAAGCTGACATATAAGTGGTGTCGTATCATACTTCTAATTATCCGAGCTGACTTTACCGAAAGTGTGGACCATTGTGTATCATAGAATAGATTCCCATGTCTTCTCCAGTGTTTTCCAAGTGTAAATTAGGCAAAACTTAAATTATATAGTGAATTCAATTAAGCCATATCATTGATATAATTTTTTTTCCATTGAGATACACCAGATTAAGCCCTCACTTGTTCACAAAGGAGTAGATTACATCATATAAAAATCCTCTTTTGTGAACTTTTAGAATGTTTATAGAGAATTGTTGACATTTATCATAACAGTTCTAACCACCAGTACAGGCACGCTTTACCTTCAATGGGTGTAAAGTGCAATGTATTTTAGCAGTTATGGGATATAGGGAGTTAATCACATGTTAAAGCATGCCACTATGCTCCTTAGTAAGAAAGTCATTACATAAAACTCAGGGTCCCTTTTTTAAAAGGCATCTTGACTTTTTTTGAGTTCCAAAGTCTAAAGTTATAATTTATTTATTTTTTTGGGGTTGATTATTTTTATTTTTATGCATATATCAGAAAGGTGCAATACTTTTATCTTTCAAAAGACTTAGTTGAAGTGATATGACATTTGCAGTATTTTCTTGTTCCGTAACAAATACACAAATTCTCACATTTTACAACGAAAAGTGAGTACAGTAAACCCCCGCTCCATCGCAGTTCAGTTTTTGCGGTCCCGGTATATTGCGGTTTTTTTTGTAATGTTATTTTACTATATAAATCATTAAAAATTAAATATTTTTGTGTTTTCCATAGCTCTTGCTATGTCTCTCAGTATCTTTTATGTGTTTAAATGAGTTTCTATTGTTTTAAAAGTGTGTTTAAAGACCTTAAAATGCTTCTACACGTACAGTGACAGTAAAAAAAACATGCATACAATGCATTTTAATAGGGTTTTTCTATTTCATGGATTTTCACTTTTCGCGGCTGGGTCCGGAACAAAACCCCCACAATGGAGGGGGGTTTACTGTATATACTTAATTTTTGCAGTGTCTTGGGTCTCCCAGTATCAAAAAAATGTATGAGGAGCCCAAAATGATGGGAGGGGCCTCTTGCACCTCTGGAGAGAGCTGTAACTGCAGACTTGAACTTGGGAGTGCTGGTGTCAAGTAAACAGAAGTGCAGTGATGAGGGCATCCTAATTTCACACAGACCAGGATAAATCAGAGCCGAGTCACAAATCCAGTTTGGTAAGAGCCAGACAGTAAGGCACCAAATCACGATCAGGATCAAGGTTAGAGAAGCAGAGGTTGGAAACGTGAGGGCAACAAGGTACAGAATCTATAGGCTGGATCTTGGTCAAGAGTAATGGCCAAAGTCGGTAACACAGGTAGACAGAAGACATAAATAGGCAAGAATAGTCCAGAGGCAGATCAGATGAAAGCCGGGTCAATACCAAGGTCAAGCAGGATTCATAATGAAGAATAACAGAGATACAAGCCAAAAATCATCCAGGATTGATCCCATGCAGACCTCAGGTTAAAATAGTCCACTAGGGGCTAGAATCTGTGGTGGATGTGTCCATGCATCCACGTGCACACCATTGTTGCATTCCCTTGTGCCTGTGCATCCTAAAACGCCTTTATGCTGAAAGCATTTGCACTTTCACATGAAAATGAGCACGATCTCTCTGACAGCTGACAAGAGGTTCCTGACACCCAATCTTTGCCAAAAGCATTCAAACCAGTATATATATATATATATATATATATATGTATGTATATATATATATATATACAGTATAAAGAGAGAGAGAGGGAGAGAGAGATTTTTTTTTAACTTGTCTTTTCAATTCCATCAAAACTCAATATAAAGTCATGAGAATTTTCACCAAAATCAAGACCATTGGGATAATTACAAATGTTTTATGAAGTATAGTCCAGAAAATGGCTCTAATACAATCACACCTACACTGTTTGGAAATCCCATTCTAAAACAATGCACTTTCATGTGGAAACAGACTAAAACTATTTCACCAAGGCAGAATGTGTTTAAAAATGTTTTTTTTTTTTTTTTTTGCTGTAACAGTGCCTGTTCCCTGGAAACACCTGAACTCCAATAAATTGGAGAGATGTCCACATTCTTTTTGCCATTTAGGGTAAGTATGACAGTCAGATGTCCAAAAACTTTTTGCCATATAGTATAACTTCTGCCATCCATATACAATATCTCTGCAAGTACTAATCATTTGAAATTAATTTTTTCTTAAAAGTAACATCCACTTTGTTTGAATCTCTCAAGTTTATAACAGGTTTGTCATGCTGTACTGTAAAAGAGAGTCTATAAAAAAAAAAAAAAAAAAAGTTGCTGGCACATACTATATATCCAGCACATTAATTGCATTGTTTTTTGAGAGAGAATACCACTGGCAAAGAGAGCATATTAGAATGCCCTGCCTGAGGATGATGGGGTAAGAATGCATTGCTGGGAGTCCGCACTAACATTCCAATGGTATTTTACATAGAACAACTGAGCCCACATGTATTTATTTACATTTTTTTGGTTTAATTTGATCAAACTCTTCAGTTTAGTCTCAGTAATTGTAGCATGAAAATGCAGCACTGGATGACAGAACTAGATCTGTAGTAATTTAATGAAATATCTTTAGCAATTTAGATACAAAATATTAACACGGCGGCATGGGGAATCATAGAAGCAAAAACAAAATGTTAATTTTGAAAGAGAAAAAATACAAAGTAAACCATTAAAGATTTAGAAACACGGGTATAGGCAGTGCAATCCAAATCAGTTTTACCTGTCTACGGCCAAAAGAGAAGATTCACAACAAAATAATATAGTAAGATAGCATGTTATGAGTTGGGCTTCTAGAAGCCAACCCAAGGATTATACCTTGAATAAATTATTTTTATACAAAAGCAACATCTTAAGTGTCGGTTCACACTAGGTCGCTCCGACTTCGGGGGCGACCTGTGAAGTCGCGTGCACCGCGACTTCGGCGTGACTTGCACAGACTTCATATAATGAATGTCTATGCAAGTCACTCCGAGGTCGCCCCGAAGTAGTACAGGACCCTTTTTCTAAGTCGGAGTGACTTGTGTCGCTCCTATTACAACGGGTCCTGTAGCACTGCATGGACCGCGACGGACCGCGACTTGTCAGGCTGACAAGTCGCCTGACAAGTCGCGGTAGTGTGAACGGACACTACACATTTTTTTTATTTTTTTACTGAATCAATAGTATCACATTGCAATGTTGACATCTAAGAGAAATCAAATACTGGAGATTTGACCAGGTTTCCAATATGTAAGTTGCTTGTGTGCCATCATCATGACCTTTATCATATCTAACCTGTAATTTTTCTATTCATAACGTGAAATAGGGTCTCTGTAGCTAAACCTTCTAAATATCTGCAGCAGGGAATCTGTATCTATTTGTAACCATGTAAACGGAATTTCCTTTTAGTCTATCCTTGTTGGGTTTTTGGTGAAGGTATCATACTAATCAATACACTACTACGTATAAAAAACCACTAGAGCCCATTCAGAGACACTTTCAGTTTTCTGTATAAATAACCACATTTGTATAATTGACTAAATTGGTGTCATCTAGATGACACAAACCAAAATGGACCTTAAGACTATTAATGGAATTGAAATGTTCTACCAGCAGTGTACCATAAACCATTGGAAAGCAACAAGGATGTATTGAAGGGATACAGGTGTCCTGAAACAGTATTAGGAAAAAAAAACAATTTTTTAAATTGTTTTTATTATGTGTTAAATAACATAAAACATATTTAACATATATAAATGTTGAATACATGAATATATCAGGCAAACCAACTGGATGAAAATGCTTATGGTACAACGTAACAAATATAGATGTTTGGCACCCAAACCAAACTTACAGATTATGTGAAAAATAGAATTGCGTATCTGTGGTATACACAAATCTAAAAGGGCATTTCCTAAAATAGTTAATCCAGAATTTTTTTCAGTCATAAAACCCCTAAAGCACAGCGTAATTCACATTGTGGTGGGTGGGAATTATTGCACAGCATTTTGCACACTATTGCAGACTTACCTGCAAAGGAACCCTCTCCAACATTGGCACAGTTGTATTTTCAATTGTTGCCATCACTCTTCTACCAAGTTTGGCATCTTTGGGAGTCTTGACTGGCTGGCCCGGGATGATATACCCCCCATGTATGTATACAGGTATGCCGAGAATTGACACTTAGCTGCGCATGCGCCTCTCAGTGTTCATTCATTAGAACATTGGTGGTAGGAAGAAGAGTGCTTAGACCTAATTCAAACGTGCGTTGAAGCGAATAGTCAGTGAATGGGCCAAGTGTTTATGTGGCTGGAGTCGACAGGTGGCGCTTGCAAGCAGCCCATGTTAGTGTATAGGGAAGCAACAGTTGTATGGACACAGTTGCTCATCCCAATTTGTCAGGTGTGCGAGTGCAGATGAATACACACTGGGGGCTCCAAGGATAGATGGGGACAATAATTAAACTGACTGTTGTGTTTGGAGGGCAGTACTGCCCGCCGAACATGACCCATTCAAGTAAAGAGAGGTGCCCAAAATCACATGCATTTGTAGTGCATATTTTTGGTGTTAAAATAGAAGTGAGGAGGTGAGGCTATGCCTCCTCACAGCCTGTCAAACACCCTCTGAAGAGCGACCCACCAAGCATTGCTCCTAAGAAGGCTAATACTAGTGTAAATTAGCTTATATAGTGAGTGGGCTGACTTAACCAAAAGCCAACTTATTGGCCCTTCTAGGTTTGACGTCCATAGTTTAAAGGCCACACAGTGCATAGGGTTTTGAAATATTCTCCATGCAAACTTGCACATACATTTGCAGATATCACGATCTGGAACTACAAATTGGTCTCAAACCCATGGTAGCAGAAAACCCCAAACCTCTAACCTATATAACATTAAAACACTTATAACAGCAGGTGTATAATCATAGGGCCATAATTTATATCCTATATTTTTTTCATTTGAGTGAAATTATTTGATATTCAGTTTTTCTCAGTTCAAAGTCCATTTGTTAGCAAATATTTAATCTAACCAGGAAAGTTATTTTTCTGGGCATTTTAAAGTGGACCTACAGTAGAAATACAACTTCCTACCATCCTAATCAGGCCGCCGCCTCCTTTTAAATTATTATTTAGTCTTGTAGTGCTTTTCTGCTCTGCAGAAAATGTCCCTTTGGTTATTCCTTGATGGTCAGTCATGGGACCACATGTCAAGGTATGTGACCTTAACTGAAAACAAGGTTATAGTCAGTGGTGGGATTCAGCCGGTTCGCACCGGTTCCATAGAACCGGTGGCTAACTTTCTGCAAGTTCGCAGAACCGGCTGAATCCCTCTGCGCGTCTGAGGACGCGCAGGACAATTGAATGTCCCGCGCTCGGGCAGACGTGGTGGCCGGGGGGCGGAGCAGTGCGCCCGACCCGCCCATTCTGTGACAATAGCGAATGAGAATTCGCTATTGTCACATGATCCTCCTCCTGGCCAATCAGGGAGCGGGTCCTCCCGCTTCCTGATTGGCCGAAAGGCAAACACCGTGCCATTGGACGAGGAGGAGGCGCTGCGGGAGGACTCGGAGACGTGGGGAGCCGACTGCGAGACCGTCCGTGAGGTAAGTGCATGGGTCTCGCGGGGATCGCTGGCACTCTGCAATTGGGGGCAATGTTGTGGCTGGCGCTCTGCAATTGGGGGCAATGCTGTGGCTGGCACTCTGCAATTGGGGGCAATGTTGTGGCTGGCGCTCTGCAATTGGGGGCAATGTTGTGGCTGGCACTCTGCAATCATTGGGGGCAATGCTGTGGCTGGCGCTCTGCAATTGGGGGCAATGCTGTGGCTGGCACTCTGCAATTGGGGGCAATGTTGTGGCTGGCGCTCTGCAATTGGGGCAATGTTGTGGCTGGCACTCTGCAATCATTGGGGGCAATGCTGTGGCTGGCGCTCTGCAATTGGGGGCAATGTTGTGGCTGGCGCTCTGCAATTGGGGGCAATGTTGTGGCTGGCGCTCTGCAATTGGGGGCAATGTTGTGGCTGGCGCTCTGCAATTGGGGGCAATGTTGTGGCTGGCGCTCTGCAATTGGGGCAATGTTGTGGCTGGCACTCTGCAATCATTGGGGGCAATGCTGTGGCTGGCGCTCTGCAATTGGGGGCAATGTTGTGGCTGGCGCTCTGCAATTGGGGGCAATGTTGTGGCTGGCGCTCTGCAATTGGGGGCAATGTTGTGGCTGGCGCTCTGCAATTGGGGGCAATGTTGTGGCTGGCGATCTGCAATTGGGGCAATGTTGTGGCTGGCGCTCTGCAATTGGGGCAATGTTGTGGCTGGCGCTCTGTAATTGGGGGCAATGTTGTGGCTGGCACTCTGCAATCATTGGGGGCAATGCTGTGGCTGGCGCTCTGCAATTGGGGGCAATGCTGTGGCTGGCGCTCTGCAATTGGGGGCAATGCTGTGGCTGGCACTCTGCAATTGGGGGCAATGCTGTGGCTGGCACTCTGCAATTGGGGCAATGTTGTGGCTGGCGCTCTGCAATTGGGGCAATGTTGTGGCTGGCGCTCTGCAATTGGGGGCAATGTTGTGGCTGGCGCTCTGCAATTGGGGGCAATGTTGTGGCTGGCACTCTGCAATCATTGGGGGCAATGCTGTGGCTGGCGCTCTGCAATTGGGGGCAATGCTGTGGCTGGCACTCTGCAATGATTGGGGGCAATGCTGTGGTCACTGTGCATTGAAAGGGGGGCACGCTGGTCTCTCTGCATTGAAAGGGGGGCACGCTGGTCACTGTGCATTAAAGGGGGCATGTACACTGGTCACTGCATTGAAAGGGGACACGCTGGTCTCTCTGCATTGAAAGGGGGGCACGCTGGTCACTGTGCATTAAAGGGGGCATGTACACTGGTCACTGCATTGAAAGGGGGCACGTTGGTCACTGTGCATTGAAAGGGGGGCACGCTGGTCTCTCTGCATTGAAAGGGGGGCACGCTGGTCACTGTGCATTAAAGGGGGCATGTACACTGGTCACTGCATTGAAAGGGGGGCACGCTGGTCTCTCTGCATTGAAAGGGGGCACGCTGGTCACTGTGCATTGAAGGGGGCATGTACACTGGTCACTGTGCATTGAAAGGGGGCACGCTGGTCACTGTGCATTGAAAGGGGGAACGCTGGTTATTCTGCATTAAAAGGGGGCACGCTGGTCATTCTGCATTAAAAGGGGGCACGCTGGTCATTCTGCTGGGAAAGTCGGAACTGGTTACTAAAATTTTTGAATCCCACCACTGGTTATAGTTCATGCAAAGCTACGGACCGACCAGCTTTGCCTGAACATCAGTCCCCAAGCCCCTTTAGCTAAGATCATATCATCAGTTTCCCAAAAAATGATCATGTGAAGAGCTGTCATGTGATCCTGAAGCAAAATTTTTAGTTGCACAGGTACAATATTTTTATTTATAGCTTATCATAAAAATAGAGTGTGATAATAAGAGGCGTGCTTGTATCTTTACTGGTTTGGATAAAAGCTATGCATGTGGGATTCTAATTGCTTGAAACCAAATAATCAGACCCCCTACGTGATCCATATGTACTATTGCTATGTCAGGTGTTATCCTCATTGCAGACAAGGAAATGTCAAATTATGTCTGCATAGCTCTATTTAATGCTGCTGTAACAAAGGGATGATTATTAAAAAAAAAAAAAAAAAGAAATTTCCCCACCCACTCTTGCAGAACACAAGTCAGGCTCTATGTGATCATTTGCTCACCACAGTTTAAGTTTTCACAACTGATTGTATCATGTGACAATCGTTTCTCGTTCATTACTACTACTGAACTACATTTAGCTCAGACAAATAGTACTCCTAAATAAAAGGAAAATATGGCCATTCATTTTTATTGGTGGGTGCCACAGCAGGATCGACTTTGAAGTTAAAGCGGAGTTCCGGCTTCGGGGTTGGATTTTAGATAAAAATACCCCCAGGACAGTCAGGGCTAGTGCATTCCGTAATGGATAGCCTCTGTACTCTCCTGGGTCGCACTTACCTTTTAGAAGAAATACAGTACTTACCTTTAAAATTTCTTCTCCAGCGCTGCCATCTCAGGTGTGGGCAGCTGAAGCCAGCGCGTCCTCTTCTGCCTCCTCTTCGGTGATGTCAGAGTCCCAGAATGCCCTGAACCGGCCCCGCTCGTCACTTCCGGTGCAGGTGCGGTATTCCTGCACAGCTTCTGGGCATGCCCAGAAGCTGTTTAGCAGGGAATGCAGCGCCTGCACCGGAAGTGACAAGCGGGGCCGGTGCAGGCGAATTGACTCCTGGGAGCGATGACGTTCAGCTCCCAGGAGTCATCGCAAGCCGGAAGTGACGGCGCGGGGCGCGGCCACAGAGGGAGGAAGTGGAAGGAAGGTGAGTACATTTTCTTCAGAAACAAGGTAAGTGAACAAAAAAAAAATTCGGGAGCATCCATTTCTTTTTCAGGTGATCCTCAGCAAGCGGATGGCCCAAAATCAATTTTTTCGATTTTGAGGCCAGAACTCTGCTTTAATTCATTAGATTAATGCTCCATAGGATTACAGGGGGATCACCTTACTTACCCTATAATTTTGGAGGTGCAGGTTTGCCCATATAGGGCTGGAGATGCCCTTTTTAGGTGGGTACTTTCACCACTTCCATACAAGATATACTTTATATGCCTCTACCATTGCATGTGCCTATTCTTTGATATCCACAGGGACATGTTCCACCTTTTTGGGAGGCTGCCACAACCCATAAGCTAAGGTCCTTGTGCTTTGGCGTCTTGTTTTGATCTCATTATGTGACTGTTGATGCTTATTTACCAGGTGTAGAGGGTGTTTTGTATCTCCCATACCATGCCAGGCTGACCGAGGCACTTACTGAAAGGACAGCCCACCTGCCAGCAGCTGCTGGGGATTTCCCCCCCTCCTTCTCCTCATGAGACAGTGACTCAATATTGTTCTGCTCCCTCCCACTGCATCCTCATTGGCAGGAAGAAGGGAGCAACTCAGCAGCAGTGTGCAAAGCATTCTGGGGCGTGTAGTCTTCTCCTGTTATGGCTCCATAAACCGATGTTATGTCAGAACTACATTTCCTAGAGTTCTCTAAGAAGAGCAGGAGAAGAGACATCCATCTTAGCTGGAAGGAGATTTTTTTTCAGTCACCACAAGGCAGGGGAATAGACTGGACCTAGGGGAGAGGTGTTGCCTCCCAGGTCAGTCCATTGCTGTGTTCCAGAGGTCCAGCCCAATTAAAGGGGAATCCCGGGTGACTGTCCAAACGCACCTGCATCGGCTGAGTGAAGCGCTCCAGTGTGAGGTGAAAAGTCGGGTTACCAGAAGAGTCTGCCTGTTCCAGGATATTTGTTTGGGCCCTGACCGCAGGATTGGTGAGAGGGCACTTGTCCATCTGCAGTAAACAAGGACACTGCACACAGACAGAGTTACTTCACTTTGCCCCTCACTTTCCAGAATCTGGGTCTTGTTGAAGCCCCGTTAAGCAGTCACAGTGTCTGCCTTGCTATCCGGATACTGTCAGCATACCCCAGTTACACTTTACCAAGCAGGAGTTCTAAGTGCACCAACTAAAGTGGCTAGCCAAAGATACAAGGTCTCATCCTTCTTCCAAGGGACTGAAGTTACCGGTGCCATACGGGCACGCACACACATATTCAGGGCTCTGTATATGTAGTGTATGTGCAGTGTAGTCTGACTTGGGAGTTAAGTCACTAAGCACTGAATTAGGTACAGTGTTTGTAGTTGGGCCTGTGGTGTCAGGGGAGAGAAGTCTGACATAGAGAAAGTCATTCTTCTGTTCTCCTCCTGCCTGGACTCATAGCGCTAATTTAAAGCGATTCCACCTTCCCCTCCACCCCCTCCAAAAATCAAAAATCAGCAGCTACACATACTGTAGCTGCTGACTTTTAATATCAAGACACTTACCTGTCCTGGAGTCCAGCGATGTCGGCACCGCAGCCGATGTTTCCATCGGCTGTTGGGTGCTGCTGCTGCCATTGCCGGTAAGGGAACCCAGCAGTGAAGCCCTGTGGCTTCACGGCCAGGTCCCTACTGCACATTGCGCGAAGCACGCTGCGCATTCCTATTGGCTCGGCGGAGGGGGAAGGAGGAGGGGGCCAAACTTCCTAGGGACGGCGCAGCGATGCCGTATGCCAGAAGTGGGGAAGGGTACCTATCAAAAACAGGTGCCCGTTCCCCCCTCCCCCCTGAAAGGTGCCAAATGGAGGGGAGGAAGCAAAAGAGCGGAAGTTCCACTTTTGAGTGGAACTCCTCTTTAAGTAGAGGTAGCCCAGCTTGTGTTATACTGTTATATTGTGATTCATTGTTGTTTAAGTGCTTGTCTCTGCTTCTGGGGTAGTTCACGGATGTGGAATCCCCTATAATCAGTCTGATATAATACATTGAGTTATATTGCTCTTAATGTCAGTGATTGCTAATTCATTCAAGAATACACTATTACTGTCTGTTATTCTTACACAGAGACCTTTCTGTGTTTTCTGTGTTTTATCATAACGTGTGTGTTTTCATTGGTCTTGCACTTACACTATTGCCAGGTGTGCCAGAGGGGCGAAGCTTGTTCTTGGGGTTGAGAGGCAGAGTACTTAAGCGGCTCCTGCGGGGGTAATGCTACACGGGGATCAATACTCCCATTGAAAGGTCATTTATATGAGCCAGAAGTCATTATTTTGCATATTTTAATTTTCAATATAAGCTGTTTTAGTTTAATTTTGTACAATAAAATTGATTATTCTTTTTTAATGGAGTAATCACAGAACTGCTTAAGGTGATTGTAAAACGTTGTGTAATAGTACTGCTTAGACCATGAAGAAGGGACTACAACCCCGAAAGCTTATCCATCCTGAAAATGTGTATGTTAGTGCAAAAATGATTTGTTCATGGTATCACTGATTAAAAAAATGTTCTCAGTGAGTTTACTAGCATGCCTAGTTAAAGGTAAGTTACCTTCAGAATCTAAAATCAATTTAGGCATTTCAAGTAAGTTTGAATTACTTTCAAGATCCATATACTTCAGACTACTACTACAGGTTGTTTCCAGTTTTAAAGCACTGCTAGACTACACAAACACTTTCTTACAGGTGTAGTGTTTCAACACCTATTTGTCATGACCCCTTAAATATCTATATTACAGTCATTTCCAAGATCGCTTGGAATAAAGAAGGACACAATGCCCATGTCCCGCCAGGCTTCCCTTTGGAGAACCGCAGAAGCAGCACAAGTGGCAGCACCTTACCTGAATAGCACAATACATTTCATTATATGTTTAATCACTGCGCTTACAATTACTATTATCAGCTTATGATGTGTATGTGCTAGCAGTGAGTCACTGCCCCCTCCCTGTCTCAGGTACTCATCTTCAAGCAGGCTGCCACGCGCCTAATGCACCTGATTGTCTCATCGGCACATTCCAAGCAACAAAGGAGACGAGCTGAGGCAAATCCTGGGACACTGATACACTTGTTCTATCCCCACAGGTGTAAGAACCTTCTGTTTTGTAAGCTTCTGGGTGTAGACATACAGCAACTCTGTACATTCTTTCCTAAGTTTGTACTGTCTTCTGTTTTTAATGACACACTACACCTCAAGTCAGGTCGGAACTTATAAAGACAGAAATTGTGTGATTTACTTTGGAAATCACCAGATTAAACCGTTACAGACACTTCATTGGACCTTGGAAAATGTTGAATTGCCATGGTATATTATTTACTGAATCTATTGTTTCATGCACAGGTAAAGCTGCGTCCCTTGGAAAATCACGAGTTGCCATGAATGGCGGTACAATGAGTAAATTATTTTAACATTGACATCAAATGCTGATGGTCAGCGAATAACTTTTCCTCTGTGTGTCTGATGCATCATTGCTTGGATTATTTTCTTATAATTCTCATCTTTTTAGTAATAAATTTATTGTTTGGAAACTAAGGCTTACACGGGTATTTATTCTTATGCTTTTAAATCTGCACTGGAGCCAAATACTGTAGCTAAATATACAATTGAAATCATGATAGAGACCAATTTGAATTAATTTTTGCTGTACTCAAACTAGTACAAGGCAGAATCTGAGTAGTTGGTAAGGGTTACTGTGCTTAAGAATTGAATTCATAAGTACTCTTTACACATGTGTTTTAAAGTGATTTTAAAAGTTTTTTTTTTATTCAGCTCTGAAAGGTTTACCCCCCTTCGTGAGCAGGCCATTTTTTGAGATACGGCACTGCATTACTTTCACTGACAATTGCGCGGCTGTGCGACACTGTACACAAATAAAATTGATGTCCGTTGTTTTCCCACAAATAGAGTTTTCTTTTGGTGGTATTTGATTGCCTTTGCAGTTTTTATTTTGTGCCAGTGGTGGAACTACCAGGGTTGCAGCAGTCGCACTTGCGACTGGGCCCTGGCGTTCCACCACTGTGGGGGGGGGGGGCACCTACCTGCCGCCACCGCTTCTAGGCACTGATCAGGACATTATGTCCCGGACATTGTGATACACTGCGGGGGGTGTGGGAGGGGGCCAGCCACCGCTAATCACTGGCATCGTTACAGACAGCACTCACGGTTACTGGCACAGCGCTCTGCCCATTCCTCCAAGCAAATCCATGTCCAGAGGAGGAGACTGGAGTGTAGGAGAAAGTCAGCTGATGGGCCAGTAGAGTGAGGGGAGAGGAGCTCACCCCTGCGTGAGGAGGAGATGCAAAGAGAGAGTCCCCATGTCGGGAGAGCCGTCACAGGAGGCACTGTGAGTCCAGACTAAGAGAGCACTGAGCATGGAGGGGGATCAACTGAGAACAGATAAGTGCCAGTGTCACCATCCAATTCCCCCCCACCATCCCTCTGCCACTGATCCCATTCTCTGCCACTGATCCCTTCCCTCCCATCATCCCTCTGCCACTGATCCCATCCCTCCCAGCATCCCAGCTCTGCCACTGATCTTATCCCTAACCAAAATCCCTATGCCACTGATCCCATCCCTCTCACCATTCCTCTGCCACTGATCCCATCCCTCCCCCATCAATCTGCCACTGATTCCATCCCTCTGTAACTGATCCCATCCCTCTGCCACTGATCCTAGCCCCCTACCACCATCCCTTTGCCACTAATCCCATTCCTCGAACCATCCCTCTGCCACTGATCCCATCCCTCTCACCATTCCTCTGCCACTGATCCCATCCCTCCCCCATCAATCTGCCACTGATTCCATTTCTCTGTAACTGATCCCACCCCTCTGCCACTGATCCTAGCCCCCTACCACCATCCCTCTGCCATTAATACCATCCCTCCCACCATCCCTCTGCCACTAATCCCATTCCTCCTACCATCCCTCCCACCAATCCCTCTGCCACTGACCTTATCCCTAACCAAAATCCCTCTGCCACTGATCCCATCCCTCTCACCATCCCTCTGCCACTGATCTCATCCCTCCCCCAACACTCTGCCACTGATTCCATCCCTCCCACCATCCCTCTGCCACTGATCCCATCCCTCTGCCACTGATCCCATCCCAAACCATCATCCCTCTACCAGTGATGCTATCCCCTTACCACCATCCCTCTGCCACTAATCCCATCCCTCTGCCAGTGATCACATCCCTCCCACCATCCCTCTGCCACTAATCCCACCCCTCCCACCATCCCCCATGCCACTGATCCCATCCCTCCCACCATCCCTCTGCCTCTGATACCATCCCTCTAACCCTCCCTCTGCCACTGATCCCATCCCTCCATCACTGATCCCATCCCTCCCACCATCCCTCTGCCATGATCCCATCCCCCACCACCATCCCTCTGCCACTGATCCAATCGCCCAACACCACCCCTCTGCCACTGATCCCATCGCCCACCATCATCCCTCTACCACTGATCCCATCCCCCTACCACCACCCCTCTAATCCTCCACTAATCTGCCACTAATCCTATCTCCCCCACCACTACCGATAATATCCCCACCCACCACTGCCACTGATCCAATCTTCCCCCACCACTACCACCATTGATTCCATCCCCCCCCACCACCACCCCTCTGCCACTGATCCCAACCACCCACCCACCCACCAGCATCCCTCTTTCATTTATACATATCCCCCACCATCATCTCTCTGCCACTGATCCTACCCCCCCCCACCACTGCCACTGATCCCACCACTGCCACTGATCCCATTCCCCCATCACCGCCATTGATCCCACCACTGCCACTGATCCCATCCCCCCACCACGGCCACTGATCCCATCCCTCCCTCCCACAATCACCACTGCCACAGATCCCAATGGGGCACTCAGGAGGATGGAAGGGGGCACTCTGGAAGTACTGTTTTAGTACATCCAGAGTGCCCCCTTATATCTTCCAGAGTGCTTCCTTACATCCTCCAAAATGCCCACTAGTAACAGTAAGGTCAGTGGCAAAATTACCAGGGTTTTAAAGGTCGCACTTGCAACTGGGCCCTGGCATTCCATCCCCATGTGGGGGCCTCAAGATGGCAGAAGGGGGCCCACTGCAGAATATAGGGAGGCCCTTCATGGTTTCTCTCACCGGTGCCCTGAAGGTTGTAGTAACGCCTCAGTTGTGTGCGCTATAAACAAAACAAAAACTACAATTTCTGCTATCAAACATACCCAATAAAAAATTTTTTAAAAATCTAATTTCTTCATCAGTTTAGGCTAATGTGTATTCTGCTACATATTTTTGGTAAAAAAAAAAATCCCAATAAGCATATATTGATTGGTTTGCGCAAAAGTTATAGCTTCTACAAACTATGAGATATATTTTTGGATTTTTTATTTATTTCTTTTTACTGGTAATGGCGGTGATCAGTGACTTATAGAGGGACTGCGATATTGCAGTAGATAAATCAGACACCTAACTGACACTTTTGACACTTTTTGGGGACCAGTGGCACTAATACAGTGATCAGTGCTAAAAAATATGCACTGTCACTGTACTAATGACACTGGCAGGGAAGGGATTAACATCAGGGGCAATTAAAGGGTTAAATGTGTTCCTAGGGAGTGCTTGATAACTATGTGGGGGTTGCTTGTACTGTGGGAAGGCAGAGATCCGTGTTCCTGCTTAGCAGAAACACAGAATCACAGCCTTCTCTTGTCACAGAGTGGCGATCTGCCTTGTCTCCCGCAAGATCAGCGGGTCCCGGTGAACATCACGTCTGCCAATTCTGCTGATTGGCTAGTACTGTGTCCAATCACAGCTGGAGCAGGCTGCCAGTGATCCCCGTGCACCCCCCAGACCCGAAAATTGCAGAATCATGTACAGGTACATGATTTTGCCCAGAGAGGCTGCCCTGCCATAGTAAATGTTGGCATCTGGTTAAAATAAACAAAAAGATGTTATATTTCCCTGTTCTGTGCAGACACTGTCTGCTCCTTCCTCCTCCAGGTGCCTCCTCAGCAAGCCGAGTGCTAAGGAGGCACTTGTGAGCACGTGCTTCTGAGACGGGCTGTGTGCACCCATAGACGCACAGTGCCAGTAAGCCATGCCACTGTTTCCTCCTTACAGATGTTTGACTGACATCAGCAAGAACCTATGGCTCCCTTTGCTCTCAGTGTCTCCTATGAGACCAAGAAGTGAGAGGTTCGGTACTGCAGCTGAGACAGTGCTGGAGCCATTGCAAATCCAGATAAATGTTTAGGGATAGGGCTAGGTAGAAGAAGAAATGGGACATTTTTTACCTTAATGCAGAGAAGGTAATATAGTTTAGAAGAACTTTAAAGCCTATCTAGATCCATAAACACAATTGTATACTGTATATTGCAGCTTACTAGTCCAGATATGTGGGTGCTGCCTTTCTTTTCAGCCTTTTTTCAGCCTATTTTTATATTATTTTCACCTGATGATACCACCAGTAATACATTCCTAGTCCTAGGATTACAGTGCTCACTCTTCCTCCTGTATCAAGCCAACAGAAACAAGATAGGGGTGGGGGTTCTATAGTCCTATGTTCATCACTAGAGTTGAGCGAACCCCTCGATGTCCGGGTTCGGCGAAACTTGAAAAAAAAGTCCGGGTTCATGACCCGAACTTAACCCGAATTTTACCCCGATCTCGATCCCCATTGAAGTCAATGGTGACCTGAACTTTTGAACACTAAAATGGCTGTAAAAAAACATGGAAAGGGCTAGAGGGCTGCAAATGGCAGCAAAATCTTCTTAAGAGCATGGCAAGTGCTCTGCAAACAAATGTGGATAGGGAAATAACTTAAAATGACATAAAAAAACATAAAAATAAAAAATAATCATCTTGATCTAGGAGGACGAGGCCCATATGGAGTAGGAGGTTGAGGTGGCGGTGGATGTGACGGTGTAGATTGAAGCGGAGGAGGACGAGGTAGCCAACACTGGTTTTTGTTTTTAATTTTAAATTTCTTTATAAATTAGGGTACACCCCAAAAGAGTAAGAAAGATCAAAAATACAACAATGGCTGGGTAAGGCATGTCTATTCTGCACAAGGTACGGACAAGTCCTGTGGGATCCATGCCTGGTTCATTTTAATGAACGTGAGCTTGTCCACATTGGCTCTGGACAGGCGGCTGCGCTTGTCTGTGATAACGCCCCCAACCGTGCTAAATACATGTTCAGATAATACACTGGCTGCAGGACAGGCCAGCACCTCCAAGGCGTAAAGGGCAAGCTCAGGCCATGTGCCCAATTTGGAGACCCAGAAGTTGAAGGGGGCAGACCCGTCATTCACTACATGTAGGCGTGTGGGTCTTGACCTACATAAGCTTGCAATCTAATGGGAATACAAAATGTGACATATATAGGGGACTGGAGGGGATTCACTGTAGAAAAGATATGGGAACAAGTTTATCAGATGGAGACAGATCTTTCCCCAGGGTGAAAGGAAATATTCCCACAGAGAAAAAAAAAGAAAAGAAGGAAAAGCAGTAAAAAGCAATATTTGAACAGCCAACTTGCTTGGTTTAACTGATGTTGATTGCAATATGTAAATTGGACTAACCTGTAGCAACCAATCAGAATGAATTACCAATATGGGTTAAATAAACTAAAATGTTATTGTTTGCCATAGCTCACTGTTAGAGTTGAGCGGACACCTGGATGTGCGTGTTCGGCGGGTTCGGCCGAACTTGGAAAAAAAAGTCTGGGTCCGTGTCCCGGACTTTTTCCGAACTTTACCCGGACACCGAACCCCATTGAAGTCAATGGGGACCCGAACTTTCAGGCACTAAAATGGCTCTAAAAAAACAATTGAAAAGGGTAGAGTGCTGCAAATGGCAGCAAAATGTAGTTAAGAGCATGGCAAGTGCTCTGCAAACAAATGTGGATAGGGAAATAACTTAAAACAACAAAAAAAAAAACAGAAAAATAAAACAATGTTCTTCATCTGTGAAGGACGAGACCCATATGGAGTAGGAGGGAGGTTGAGGTGGTGGTGGATGTGGCGGTGTAGGTGGAAGCGGCGGTGGAGGAGGACGAGGTAGCCAACACTGCTTTTTTTAAGTCATTTTAAATGAGGGTACACCCCAAAAGAGTGAGAAAGAGCAAAAATAGAACAATGGCTGGGTAAGGTCGGTATCCATCTCTATTCTGCACAAGGTATGGAAAAGTCCTGTGGGATCCATGCCTGGTTCATTTTAATGAACGTGAGCTTGTCCACATTGTCTCTGGACAGGCGGCTGCGCTTGTCTGTGATAACGCCCCCAGCCGTGCTAAATGCACGTTCAGATAATACACTGGCTGCAGGGCACGCCAGCACCTCCAAGGCGTAAAGGGCAAGCTCAGGCCATGTGCCCAATTTGGAGACCCAGAAGTTGAAGGGGGCAGACCTGTCATTCAGTACGTGTATAGTACCTAAGGAACGGTAAGGAACTGTATATGGTATATGGTATATGGCAAGGAACGGTGTTGGCGGCAGGGTTTTTTTTCCCCCTTCTGGGTTGAGTCTGGCCTTGGAAAAGGTATGTGTCCCTTGTTGTGGGCCGTGCTCTCCCAAAGCTGTCTAAGTTCTGAGGCCTTCTGGTAGGGATGGGGCTGCACTGGTCTTGCCAGGGACCGGGATTCTGAAAAGCCTGTGGTGTATGTGCCCCTGGAGTGGCAGTCCAGGGGTGCCATAATTCACGGTGGATGGCAACACTATGAGTATGGAAACAAGGACATTGCACTTCCTACATACTTTTTTCAAACCTGCCTCTAGGGCCGGGCCTTTTGGTCAGGAGTCAGGACCAGAGGAATTTTTTATTCCTGGCCGAAGGGCCTGCCATAGTATTGCAACGTGGCACTAACCTTGCACTTCTCCACTATCCCTTTCCCCACTTTTATGTGTTGTATGTCTCACGTTTTGTGTTTTTTATTGTGGCGGTACACTTTATTTTGCACAGCATGATTAGTAGGTTGTAGGTCCTTGGGCCTGTCCCTGAAAGTCTTGGGAGGGGGTGGATATGGCCTTCTGGCTTGGTTCACCCTCTCATGGGGTCTCTCTTCGGGAGAGCCCCACCTAGTACTTGGGGTGCTGTTTCAGCAGACCTCTTAAAGAACGGGGCTGCCTGGTTTCGGCCAGGTTAACCAGTGTAAGTACCCCAGTCCCTGTCAGGAGCCTTGTGCCCCGGGGGATCAGGGTCAGGGACCATGTGTACGCCCTGTGCACTTTTTGTGTTTCACTTTTTTGGTGTGCACTTTTTTATGCACCCACCTGTTGATAGTCTGAGTGTGTTCACACACCCCACAGGCTTTAAAAAAAAAAAAACAGCTGGTGGTCCTGGTTGTTGTGGCGTGCCGACAAAGCTTTTCCACATTTCATACATGCTAACCCTGCCTTCTGAGGTGCTGACGGTGCCCTGGCTGTGTTGGCTACTTCCTCCTCCGCCTCCTCTGCCTTCGCCTTGTGCTTCCAATGTGCCCCCGCTGTCAGGTGGGAATACCACCAGCATCGCTTCTCGACCTTTTGGCTAAGATCAAGTGTAGTATCTGTTGTTATCAGTTATCTGGGTGCCACCCTGCTGTGCACATGGTTCCTCCTCCTCCATCTCCTCCTCCTCCATCTCCTCCTCCTCATCCTCCACCTCGTCATCCTCCAGAACTGTGCCCTTGCTGGACAATTGTGTACCTGGCGTTTGTGGGTGCAGGAACCCACCCTCGGAGCCACTTGTGAATGACTGCCCTGAAATCCTTGGAAATGATCACTGCTCTGGATACGGAGGCGGTAGAGGATGAGGATGAGGAAGCAGAGTAGGAGGAGTTAGCAACAGAAGGCAAACTGAAGCACCTGCAATCCTCGGTGGTGGAAGGAGATGCGCCAAACAAATTTAAAGGGTGTATCTCACAATAACATAATCAGCAAACACTCCAAAATTATTAAATTTCCCCTAAATGGGTGTTTATTGAATAGCAGAATAGAACAGTATCTAAAAGGGTGTATCTCACATGTACAGATACAGACTAAGCCGCAATGTAATATCTTTCTTTCCCCTGAATGGGTGTTTATTGAATAGCAGAATAGAACAACAGTATCTAAAAGGGTGTATCTCACACGTACAGATACAGACTAGGCCGCAATTTAATATTTTTTTCCCTAAATGGGTGTTTATTGAATAGCAGAATAGAACAACAGTATACAACGGGTGTATCTCACAGTAACATATGCAGACTAGGCCGCAATTTAATTTTTTTTCCCTAAATGGGTGTTTATTGAATAGCGGAATAGAACAACAGTATACAACGGGTGTATCTCACAGTAACATATGCAGACTAGGCCGCAATTTAATTTTTTTTCCCTAAATGGGTGTTCATTGAATAGCGGAATAGAACAACAGTATACAACGGTGTATCTCACAGTAACATATGCAGACTAGGCCGCAATTAAATTTTTTTTCCCTAAATGGGTTTTTATTGAAAAGCAGAATAGAACAACAGTATCCAACGGGTGTATCTAACAGTAAAATATGCAGACTAGGCTGCAATTCCCCCCCCCCCCCCCAAATGGGTGTTAATTGAATAGCGGAATAGAACAACAGTATCCAAAGGGTGTATCATACAGTTAGGTATGAATGATATTTTTTTATTTTTCTCTTTGATTGGTGATTTTTGAAGAGCAGATTAGAACACAGCAGTGTCTAAAGGCTTTATCTCACAGTAACATATAAAGAAAAAAAATTCCCTTTAAATTGGTGATTTCTGAATAGCAGATTAGAACAGTGTCTAAACGCTGTATATCACAGTAAAATATGATGGACAAAACGTTTTTTTTTTTTTTTTTTAATCCAGATTAAGCAGACACATATGCACAGAGCTTGCATTACATGGCCGCTACACGCCGCAAGCCGCCCACCTAACAGGTTGGATACTGTTGTTGTTCTATTCCGCTATTAAATAAAAACCCATTTGAATGAAAAACTGAAAAATAATGATTTTTCCCTAAAAACTGAAAAATAATTATTTTCCCCTTAAATTGATGCTTTTTGAATAGCAGATTAGAACAGCAGTATCTAAATACTGTATGTCACAGTAAAATACGAAGGAAAAAACGTGTTTTTTTTAAAATCCAGATTAAGCAGACACATGTACTGAGCTTGCATTACATGGCTGCTGCACGCCGCACGCCACCAACCTAACAGACTGATAAAAAAAAAAAATTTTCTCCCTCCTCCTCACTGGGCTCAGGTCAGGGCAAAAAGATTGTGCACTGCACCCCCACACAATAAAATCGATGTAGATCGCTGTCTGATTAAAGAAGATTCTTCTTATTCTTTCCCTGAAAGCAATCTCCAGCCTGCCCCTACAATAATCTCCTATCTCTCCCTCAGCAGCATCAGGAACCTCTCCCTACAGTAGTTAGAGCAGAGTGACGTGCGGCCCTACGTGACTCCAGCTTATATAGAGGCTAGGTCACATGCTGCACTGGCCAAACACAGCCATGCCATTAGTAGGCATGGCTGTGTTGGCTTCTAAGGGCACACTAGTTAAACGCTGTTGAAACCGTGCCATTAAAACCGCGCCAAAACATGAAATAAATTACCGAACAACGGACTGTATCCCGAACATACAGTAAAATGTTCGGGTCCGTGTCTGGGTACCGAACACCCAAAAGTCCGGTACGATTCCGAACAATACAGTCCGTGTTCGCTCAACCCTATTCATCACACAAAGGGGTGTAATGAGTGAACATGGTGTAACTGATAACAGTCAGCACGAGTAGAGAGTAGGGATGATCGAATGGTTCGGGTCCACCCTCGGTTCGGTCCGAACATTGGGTGTTCGAGGTTCGGCCGAGTTTAGAACTTTTCGCCCAAAAAGTTCGGAATTCGGCAACCAGAACCGACCAAAATGCAATGGGACAGGAAATGGGCTTTAAAAGCCCGTGATTGGACCAGAACCATTAGCAAAAGCCAATTGAGGGGGCAGGAGAATGCTAGGAATGTGATTGGAGTGACTAGGGGGTCCATAGTCCAATCATTAGTGAATACGCCCCCCAGTATATAAGATAGCCCCCGCCAAATTCCTAGCATTCTTATACGAGACATGGAAGAGAGTGGAATGCTGTTCTGTTACGATGTGCTACAAAGTGTAATTTAGCTATTTTTAGTGTGAGGAAAGGGATATCTAGTGTAGTTAGGTGCTATTTTTCACTATTAGTTAGCTTTAATTTATTCAGTTTCTGTAGGGAAAGTGTTAAGTGTAAGGGGACCGTAGTGTAGTGTAGGGTTAACTGACAGTGACTGCTATGGAAGGGTGACAAAACCCTTCCAAAGCAGGGTGACCGCTATAGAGAAATGATCATTTCTCTGAGTTGCTTTGGCACAGGGATATGGCTTCTCACCAGCCAGCATTTTTTATGCTGCAGGGGTTGCCACTTGCCAGTGCTTTTTTGAGGACATGTTTGATGTCAGACATGACATCTGAACATGTGTATAGGGGGTATATATACACAACCATGTCTGGATATATACACCTAGACATATATAGGTGTGATAGTAGCAGAAATATATGCTTGCGCTAATGAAATCATTTACACTAATATATTTCTGCTACTATCACACCTATATATGGCTAGGTGTCTATATACATATAAGTATGTGTGTATATATACCACTTTACACAAGTTCAGATGTTTTGCCTGCCTCAAAAGAACCCAAAAAAATGCCCAAAAAAATGCTAGCGTCAAAAAAAAAATGCCCAGGTGTGTTTTTGCTGGCATTTTTTGGGGGTTTTTGGAGGCAGGCAAAACATCTGAACTTGTGTATAGTGGTGTATATACACACATACTTATATGTATATACACACCTAGACATATATAGGTGTGATAGTAGCAGAAATATATGCTTGCGCTAATGAAATCATTTACACTAATATATTTGTGCTACTATCACACCTATATATGGCTAGGTGTGATAGTAGCAGAAGATATATGACAAGATCAACAGCTTTTTTTTTTTTTAACTTATCAAACACAACACTTTCAATTGTATATTTATTAGATCAAAAGGGACCAAATAATAGACATTCCTCATTAGGGTTTACATTTAGGTGTGTTACTGGCTTACTTAAGCTAACCACAAACAGATCAAAGTTTGTCCAGCTCAGCAGAAACTGGACGTATTTTGATCCATGTAGAGGCAGGCTGGTTGTACTGAAGTGGATCTTTTAATCCACTTCAGTACAACCAGCCTGTCAGATTTTTTTTGTCCGATCACTGCCGGCGACTATAGCTGCAAGCGGTAATCATTGTATTCTGATGGCTGGAAAACCTCCCACTGTCAGAAAACAATAGAACAGCAGTTGGGAAACTAGCAATTTTCTTTCCATTGAAATGGTTAAAGGAAAGAACATTGCATAATGTATGGCCTGCCTTAGATGCAATGCTTTCGCTTTTTTTTTTTTTGAAAGTCCTGCATAATATGTTTCTGTTCTATAAACCAATAAAATTATTAATGTCAGCCACAGTTCTAATAAGGTTTTAAAAGACGTCTTTGCCTAATTCTGAATTTGAAAATAGCACTGTGAGCATTTACAATTTTTCCTCTCAAAGAAATATACTGTACCATTTCTTTAATGTTCATGAGCAATACTCGAAGGAATAAAACTATTGAAAACCTAAGCCATTATTAAACACACAATTCATTAGAGAACATGGAAAGTTTATACAAAATATAAGTAGACATGTCAAAGAAGAGTCTTATTATTCTACCATTAGCTATGACAGAATAATAGCGTTATTGGCACAAATGTCACTGTGATGCTTTTACCATTGTGATAGTATAGTATTTATAACTGTGATGATATAAAGTTTGCCTAAAGTTTAGGGTTACAATTCCAAGTTAGATGAGGGGTTAGTTTGAGGAATACATTAGTATTAAAGCCTATGTCCAGCCAAAAAAAACATCAGCTAACCCACTTTTTACTTTCTCTGTTCTGCACCCACCACAGAGCCCCTTCCTCTACTGGAGACAAGTGATCCATTGCTGAAGTTCTGACCTAGTGAGCACTCTTGTTGCTCCCCCTTTCATCATAACATGGCCGTGCAAAGTCTTCAGGTGGTACTAAACACACACTGCTTAATTTACATTGTCCCTTCTATTTCTGTAGGTGGATGATTGCGCTGTAATTATTTTAATTTAATTCTAAGTACCTTTTTCCTAATCAATATACAGCTGTCACATGATCCTGATCTTTCCTAGCCTGTCTACAGGGAAACCTAAGCAGGAAGAGCCTCTAATTATCTGCTGCTGGTCACATTATAACAATAAATAAAGACAGCCTTTGGAATAAAGAGTAAAAATAATTAATGTTAATAAATAATTTTAATTGTCATACAGATATACAGTCAATTTTCAATTAAATCTTTATTATTTTTTGGCAATACCATAGTGTGGGCAGGTTTCTGACAGTCACAGGCTTTGTCACGCCCCTCCATCCTGTGTCTTAGAATAAGAGGGAAGCGAAGCCTCTATCAATCTACATGTAATATCCCATCCCCATTGTGTTTAGCTCCTTAGTGGGCATGGAGGAGGAGGGAGGGAGATGGCTGTCATTTACCACTGTGTATACGGCCACATGGGAGACTCTATAGTCACATGGGCTGCTCAGATGTTATACGGAAGAAATGCTAATCATAGAAACCCACTGAAAACTGTGAGAGTTGCCAACACTGCTCTACAAAATCCCAACTGCATTGGGGACTTGGACAGAAGGGTGAGATAGAGATCAGCAGAATCAACCAGTTTTTTTTTTTTTTGGAATACAGAAAACTAATCTCATAGTGACTGAGTGAGTATGATCCGCATGTAATACACCATTTAGAACCTTTTTAGGGATCCTGTAAGAAACCCTCTGATCTTCAGAAGCCTGTAAGAACCCAGACAATAAAAAGCATCTTCTTCATCAGGGAATTGCATGGCCACTCAAAGTAGGACCCCCACACCAGAAGAAAGAAGGCTGCAGACTGTGAGCTAGGTAGTCAGTTTTGGCTGCCCTAGCCAGGGGGAAGGGGTTAATGTTTTTCCACCTCCAGCAGGCCAGGTCTACGGGCTTTCTGGGGTCCAGCCTCCCATCCTATGTGTTATAAAAGGGAGAGGGGTCCGTGTTCCCAGGGGGCTAAAGTTTCAGATGAAAAGGGAGAAGAAGCAGCCGCTGGGACTTGACGTTCACTCCTGGGAATGCCAGCATTTTGGGACACCATCACTATGGACACTGCCTTTCTGGACTTTCCATCCATGGACTTTGGCCATCAGGACTCTACCTGTGCAGGTATGCTGGGGCAGCTACACTTAGGTTTATTTAACTAAGTGAAGGAACACGCTACAAGCCACCAGTCATTTGGTGCGATACCTGGTTAGGTAACACATCTTCTGGCATAAAGGGGGTGGTGATGTGGCGCTGAACTGGTGGATCGGGCGCAGGCTTAGCCTATTCCTCCTAATGCAAACATACAAGTTACAGTATGCAGTGGCTTAGGACAAGTCACCTTTTAAAGGAACTCTGTATTTTATTCCTGCACACAGTGAAAGCTCATCTCTAAGTCTCCAGGTGGGGTGAACTGTGTTAATGTTTGATTCTTCACATGACCGCAGACTCCGCCTGGTCCCAGGCATTAACCACTTGCCGACTGCCGCACGACTATTTACGTCGGCGGTCAGCCCCTCACAGGCAGAGTAACGTAGGGCTACGTCGCTAGCCTGTGAGGGTCTAGGGAGCAGGTGCGCACCGCCGGAGGCGCTCTCCCGCTCCCGTGTGGTCACGGACCCCCCCCCTCGCGATCGTTGGGTGGAGAAGGAGAAAGGTGTAACGCTCTAGCGTTTGTTTAGAGAGTTGGATTTGCAGCTGCAGAATCTCCACTCAGTAGTCATGTAGAGATGTGTTGAATCACCATGTCCAACTCTCCAGACTCATCATTGTGGCCAGCCTGCTTCAGCATACAATATACAAACACTCAATAAGATGTTCCTGGAGTGATAGGTTGTATATGATAGTATAGAGGTGATGTGCTGAAAGGACAGGCGTGAGTTGTGATAGCAATGATGAGTACTCAATAGTAATGTTCAGGAGAGTAGTAGATGATGGTAGATAGGTTAGCAATCATGTGCAATAACAGGTGGTAGGGGACAGCAGATGGAGTGTACAAGAGAGGCTAACTTAGTGCAAGGATATAGATGGTAGTAGACTCAAGAGCTAGCAATCTATGTAACAGTGCAGATGATAGAAATAGTAATGCATAGATAGTAACAGTCCTTAGTATGCAGAAGTAGATAGTGTAAGTTTGATAGGAAGGAATCCCCTGTGGGGTACTTATCACTAGTTAGATTAGTAAGCTGAAGGGTCCGGTAATGAGTGAATGATCGGGTAGCGAGATACGGGATCAATAGCGAGGTTCCGGTCTATCCAGGTATGGCAATAGCTGGAGGCTCCGGCAGCGTAAGACAAGGCTGTATACCATGCGGTTTGAACGAACAATTTGTGAGAGAGAAGCCGGCGATTGAAATAGCCGCTCAGAGCGGCGCTTAGTGATGACGTCATGCGGCTTAAAGGTATATGCGTTCCACCTAGCTGAAAAGGTGGGACGCAATATGAAGGAAATGACCTATAAGGGTACCGAAGGTACCAGAATCTTACAAAAGGCAGGCGGCTGATGTAAACAAGCCGCCTGTCATTCTCCCCTGTGTAGGAATGGTGATCACACGGTTCTACTTTGTAGGACCGTTGATCACTGTTCCTACACCTCAAGCCACAGCCAATCACAGTTAAAATCACGCCCCTAGGGACACACATAACCCCTCCCTCTCACAAAAAGTTAACCCCTTCACTGCCAGTGTAATTTTACAGTAACAGTGCATATGTATAGCACTGATTACTGTAGAAATGTCACTGGTAACCCCAAAAGTGTCAAAAATGTCAGTCAAGGGTCTGATCTGTCCGCCGCAATGTCGCAGTCCCGCAAAAAAAATCGAAGATCGCCACCATTATGCGTTAAAAAAAAACAACAAAAATGACAAAAATCTTTCCCTTTGTTAGTAAACGCAATAACTTTTGCGCAAACCAATCAAAATACGCTTTTTGCGATTTTTTTGACCAAACATATGGTAAAAAAAAAAAAAATTGGCCCAAAATGTTAAAAAATTTTCATTTTTACTTTTTTTTGGGGGGAATTTCATATAAAAAAAATTTGAAAAATATTGTTATTGTTGCAAAATTGACGCTGTTTTTTTGTTTATAGCGCAAAAAGTAAAAATCGCACAGGTGATCAAATACCACCAAAAGAAAGCTCTGTTTGTGGGAAAAAAAAGGACGTCAAATTCGTTTAGGTACAACGTCGCACGACCGCGCAATTGTCCGTTAAAGTCACGCAGTGCCGAATCGCAAAATAGGCCCTGGTCAGGAAGGGGGTAAAATCTTCCGGGGCTTAAGTGGTTAATGATCCCGCCTATGTTACCCCAGTGCACAGGCGCATCAGTCCCTGCCCACAAGTGACTGCGGTTTCAGGGAAGAATTTGTGGCTTTTAGATTACCTGTTTTTTTTGTTTTTTTTTGTAGCAAGCAATTAGTTAGAAGGGGTGGGGGTTGAACTACAGGGTAGTGGGGTGGGGGATTTGGTAGGATGTCAGCTTTAATTAAATCAATAGGATAAATAATTTGGACATGATGAATGTACACTAAATAACACACGCAGTGTCATTTTTAGTGCCAAATATTCTGTATATTGGCAAAGAACTTGAAGCAGGGATTTATGGTGCTGAAGTCCTGAATCTAAAGCAACTGTGCAATTTTTAGGAAGATGATAATCCACCTTATTTTATGATGCTGGAATATGTAAAACATTTTGCTGAAATCTTTCACTGGTCTGTAGGTTTTTATTAAATTAAGCTACATGAGCTGAAAACATTTACACCTGCCGTTGTCATCAACCAAAGCTCCCATATATTCCTATGGAGACTCCACTAGAGGGAGAGTGACACAGGAATGCTCAAATAAAGTGATAGCATTTCCTTGTCTTCTACCTTCTAGCAAAACTTTCTATTGATTTATCTGGACAGTCAATTCCTGAGAAGTCATGGCTCTCACCTGTGCTGCAGTTGTCAAGGCCTGCTTGGAGTTTTAGGAATTTTGCAAAGAGAGATCGCATGCTGTGTCATCATACCCTCAACTGAAAATGAAGGTTTTGGGCAAAATTCTGCACTTAGACTTCTTGTGCATTTCCTGTAAATACTTTGATCTTCACATGAAGGCAATTGAAAAGACAAAATTAATTCCTAATGCTTTGTATCCAATAAACTGTTTTTCATAAACAGTAGAAAGCTGAAGTTAAAATGCCTTAGAACTATATACCAATGCAAAATAATAATTACTATATAAATGTAATATAACATGCCACAAGCAGCCTCTGTGCCTGCACATGCTAACAAGCATATCCCATTCCATTAACTATGCAAGTCAGGACAGCAGAGTAAAACTTAGGTCCTGGATCGTCAGAAGAGATTAAAATAACCGGGATGCCAAGATTAAAAAAACTAGGAGTGTAGAGAGGGTAGGGCTACTATTTTTGAGACCAGGTGAAGACGTGTCCACCAACAGGTTACAACACATACATCCGTTCTGCAGTTACTTTACCCAACAAAAAAACACAACACGCCTCTTTCATTCTCCAGAAATTTTTAGCAAAAGTGAATATTGACAATTTAGAAGATGTTAATATCATTATATATATATATATATATATATATATATAAAATGAAATTTAAATTGAGAACCCAAGTGTGAGAATTGAGACATTGACCACTCCGGCATCTTTGGTTGGTTTTGTTTAATGTATTTTGGGGATGTGAGAAGAGAATGAGTGGGATACTCCTCTGCCTCAACTAGGTTAACTGGGACTTTGTACAAAAATGCCCGTTGTCGCTGTCTTGATGCCAGCTGAATGCCGACCAGCACTTGATGTTTAAAGATACTGCTTTGCTGAACTAGTGCTGGAAGCTCAACCTTAACTTGTTTGTTAACTCAGAAGATCCAGGACTGTAGAACACTTGACTCCTGACACTCAATTTAGCTCAAAAGTCACTGAATAGCTCCCTTCAACCCTTCACTGACCGAAGTAGCTCCTTGTCACTACTTGTGCTGCTGCAACTCTTAACTCTGTACACTGTACACTGTACACATTAACTCTTCAAGGCCCAACCGCTGGTGCCCCCTCTAACATTTCAGGGTCCTCTGACTAGGTACCCCTTCTGACACTTCAGGGTCCTCTGACTAGGTACCCCCTCTGACACTTCAGGGTCCTCTGACTAGGTACCCCCTCTGACACTTCAGGGTCCTCTGACTAGGTACCCCCTCTGACACTTCAGGGTCCTCTGACTAGGCTGACTAGGCACCCCCTTTATCCCTAGAACCTTCTCTGGAGTGGTCACTTCTACACTTGGCAGATCCCTAGGGGCAGTTTACAGTACTCACGACCTTGTCAGGCTTTCCTGGAACTGAACCCCTCTTCCTCCACTGGTCCTCGGTACACCAGATCCCTCCTGCAGCTCAACTCAGCATCCTCTGGATTCCCAGGCAGCCACCCGGAACACATGATCCTTCTGACAGGAGGAGAGACAGCCATACTCTCCCTCCTGGGACTCTGCTTCCCACCAAAGACGCTGGGTCATGCGCTACCCTCAAACATATACCCACTCCCAGAATCCTCTGTGGCAGAATCTGCCTTCTGGGGTAGATACAGGCCTGAATGTGTCTCTGATTGGATTTCCTCCACTGCCCAATGTGAATCCTCTCATGGAGCCAGTGGGGAGACTCCCCTCTCAGCAGACACACCTGGGAGACATGACAGTCCAGCTGAAATTATGGTCCTGCTGTTAGGCAGCCAAGGCCCACTATACTTTTACCTAGCACCTACCCACTAGGGTGCTGCATATACAATATATATATATATATATATATATATATATATATACATACATACATACAACAAGTGATATATCTGACTGAGGCTTTAATTGTGACCATCTATCAGTGCATGAGTTAGTGATGATCAAACCAGTCCACATAAGTCAGAGCATGCAGAGAATTTGGATGCTTTGCATGTAGTAGATACTTAAGTGATTGTAAAGCTTATTTTTTTCCTATTTTTTTAAATAATAAACATTTGTATACTTACCTGCACTGTGCAATGGTATTGAATACAGCAGCTTGACCCTACTCTTCTTAGGTCCACTACCGGCCCTCGGGGCTCCTCCTCTTTTCCATCAGAGGAAGACACTTCCCATGGGGGCACACCTGTGAGCGAGCTCCCAAGCAAGGCTGTGTGTATCGCTTGACACACCCAGGGCCGGTGCTTCCACTAGGCAAACTAGGCAGCCGCCTAGGGCGCATTGCAACCTAGGGGTGCAGCCATGAGTCGGCACTTTTTGTCCATCATGAATGATCCTTGTGAGCTGAGGGGAGGGGGCTGCAGTGGAGGAGGAAGAATGGACAGAGGAAGACAGAGGAAGATGCCAGGTTTCTGGGGCAGTGGTTGAACTACCAGGCCCTGGCTTTCCACCACTGTTGGGGGGGCCCAAGAGGCAGGAAGGAAGCCCACAGGAGTGCTGCCTGCATGATGATCCTCTTTGGCTGGAGCTGAATGGTGTAACCCCTGGGCAGGAAGTGACTCTCTGCACTGAGCTGCTGGCCAGCCGTTCATTTCCCTTGGTCGGTATTAAGCAGAGAGCGGAGGAGAGCTAAACCTGACTCCAAGCTTGGCACTGGAGGGCGGCACCTTTACTGGAGCAGAAATGACAAGGCACCGAAATGGTCTGAGGAGGTTGGGGATTAGGGAGGTGCGGAGTTCTCTGACTGTTGCTTCTCCCTTCACCAGGAGCTGGTTGGAGCTGTGGTGAGCACTGTGGTCCAGAAGAGGAGCATCCTAGGAGAAGGAATCAGCAGGATCACGGTGAAGGAGGGCAGAGTGCGGGCCACTCTCTTCATACCGCCCAGTGAGTGTCCCCAGAACAGGGGATCAGGGTCCCTGGGTGTGACATGGAGGTTCCCTGGTGTGAAAGGGAATCAGGGTCACCAGGTGTGCCATGGGGGATAGGGGTCATCGGGTGTAACAGGGTTTCGGGGTCACCAGGTGTGCCATGAGGAATTGGGGTCCCTGGGTGTGCCATGAGGAATTGGGGTCCCTGGGTGTGCCATGGGGGATTGAGGTCCCCAAGTGTGACATGGAGGAACATCAGGGTCCCCAGGTGTGACATGGAAAAACATCAGGGTCTCTGGGTATGACATGGAGGAACATCAGGTGCCCTTGGTGTCACATGGAAGATCATTGGGGTCCCTTGGTGTGTCATAGAGGGACATTAGGGTCCCCAGGTGTGACATGGAGGAATATGGGGGTCACTGGGTATGACAGCATAACATAGAGGAGCCATCAGATCAGGGTCACTGGGTATGACATAGAGGAGTTTTTAAACCCTTCCCTTTTTATTTTATTTTTGTTGGGGGCGGGGACGCAAGTAGCTGGTCTTGCCTAGGGCATAAAATAGTCTAGCACTGGCCCTGGACACACCCAGTATCGTTCAGGCTGCACCCACCCCGCCCCTTTTTTCCTTTTTTGACAACAGGATTTGATTGGATCAAGATCAGTAAGTATACAGGGGAGTGAGGGGGCAATACAAATACAGGGACATTTTTTTACCTTAATGCAGGGAATGCATTAAAGTGATACTAAAGTCTCATTTTTTTTTTTTTAGTTAAAAATTACAAACATGCTATACTTGCCTGCCCTGTGCAGTGGTTTTGCACAGAGTGGGCCAGATCCTCCTTTTCTCTGGTCCCTCTTCGGTGCTCCTGGCCCTTCTCTCCTGTTGAGTGCCCCCACAGCAAGCAGCTTGCTATGGGGGCACCCGAGTCAAGTCACAGCTCCCTCTGTCTATTCAGACATGGAGCCATAGTCCGGCCACACCCCCTTTCTCTCCTTATTAGCAATCTGACTTTGATTGACAGCAGTGGGAGCCAATGGTGCCGCGCTGTTTTCTCAACAAATGAGGGGGAGGAGTCTGGGGCAGCCGAGACATTCCTTCAACATCGCTGGATTTAAATGGACCTCAGCAAATATTAGGGGGGAGCTGCACAAAGAAGGCTTTTTATCATCATGCATAGAATGCATGAAGATAATAAAACCTTCTGACTTTACAACCACTTTAAGGTGCAATTTCTGCCATTTTGTTTTCACATGGGTGTTTGGTGTAACATTGGTAGGATTCCCCATTGTTTCTAGCCTCCCCTCCAAGCTGTTGTTAGCAGGACTTTGTGTAATTTTCCATGTAGAAGGTTCAAATGCTGTCAGTGTCTTGTCTGTCTTCTAAGGATCAATATAAGTATGACCCAAATATACATCCAGACCCATCTTTCAGCCTCTTTAGTATGTCTCAGAATTTTTTTTTCTTTCACCATATTTTTTTTTTGTTACTCTCTGCGACATTATCACTAGGCTTGTAAAATCACCAGACATGGATGCTCATTTCCTATTGATATAGACATGCCCCAAAAACTATAAATCGCCTAACTGCCCTTTCTCTACACACAATTTGAGGAATTCAATGAGGTCCTAATGATGGTAGTTTCCTGAGGAACTACCTGCACCTAATTCAGGCAAGCATTTCGGCCAGCGTCAGTAACATTACCAGCAATGTCATGTAATGGATGATCGAAGATTGAAGGATGAGCAGATGTTTGCTAGCTCCACCCTCTCCATTCATAGATGTGCTGCATTCATAGAAGCTGCTGGAAGGAAAAGGTGGGCATAGTCCATTCCTTTTATTAACCTCCGCCACAATGGTAGATTGCAGGGGTGGGGGAGACAGGAAGGATGAAGATTTTCACTGACAAAAGAGGAATCCGCAAAAGGGACACATCCTACTGACCATAAGTTGTGCTGATTTTTCTGTGTGTGATTTTGGCTGCACTGAGACTTTAAATGTGATAAAAGCCATTATGGCTGCAAGTACCAACATTATGTGCATAAAGGGTATCTCCTGCATCCTATGTGCACAAGTCTCACTCCTACAACACTAATCTCCTATGAAAAAAATAAAAATAAACTTGAAAATAATAATATTCCTTTACACACTTACAATAATTTTATTCTCCATTCCCTGTCTTTACAAGTGCAATGATGTATGTACATGCTATATACACTGCTCAAAAAAATGAAAGGAACACTTTTTTAATCAGAGGATAGCATCAAGTCATTTAAACTCCTGGGATATTGATCTGGTCAGTTAAGTAGCAGAGGGGTTATTAATCAGTTTCAGCTGCTTTGGTGTTAATGAAATTAATGAAACTAGATGGACAACAATGAGACGACCTCCAAAACAGAATGGTTTTACAGGTGGAGGCCACTGAAATTGTTTTCCCTACTCATCTTTTCTGACTGTTTTTCACTAGTTTTGCATTTGGCTAGGGTCAGTGTCACTACTGTTAGCATGAGGCGATACCTGAACCCTATAGAGGTTCCACAGGCATTCCAAAACTGCCAGGATTGCCAGAAGGTTTGTTGTGTCTCCCAGCACAGTCTCAGGGGCATGGAGGAGATTTCAGGAGACAGGTAGTTACTCTAGGAGAGTTGGACAGGGCCATAGAAGGTCCTTAACCCATCAGCAAGACTGGTATCTGCTCCTTTGTGCAAGGAGGAACAGGATGAGCACTAGTGTGAATGTTTTTGACCAAACAATCAGAAACAGATTTCAGGATGGTGGCCTGAGGGCCCAACGTCCTCTAGTGGGCCCTGTGCTCACTGCCCGGCACCGTGGCGCTCAATTGGCATTTGCCATTGAACACCAGAATTGGCAGGTCCTCCACTGGTGCCCTGTGCTTTTCACAGATGAGAGCAGGTTCACCCTGAGCACATGTGACAGACGTGAAAGGGTCTGGAGAAGCCGTGGAGAACGTTATGCTGCCTGTAACATCGTTCAGCATGACTGGTTTGGTGGTGGGTCAGTGATGGTCTTGGGAGGCATATCCATGGAGGGACGCACAGACCTCTACAGGCTGGACAATGGCACCCTGATTGCCATTAGGTATTGAAATCCTTGGACCCATTGTCAAACCCTACACTGGTGCAGTGGGTTCTGGATTCCTCCGGGTTGCACAACAATACCCAGCCTCATGTGGCGAGAGTTTGCAGCCAGTTCTCGGAGGATGAAGGAATTGATATTATTGAATGGCCCCCACGCTCGCCTTACCTAAATCCAATAAAACATCTCTGGGACATTATGTTTTGGTCCATCCAACGCCACCAGGTTGCACCTTAGTCTGTTCAGGAGCTCAGTGATACCCTGGTCCAGATTTGGAAGGAAATACCACAGGACACCATCCGTCGTCTCAAAAGGAGCATGCCCCGACATTGTCAGGCATGCATACAAGCACGTGGGGGCCATACAAACTACCATTTTGAGTTGCTGCAAAGAGATTTCAGCAAAATGGACTAGCCTGCTGCATCTTTTTTTTACTTTGATTTACAAGGTGTCTTTGAATTCAGCCCTCTGTAGGTTGATAATTTTAATTTCCATCAAACGATTTGACATCCTTTTGTTCCTAACACATTACCCAGTCCATACCAGTATAATTATCCAGCATGAGATTTTTCCCCATTGAGATCCGAAGTGTTCCTTTTTTTTTTTTTGAGTAGTGTAAATTGTTTTTCAGTAGGAAAAAAGGCCTCTGGTAGAGAAACCTAGCCTCAGTGCTTGCCCAAAATGATTGTAAACCAAAATAGTTTAAATTGTGCCGTCTGTGCACATATATATCAAATCAGTGAGTATGTGCAACAAATAAATGTCTATTGTGCCATAATTAATAAATAAATAATTCGGAATAGATAAATTATATACGTAAATATGCACAAGTGAACATACAAAAAATTTTTTTGATGAGACTTGTATAAGCAAAATATAAATAACAAGTGCAGTATTTGCAAAAATAATTATACCAAAAGTGCTCAGTGCACATAGAGCTTCCGGTTTGCGTTCCACTCGGCTCCCACGTGACAACGCTACGTGGGCTACTCTAGGTGGAACGCACATAGTGGCGTCACGTGGGAGCCGAGTGGAACGCAAACTGAAAGGTACATGCTCACAGTAGCAGTACCGCGTTCCACTGTAGCTCACCCATATACCGTGACGGTAATTTTATATTATCTTATATGATTTTATGGATTTTATGCCACATTTTTTATGTATACTCTAATTGGGAAATAAAGTTTTTTGGGAAATACTGCACTATCTGGAGTTTTCTTCCTTGCATGACCCTATTGGAGGAAAAGATATCCAGGAAGCCTACAGACACAGACCAGATCCATTGGACCGGATCCTTTACACCTTTCCCCAGTGGGAGACACCACATAAGAGCATATGGTCGTGATGTCATAAGACAGTCATAACCCATCACATCTGGTAAGTGATTTAATCTTTTAACGTGTGGATCACCCACCACGGATGGAAGCCAGCTTAATTGTAAGGTAAAGGGGAAGAGCACTTCATTTTTCAAGCACCTGCACTTTGAATATAAAGACTGTGTTTATATAAAAATTGTTTTTGGACATTTGCAAAGACTGTTTGTTGATTCACTTTATGTGCACTGATCACTTTTTTGGTACAATTATATTGCATATACAGCACTTGTTATTTATAATTTGCTTATACAAGTCTCATCAAAAAAAGTGTTTGTATGTTCACTTGTGCATAGTTATATAATTTATCTATTCCGAATGATTTATTTATTAATTATGGCACAATAGACATTTCTTTGTTGCACATACTCACTGATTTGATATATATGAGCACAGACGGCACAATTTAAACTATTTTGGTTTACAATCATTTTGGGCAAGCACTGAGGCTAAGTTTCTCTACTAGAGGCCTTTTTTCTACTCAATAATATACTCTTCAGCTGCTGCAAACCTGTTTCACATAGATCTTAATACATAACAGATAGGCTTTCATATCCAGTGGCGCAAGGGCTATACCCCCGTTAGGTATAATATATACATCTAAATTGTTTTTCAGCCTTATATTTAATCATGGTCCGTTACCTATTTTTTTCTACTTGCACCAATAAATAAGACCCTTTAAGGTAGAAAATTGACTGTGTCAGAGCTTGTAAATTATATGCTGAACAGCACATGCATTGATGGGACTGCTACCATTTAAAATAAGAAAATTACTAAACACATGACTATGTTGCCCATAAATTCATACACCATTCTAATGTAAATGTCAGCATAGAGTGAACTGCTTAGATACAAAAAGTGTGTCTGTCTGAAATCTTGTCTTGTTCATCAACAGACAATGCTGTCTTCTTCATACAAGCCTTTAATGCACAGCATGACGGTAATATATTGCTAGCTCTTAATTGCCTATACATAAGTAGTTTAGGCTAATCAATCTTGTAAAATATCCAGAACCCCTGTATATGTCTCTCCATTCTATTCTCTGGCTATTTTGCCATAGGCAAACCATGGGGGGACATACTTGCTGAATAGGACACTTCAGTATGGACTGTGTGTAATCATTTATAAGACAAAGACCATTGTCAATGTGCCTTGAGGTACAACTTGTCAATAAGTCAGCTCAGCAGTGTAATTTGGTGCTTACAAAAAGTTACAGTTACTAATATATTACAACTTCATGACCCAAATACAAACATGCCTACATTTTCCAGTACCATACCAGCTATTTATGTGTTTAACTAATAATGACTTTATATAAATCAGCAGGCTATCAGTAAAAATATATTTAGGTATAAAAAATGAGGTTTTGGTTAACTGCTGCTATGGGTTTGAGGCAAGTTCTCTGGATTTACGTTGATAATTTTGTGCAGATTTATCCAGTAGATTTTTTTTTTTTATTGCATTTGAATTATGAGCTTCGATGGGCCAAAAGGAGGCTTTCAAATAAGCCAGCCCCCTAATATGAACAAGTAAATGGAGAGCAACCATAGTGTCAGTGTATTGAAGCTGTTGTATAGAAAAGATAGGGAAAGCTGAAAAAATACAGAGATTACGGTCATTTATAGCTCTGCAATTTAATTCTGATTGCTAGCTTATTGTGCAATAAACTCCTTTGCTGTTTGTCTTACTATTATTAGGGGGCATTTTTTATCTTTAATTTTATTGTATAGTTGATTTGAGGTCAGTGGTTACTATTAGCCACTGTTCAACCCATAGCAAATATTTTTTAGATTTTTTTGCTGTAAGGCTTTCTGTTTTTTTTTAATCAGCTTTTGTTACAGAAGTATATTTTGGGGTTTTCATTTATTTTAGGGATATATTTAGCTTATTCTCTCTCATTACAAAAAGTCCTGTTGTTGGACAATTTTTTTGTCTTCTCGCTGGAGCAGTACGATTGGGATGTGAGTGGTTGTGGGTGTGATTCCTGCATCCGCAACCAGAACGCACAGCCCACACTAGTGTGAACCAAGCCTAAGACCTCATTTGGAATATGCAGCTTTGCCCACCAGTTCACAATAAGGGTGTTGGGGAAAACAGAAGCGCAGAGAAGGGCAACCAAACTGATAAGAGGCATGGGGGAGCTCAGCTATGAGAAAAAATTAGCTGAACTAAATATATTCTGTCTTGAGAAGAGACGTTTAAGCAGTGTTGACAACTAGGGATGAGCTTTGAGTTTGAGTCGAACATTGGCTGTTCGCTCGTTCATCGAATGACGAATAAATGGGCTTCTTTGCAGGAATTTCAAGTTCCTGCATTATCATGAACTCTGACCTCAATAAATCACCTGTTGGCCGGGAGATTCGAACCCCACAGCAATGTCACTGTAAAAGTAAATTCTGGTGCGCTAAAATTATGTTCTTTCAAAAGGTAAAAAACACTTAAAATTGCATCAAAGGCACATCAAACTAATGGTGCATATATAGATATGTAAACAAATGTGCAAGTATTAAAAACCATAAATAAACAAAACATATAGGTGAACAATGATATAACATCCAAATGAAATAATCAAAGTCCAAAAAAAAGTGAGTGACAAAAGTTTGTGAATTGCCAACTGGTGCTCGTGGAAAAAAACAGAAAAGTGTTTCAGGTAACAGCCAGACGACAGATCTGATTGTCTGGTATCCCATCACCTGTGTAAGTTTGCTTCTTACCAACAGGAAGATATGAAAAGGCGTAAAGACAGCCACATCCAGAATGGAATCCTCATGCCATATAGGGAGATATAAGGATATCTTCCCACACCTCCAAAGAAAGGGGGGGTGGGTGGGTCTCTTACCAGATGGCCCAAGTAGTAAAGCCTGTATAGGTTCCTGTCTGAGGTTCCTCTTCCCTCTGTTACGGGTTCCCTCTGTGATGACCAGGCTGATGATCCCTTGGGGTCTAATACTGTTCACGCTCTCGGTATATTGACCTCTCATTACAGTCCGTATGGAGCGCACAAGGTGCATCAGCTGTGACTTGATTCCTGGCTCCTCACCAAATCCTCCGATCCAGTGATCTGCTCCCCAGCCAATCTTGCTCAGGAATCTCTCCTCATGCAGTACGGCGATGGCATTGTCTCTGTAAGCCTGGTATTCTACCATCTATGCCGTTGTTAAGGCTTCTTAAGCTTAACACACTCTTTTATCTCATCCACTGTGTGTAGGGTGAGATAGGAGTTAGTTAGTTAGGCAGGGAAAGTGTGTTCAACCTAAGTGTGCTTGACGGTGGCGTAGCTGGTAGAACACCGGCATTGCTAATTGCGGGGTTGTGGGTTCAAATCCCTTGGGTGATTTTTAAGTGGAATTCTATAGTTAATAAATACATTGCTGGCAAGGAGAGAGATTTTTGCTTTTTACAGTTTGTTGAGATCAGATATATATAATATATATATATATATATGTATATATATATATATAGGCACTTCAGTTTATATCAGTTTATGTCAGTATTGCTGAAAAATACGGCGGGTCTGGTATGAATTTTAAGGGGAACCTTAAAGTAGTCCAATTAAACTGACATCAGTAATTTATTCACTGCACCTGAGCAGTGCATTGTGGGGCGGCTTGTGACGTCAGGTCACTATAAAAGAGCTGTCAAAATCAAAGCAGCTCAGAGCGCGGGAAGCGTCCGGAGAAGCAGGAGCTTCTTCTTCTTTTTTTTTCTCTATTTTTCTGGGGGACGGGCGACTGATCATCGGGGGACATTATTTTTTTATTTTTTAATAAAGGACTTTTCCAAAACTGTCTTTTGTCTTCGTTTTTTTTACACTTTTTTGGTGAATGGATAGGGGTATGATGTACCAGATATCTATTTACATGGGGCTGGGATCTGGGGGCCCCCTTGTTAAAGGGGACTTCCAGATTCTGATAAGCCTCCCCCCTGTAGACCCCCACAACCACAGCCTATGGTTGTCGGGAAGAGAACACTGTCCCCATCAACATGGAGGGGTGGGGGGGCAGAGCCTGAAACACCCAACCCCCCATGTTGAGGGCATGTGGCCTGGTATGGTTCAGGAGGAGGGGCACTCGCCCCACCCCCATCCTGGCCAGCCAGGCTGTGTGCTTGGATAAGGGTCTGGTATGGATTTTAGGGGGAATCCCAAGATGTTTTTTTTTTTTTTTAGTTTTGGTGTGGGGTCTGGTATGGACAGGGGGAGGGACCCCATGACATTTTTTTCATTTTTTTACCTGTATTGCCAGGAACCGACAATACATTACAGCCGCGAGCAAGTTTAAATTACATTTTTTTCCTTTAGAAATGTCAGTATTGCTGCAGCAGGCTACAAACATCGCACAAATGCGCTACTTTACAGGCACATTAAGGGGGCCACTCAGGCACGATATTTAAAGTAATTTTTCAGTTTATTGTTTCACTTTAAGCATTATTAAAATCACTGCACTTGTAAAAACAATAATTAAAAAAAAAAAGTTTTTGTATTGATTCATGTCTCCCAGGGCAGTACCCAGGTCCTCATACACAAATTTCTGGGCCTATAACTTGCATTCAAGCTTTTAAAATTAGGACTTTTGATTTTTCATGTTCGTGTCCTATAGACTTTATTGGAGTTTGCATGTTTGCTAGAACATTTCCCCTGTTCAAGATTTTCTGTGCGAACTGAACAGGGGGGTGTTCGGCTCATCACTATTGCCAACCTACCAGATTGAAATTTACTGACACAACACCCAAAATTTACTGGCACAGCCAAGATTTTACTGGCATTTTCAAAAATGACAACATTAGTTTTGTATGTAGCTTACTTGTTTCCTGTCTAATTTGGCCATGTTTGTGTATGTATGCATGTGAGATTGTAGGTGGATGAGCCTAGGTTCTGTTTGGAGCAGGTTCGGCGATTGTGACAAACTTTTGGGTGCCAAATCCAAAATCAATGGGAGGTGAATGTTAAAAAATAGTAGTGGCCATTTTCTAGGCTAATAGGTAGGAGATTGTCAAACACATGGCAATGTGGGCTGGCCACTGCCCTAGGGCAGTGGTTCTCAAATCCGGTCCTCGGGACCCACCAACAGGCCAGGTTTGCAAGATAACTAAATTACATCACAGGTGATCTCATTTGCTTCTCAGTGATTGCAGTATTCTAGTCTGCATCCCCCAAGGTAATACTTAAAATCTGGCCTGTTAGTGGGTCCCGAGGACCGGATTTGAGAACCACTGCCCTAGGGAACATGTACCAAAGTAAGAAAAATATATATATTTTTAATTCTGCTTGGTGGGGGGCAGCAATTGTCATAATGCCTAAAGTAAAACATTACCAATTCAAAAATCCATTAAATAATATGCCTAGGGGATGCCCTGATCATTTATGTGAAGTGGCACATTTATGCGATGTAAATATCTTACTACTGAAAAACTGACATACATACTAGCCCATTCAGGTCTTATATGGATTTTCAGGGGGAATCCCAATGCAAAGATCAAGAATAAAAAAGCATGAGATCCTCACCAAAAAATCCACAGCAGACCCTTGTCCAAGCATGCAGCCAGGAAGGCTAGGAAGGGGGGACAATTATGTGGCCGAGTGGTTGTGGGGGTCTGCAGGCAGGGGGTTACTGGCATCTCAAAGCTCCTTTAATAATAAAATCCCCATGATGTCATTGACAATATGTAGTCATGCCTATATATGTCAAGGGTCTGGTATAGGATCTGGGGACACGTCTGGTCAACTTCATTTTTTGCATTGGGTCCCCCTTAAAATTCATACCAGAACTGAAGAGCCCCACACCTCTTTTTTTTTTCTAACTGTCCTCAACTCCTTTTGATACATGGCCAGGGATTCCCCGCTATGTAAGCAAATGGAGCCAGTAATATCAGTAGTTGGTCAGGACTTTGCTGTGCCTGCAACCACTAGTGTCCTTAACAACCATTGACAACGAAAAGCTGAAATGTATAATTGCGATCGAATAACTGTTATTATACATGACGTTTGGCTCCTGCTGATATTTCAACATTCCATCTGACTTCCTAAACTGCCAATGTTCAGACCGAACCTTAAGCTCATCCCTAGTTGTAAGATCCTTGAGGCAGGGACCCATGAAGGCTGCAGCTGACCTGGTAGATGATTCCTAGGTTGCAGTTCTTTGACTCACCCAAGCAAGCAGCTACTGGGAATTAAGGTTTGATAATCAGGCAAGAGTTCCTTTGCAGCACTGAGGCACAGAGATCACAGGACAGCAGGGAGTACAGCCCAGGCTAGCACATGTGCATCGTAATACACAGACACCAGAAACGAGGAGCAGTGTTCAGAAGAGACACACAGGACTATTAGGAGTGAAACGCAATGCAAAGAGATAAACAGGAATCATTAGAAGCAGTCAGAAATGCATTAAGAATGTGGGATGCTTCAGGGGGACAGTGACCTACTCTGAGCTATGGGTACCATTGCAAAAGTGGGTGTGATTTAAAGGTTAAAGGTGGGTGTGGTTAAATTGTGATGGCTGGGAGAAGACAACCTGGCTCCCTCTGGGTGCCTCAATCGCGAACCCCTTTAGCTGCAGAAGCAGCACCGTGGGGTTTACACATGCTGCGGCGGCGATTCTTTGCTTCACAGCTGTGGCATGATTTATAACCCTGGCCAAAACTTGTCAAATGCTCTCTGAAAAGCAATCCGAATGCTGATTGCTTTTCAGAGAGTAAAGTGTTAGCAAACCCTTATTTATTTATTTTTAAATAATTTTCTGTTGTATTAGCTTTTAGAATTTTTTTTTTTAATTTTTAACAGCCCTGTTGGGGGATTTTGGTGAAAAAGCAGGTGTCTAAACAAACCCTTGACGTCTCACTTTTAAGACTGAGAAAGGGACTGAGGACAGAGATTCCTCATTCCCTTTCTCTGCAGCCTCAGCTGTGATGACAGAAATTAATGGGAAGTGCTCTGTGCTGAGTGGCTTCCAGTTCATTCACAAACTAAAGCATAATAAACACAGTTTACTATGCTTCCGTTATAAACAAATACAGGTGCAATTGGTATTGATTGCTCAGTGTGTTCATATCGGAAACGAAGGGGCCAGTAAATATAACATATTTACAGGCCCCCCGCTCTCCATCCTGAACCCCTTTGCCTCACAGTAGACAACAGCTGGTGAGAGGGAGAAGAGGAGAGCTAGTGGGGAGGGGAGGGGGGCAAATTGGGTGATCAAAGTGGGGGAAGGCACATAGCGGGGCATAAATTAGAGCAGTGGGGATGGGGGTGGGTGGCCATTGGGGGCAGACACTGTAGATTCCCCTGCAGCTCAGGGAATAGGAGCTGGATTGGAGCACGGGGATTAGTGAAGCAAGTTCCTGACACTGGACTCTGGATCTGCGAGACACCGGGATTTCAATGAACTCTTGGGACAGCCCCACCCATTCCCGGATGGTTGGGAATTATATGACACTGAGCAGAATACAAGCTTGAAATACCGTACATAGGACATGCTAGCAATGAGTAGTAATGCACAGAGATATACGGAAATCACTGGGAGCACTGCAGGCCAAAGTACGAGAAGCTCACAAGAGATCACAGAGGAACAGGAAAGTTGAAAGTTGACAAAGGTACACAAAGGAAACCAATGGCAGTTCTCAGTTCCCACACCCCCATTTAGACAATACTTTGCCTATTGGCCTTGACATTGGCCAGAATTTAGCATTAAGATTCACCCCCCCCCCCCCCCCCCATAGACTTCAGTGAGGTTTGCAGATAAGTTTGAGTTTCACAGACTTCAAAGAGGGTTCAATGACCTCCCTGCCAATTTAGTATAAAATAAAAACAGAGGGCACAATGGCCTGGTGCATTATTCAACATAATTTCTTTAGGGCCCTTTCACACGGGCGTTCCGTATGTCCACAAATCATCCTATTTTTTGCAGATGATATACGGACATAATGAATGTCTATGACCATCCGCTGACATCCGATTTTCTTCCTTTCAGTTCTGTTCGGTTTTTTGGAATGGAACAGAACCCTATTTTTCCTCCGTTAAAAAAAACGGAAAGGAAGCAAAATCGGATGTCAGCGGTGTCATCCGCTGACATCCGCAATCCCATAGACTTACATTAGGTCCGTATATCATCCGCAAATTGATGGGATGATATGCAGACATACGGAGCGGATGACACAAATGTCATCCGCTCCGTGATAAAAAAAAAAAAAAGGACCGGAGCGGAGCCAAAAAACTGAACGGCCATGTGAAAGAGCCCTAAAGATGATTAAAAATTAAATTAAACTGCTCACAAGTGTAGGTAGTAAGCTTGCACATCAAGCCACTGCAAGTGGCAATATCCAATTGTGACTGGTATATCCTCTCTCAATTTGCACCATCACACCAATGCGCAGGAGATTATCATTGTGGTTGTCCCTGCCAATTTAACCTGGGGCGATTTGCTGATCCATACCAGCAATCTCATCCCTAAATACCAGCAATGGATAAGGAAATGCTCGTTCTGCCTTGTGGTAACCAGAGAGGTAGGAATCACAGTTTACAATACATGGGGTTGCTGTTGATTAGTTATTGTAAATACCTGAGATGTATGATATGACTTATGTATACAGATACATTAAAGTGTTACTAAACCCAGGAGCCTGCATTCACTATATCTGGTCTGGTCACAGTACACAGAACATGGAAATGTAATTATTTTAGTAAATATAAACTGCTAAATACCTTTTCTCATCAGCAGTATATAGCAGTCTTGTAAAATCTAACAGTGTCTGGTTAAACCTTGTAGGAGGAGTTTTCATTCTCCTCTGACTGTCCTATAAGACTGCATGACCCCTGACGCTCTGTCCGGCCCTGTGCTGATCACATGCACCCTCCAAAAAAAAAACTCTCTTGGAATACACGCCAAACTGAGCATGTGCAGAGTGACTCCCAGGGCTCTGTACTATCAGGAGATGCTTTGGGGACTGTAAAAGAAGGGGAGGATCAGAGAAGACAGGATCAAACAGCCTTTTTACACAATGCGGAGGACTAACCCCTTAGGTTCCACAGTGAGTATAACTATATACATACAGTAATGATTTTACGGTTGTGGGTTTAGTAACACTTTAAAAACTCAAACCATCTGTATCGTTTCAATGTACAGATATTTTGGTTTATTGTTTATTTTTTAAGTTAACATACACAGTAGTGACACCTTAAAGTGGAGTTCCACCCTAAAATTGAAGTTCGGTCCATCTTCTCGCTCCGGGTTACCTGAAAAACAAATGGATAATCGCAATTTTTTTTTTTTTACTTACCTTGTTTTAGAAGATAATATACTCACCTTACTCCCTCTTCCTCCCTCTGCGGCCACGGCAATTCGTCCCTTCCTGGCTTGCAATGATTCCTGGGAGCTGAACGTCATCGCTCCCAAGAATCAATGCGCCTGCACCGGCCCCGACGTCAGTTCCGGTGCAGGCGCCGTCATAGCTTGCTAAACAGCTTCTGGGCATGCCCAGAAGCTGTGCAGGGAGGACGCTGCAGCCCCGGAAGTGACAGCGGGGCTGGTGCAGTGCATCGTGGGACAGAAGAGGACACAGAAGAGGATCACTTCAAGCTGCCCACACCTGAGATGGCAGCGCTGGACAAGACATTTTCAAGGTAAGTATTTCTTCTTGCAGGTAAGTGCGACCCGGGACAGTTCAGAGGCTATCCATTGTGGAATGCACTAGCACTGACTGTCCCGGGGGTATTTTTATGTATTTTGTTTGGTTTTAGGTGGAACTCCGCTTTAATGACCAGAGCCACTTATTGCATACCGTGGAGCCGATGTTAAAGTATTTCTATATTTTAGAATCATGCTACAGTTACCTAACAAAGGCAATAATTGCAAGAATTCATGTATTCTTTATGTGTTTGTATTCAGTTCCCCTTTGGCCATAATTCAAAAAGGCAACAAGCAACGTGCGAAGGACAGTAAGCGATAGTAAGTAACTAGTAATTATATTCCATTAAGCCTGCTCTAGATTGAGAATGATTAGATTTAATTGCTATAGAAGCCTATCATCATCTTGATTATTTTTAACAATATTAGGACTATCAAAAGTGTAAGATGGAAAATTTGGTTGTAAGATGCCTGCGCCTGAACACATACATTGCCATTATAATTTGTATTCTTTATTTTGTCCTTAAACAAGAGGTTCAGCTCTGGCTATATTTATATTTAGCCATACTGACAAAATGTTAATGTCCATATACATAGGTACCAAACAGACAACAAGGAGAAGAAAATACAATTACCCTGGCATAGTGTAGGAATTGTACATTTAGTGGGAACACACAATTACCATTATTTAATTACCATCACTGACCATTGATTAATTACCATTAATGACACCAATCCTTTTTCTCTAAACATACAACGCATTCTTTACAAATCTTAAGTGGTTCTAAAGTCAAACATTTTTTTTATTCTTAATGCATTCCCTACATTAAAGGGTAACTCCACTTTTGTGGGGAAAAAAAATTGCAAATAAAGAAAAAACAATACAGTGTATACAATTGCAACACAAATCATATTGTAATTGAATGTTATTAAAAATGACCCTTCCTTTTCAAGCTGCAGCTGTTCATGTAACCTGTATGTGATCCTGCATGTTTCGGTCAGGGGAGACCCTCTCCTGCTGTGATTGGACACAGCGGGAGCCAATCAGCGGTTCCCGCCAACTCGATGTTCACTGGGACCTGCTAATTATTCGTGCCATAAGCAGAACGGTGTCTGCTTATGTAAACAAGGCAGATCGCTGTTCTGTCAGTAGGGAAGGTAGTGATCCTGTGTTTCTGCAAAGCAGGAACACAGATCTTTGCCTTCCCATAGTACAAGCACCCCTTTACCAGTTAGTAAGCACATTTTAGGCACACATTTAACCCCTTGATCGCCTCTGATGTTAAATGCTTCCGAGCCAGTGTCATTGGTACAGTGACAGTGCATATTTTTAGCACTGATCACTCTAATAATTTCACTGGTCCCCAAAAAAGTGTCAAAAGTGTCACAATGTGTTCGATTACCCGCCACAATATCAAAGTCCCACTATAAGTTGCTGATCACCGCCATTACTAGTAAAAAAAATAAAATAAATAAAAACTCCATATAAATATCACATAGTTTGTAGACAATATAGCTTTTGCTCAATGTGCGCTTATTGGGATTTTTTTTTCACCAAAAATATGTAGCAGAATACATATTGGCCTGAATTGATGAAAAATTAGATTTTGTAAATTTTTTTGGGTGGTATGTTTTATAGCAGAAAATAAAAAACATTATTTTTTTTTGTTTTTTTTTCCCAAAATTGTCGGCCTTTTTTTGTTTATAGTGCAAAAAATAAAAACCACAGAGGTGATCAAATACCACCAAAAGATAGTTATATTTGTGGGGAAAAAAAGGACATACATTTATTTGTGTACAGCTTTGCACGACAATTGTCAGTTAAAGTAACGCAGTGCCGTATCGCAAAAAAGTGGCCTGGTCATGAAGAAGATTAGACTTCCGGAGCTGATGTGGTTAAGTTTAGGGTCTCCCTTTATATTGTCATGTACTGTACAAACTGTTGGTGCTATATAAATCCTGTATAATAATAATAATATTAATAATAATAATCAAGTATGTGTTTGCAAGTATATTGGAAAGGGGGCAAAATTAGCCCCCCTTTCATATGGGCTGGTGGAAGGGGTTAAAAGAACTTAGGATAATGAGGCCCATAGCTCTCCTCAGCCAATTTCCCGCCAGAAGGAGTTACCAGGCAGTTTAGTGGTTTTTCTTAGGAAGAACAGGTGGTTGTTAGGCAGTTTAGGTTCTCTCTCTAGGGAATCAGCGAATGAGCCCCCTTCTCCGCCCGCTCACCTCAGCCTATGGGGTGGAGGTTACCTCAGGAAGAAGCTTATTTAAGCTGCCTCCCGCCCCTCAGGGGCTCACATCTCCTCAGACCTTCCATCTGGATTTTTCCTTTGCTTGGACTTACCTGCTCCTGGTACCGTTTTTCGGCCGAATATGTCCCTCATTCGTCAGCTGCTGGAGCGTGCGGGAGAAGAGGGCGGTGAGGAGTGGCTCCGGAGATGTCTGCAGTTACCCAGGACCGTGGAAGCGGTGGAACCTTCGGAGACCGTGTCGGCGGTGGCGGCAGAGGATGTCGGTGGCACTGCAACCGGGTCGGAGTTCACGGCAAGTCAGGTGATGTCGGGCCCGCCGGATGTGGACGCCAGTCACCGGTCGGGTGACGTCGGCGGAGATGCGACGTGGCAAGGCATTTCCGGGGCAGTCGGCCCCGAGAGGAGGAAGCGGACGCCGAGGAGACGGTACTCGCCGGTGGAAGCGAGGCGCCCGGCCGGGCGGAGGGCGGAGAGCGCGGACCGGAGAGGACGTCCGGCGGAGGCCGCTGCGGGCCGTAGAAGCGGATCGGCGGGGTCAAGACGGTCTGAGTCCACACAAGCAGGAGTCAGAGCTGGAGGGAGGCCGCCTGTTGCTACCCAAGGTGCGCCCCTCCAGGCCGGCAGCCAGCCATGCATCCCCCATCGAGAGGCACAAGTGGAGGAGTCCGAGCCAGAGGATCCGAATCCCCCCAGAAGACAGGCTGTCCCGGGTGGTGAGTTGCCGGGAGTCAATAGCCCGAATACATTTTTTAAATTGTTCAGAGATTTCTGCCAGAATTCCCCCTTACCGAGAGCAGGGGAAGGGGGGCCAGAGGTTAGTGAGGTGTGGGCGCCCCCTAGTGTGCAAGGTAGAGGTAGTCTTTTTGAAGTGGCTAAAACACAAAATCTCCCCGAATCGGTTCTGAAGGAACCTATGACTTGTACAGTGTCACCCCTTGGTATGCATTTACCGGACTCCTTAAAGGAGCGGATATGGCAAGGGGTTTATATAGATTTATTGTCCCTTTTGCCTTCCTCTAGGGAATTTATGACAAAAGGTGACAAGGAGGAGGAACATGATAGGAAGCGATTTATCCCTAAGTCTATTTTCAACTGGATTCAGGCTTTCTGCATATACTCCTCTGTTATGTGCGAAAAATTCCCAGAAAAAAGCGTGGGTTTGTTTCATCATGTCGAGATCATTCTCGAAGCTTATAAGGGGTTCGGGGGGGTATCGTGGTTTAACTACGATGTAGCCTTTAGACAAAAGATGGCAGTGCATCCAGGTCTGTCCTGGGGTGCTAAGGATGTGGGACTTTGGTTGGATTTATTTCTTCCCCAGCGGTCCTTTCAGCCCCGGGCAGCACCTGGTGCACAGGTGCCCCAACCAGCAGCTCCCTCGGCTTACAAGCGAGGGATCTGCTTTGCGTTTAATGATGGGCAGTGTCGATGGCCGGGTACTTGTAAATACCGGCACGAATGCGCATTCTGCGCCGGTGCTCACCCAGTGGCCAAATGCTTTAGACGAATGGCGGGGGCTCAACCAGGGAGTGTTCCAAAAGGCCCAAACGCCGGTGAAGCTAGCAGAGCTGCTGCCGTGGCTACAAATATACCCAGACCGCTGGAAGGCGGATCTGCTAATTGATGGTTTTAGTCTAGGTTTCCGACTTCCGCTATTTGCGGGTCGGGGGTGTGCTATGGTTAACAATCTGCCATCTGTTGTTGGTATGTCCCATGTGGTGTTTGAAAAGATTAATAAAGAAATAGATGAAGGAAGGTTTGTGGGTCCGTTCTGTTCCCCCCCTTTCGATGACTTTCGCATATCCCCTATAGGTATCGTTCCTAAAAAAGAGCCGAATGCTTTTCGTTTGATCCATCACCTGTCGCATCCGCGGGGTGATTCTTTAAACGATCAGATTGACTTGGACGAGGCATCGGTGCATTATTCGACTTTTGAAGATGCTCTATGTATCGTGAAAGGTTTGGGTAGGGGGGCATTACTGGCAAAGGCGGACATCAAGTCCGCTTTCCGTTTGCTGCCTCTGCATCCTTCCTGTTTCAGCTCTCTAGGTATATTTTTTGAGGGACGATATTATTTTGACAGGTGTCTTCCTATGGGGTGTTCGCTTTCCTGTTTTTATTTCGAGTGCTTTGCCACTTTTTTGGAGTGGGTGGTGACGCAGGTGACAGGTAAGTCCCAGGTAATTCACTATCTGGATGACTTCCTTTTTATGGGGAAAGCGAACACCCCTGATTGTGAGTTCATTCTTAATTCTTTTTTCATACTTTGTGAGGATTTTGGCATCCCATTAGCGGGTGAAAAGACGGTGGGGCCTTGCACCTGTATCGAGTTTTTAGGCATCACAGTGGATTCAAATCTGATGGAATTTCGGCTGCCGCAGGAAAAGATTCGACGGCTGAAAGGTATGTTGTACTTGGTAATGAGAAAAAAGAAGGTATGTTTGCGAGAGATGCAGTCACTTCTGGGTTTATTGGCGTTTGCCTCCAGGGTAATACCTGTGGGTAAGGCTTTTTCCAGGAGACTGTACCTCTCAATATCGGGTTTGAAGTCCCCCTCGGCGCACGTCAGAGTGACCCATGATATGAGGGAGGACATATTGGTATGGCTTCAGTTCCTGCTTCATTTTAACGGTAGAGCCGTTTGGCAAGAGGAGTTTGTTTTGGATTCGGATTTCAGGCTCTTCACTGACGCTGCGGGCTCGGTGGGTTTCGCCGCAATCTGGCGGACCCATTGGTGTGCGGAGCGTTGGTGTGAGAGATGGAGGCGATCTAAATTAATTAAAAACATTGTGTTGCTGGAACTGTTCCCGATTGTGGTGGCTTTGGAGGTTTGGGGTGATTTCTTTAGAAACAGGCGTTTGATAGTTAGTACGGATAACAAAGGTGTTCTGTACGCCATCAATTGCCTGTCCTCTAGGTCTCCGCCGGTCATTGCTTTGCTCAGGTACTTGGTTTCACAATGTTTAAGGTTGAACGTGTGGATTAAGGCTACCCATGTTCCTGGGAAAAGCAATGACCTGGCGGATTCTTTATCTCGTTTCCAGGTTCAGAAATTTTTTCAGCTCCTCCCAGAAGCGGATCCTGTAGGCGTGCCTTGCCCGACTCACCTGTGGGATTTGGTTTAGAGCTGGTGATGAAAAATGTACAGCATTCCTTGGCGCACAGCACTTGGTCGGGCTACCAATCGGCGTTTGCTGTGTGGCTGTCCTTTCTTGCTTCAGTGAACAGCCCTCGGGAGTCCTTCTCAGAGGAGTTGGTCCTGTTTTTTCTGAACTCGCTTTTTGAGAAGGGGTACTCCTGGTCGCATATCAATAAGCTGCTAGCAGGAGTTTCCTTCTTTGTCAAGTTGCGGGGTCATCCGGCTTGCGCGTCTTTTTTCTCAGTCCAACAGGCAATGAAAGGTTACAGGAGGAGAACGGCTCATCCGGATTTGCGTCGCCCTGTCACTTTGGACATTTTGCAAAGTCTATGTTCAGCAGTGGCGGGTATATGTTTTTCGGCGTATGAAGCCATATTGTTCAGGGCAATTTTTTTCTTTGCTGTTTTTCGCGGCGTTGCGAATATCTGAACTGATTCCGGTTCGCGCGGTTGCTGGCTCGGGGCTTGAATTTGCAAATGTTTGCTGTACAGCGGACAGAGTAAGTGTGTTTCTGGTCAAATCTAAAACGGATCAGAGGGGTTTGGGACATTGGTGCCACCTACACAGGTTTAGGGGTTCTCCGGTTTGCCCGGTGATACTGGTTTCAGATTATTTAAGAGTCAGGGAGGGAGATAATGTATTTTTCCTGATCCATGCGAATGGTAAGACACTTACTAGATACCAATTTGATTTTGTGTTTCGGAAGTGTTTACAGTCGCTTGGCCTGGGCCAGTTGCGGTTCTCGTCCCATTCATTTCGGATCGGGGCGGCAACTGAGGCATCAAGGGCGGGTTTGGAGGTGGGATTGATTAAAAACATTGGTAGATGGAAATCAGATTGTTACACCTCTTATGTTCGCCCTAACCTCGTTTTTGCTCCTTGCAGGTAATCCATTGCAGGTGTGGATTGTGGGACACTCTTTTGTGTTCTGGGCCCAGCAACGAGCGAGGCAACGGATATATTCCGAAATCCTTGGCTTGGACCAACATCGTTTTCAAGTTTCCTGGTTCAGTAAGAGAGGCATGAGATGGGAGGAGTTATTACCTAGCATGGAGAGTTTGTTTGAATCCCAACCCCATCCTGACATTCTGGTGGTACACTTGGGGGGGAATGATATAGGAAAAGTGAGAACCCTAGATCTGATCTTTCAAATACGGGACGACCTGCACAGTCTGAAGCTAAGGTTCCCCGAAATGGTAGTGATGTTTTCGGAGATTGTGCACAGGCTGGTATGGTCGTCCGGTAGTTTGCGTTTTCATGGTAAAATTAAAAAGCGTGTTAATCGTGCTTTGGAGAAGTTTTTGGCACAGGTGAATGTATTATCGTACAGGCACTCGGACTTGGAAGGTGGGGTTAAAGGTCTTTACCGGGGAGATGGCGTTCACCTCTCCGGTATTGGCCTCGACATATTTAATGCAAACTTGGGTTCGTTAATTGAATTGGCCGCGCTTCGGGGGTGTGGTGACAGGCAATAAGGTATTGCCTGTCTTTTGGATGGTGATCAAATTGTTTTGATCTTCTGTGAATGACAACCCGAGTTTTTATGACTGGGTTGGTCTGTTTATTTATATTGATATTTATAAAGATGGTTTATGTTATTTGAATACCAGTCAATAAAGAAGCCGCGGCCGTTTTTTTACCAAAACTATAGTCCGAGTGCCTTATTTATTATATAAATAAAAAAAAAAAAAAAAAAAAGGGGTATTTGTTTATACAAGTTAAGTTTTGAAGATATAAGGTGATATAAGGTAAGTTAAGATTATCTAATCTCCTTCCTACCATCCCATATTGGAAAGGGGGCAAAATTAGCCCCCCTTTCATATGGGCTGGTGGAAGGGGTTAAAAGAACTTAGGATAATGAGGCCCATAGCTCTCCTCAGCCAATTTCCCGCCAGAAGGAGTTACCAGGCAGTTTAGTGGTTTTTCTTAGGAAGAACAGGTGGTTGTTAGGCAGTTTAGGTTCTCTCTCTAGGGAATCAGCGAATGAGCCCCCTTCTCCGCCCGCTCACCTCAGCCTATGGGGTGGAGGTTACCTCAGGAAGAAGCTTATTTAAGCTGCCTCCCGCCCCTCAGGGGCTCACATCTCCTCAGACCTTCCATCTGGATTTTTCCCCTCCCGCCCTCCCCTGGTTTGTCGCGGCTTCAATAAATTGTCTGGTTTGTGTCACCTCTAGTTATAGAGGGGGACGTGTATTTTGTTATATGATGTTGATTATGATAATGTATGGTGGATGGTGATCAAATTGTTTTGATCTTCTGTGAATGACAACCCGAGTTTTTATGACTGGGTTGGTCTGTTTATTTATATTGATATTTATAAAGATGGTTTATGTTATTTGAATACCAGTCAATAAAGAAGCCGCGGCCGTTTTTTTACCAAAACTATAGTCCGAGTGCCTTATTTATTATATAAATAAAAAAAAAAAAAAAAAAAAGGGGTATTTGTTTATACAAGTTAAGTTTTGAAGATATAAGGTGATATAAGGTAAGTTAAGATTATCTAATCTCCTTCCTACCATCCCATTGTAGCTCACATCTAACAAGAATTCTTATGTCACTGACAACATCACTGGCACAATAGCCAAGTTTTAAAATACAGAGTCCTTCTTCAAAAGCCAAAACTCCCTGGTGTTAGAGGAAATGGAAAATATCCCATCATTATAGATTTACTAGCTGTAGTATGTGTTTTTCCTTGGCGAGAGCTCACTTCCCCATCAGAGTGTCACCACTTATTACATACCTGTTCACCGTGACATTCCTTTCATCTGTTAACAGCTCTGTCCTCTGCAATTTGCGGTTTGCTGTTTACCCAGTATACATGTCCTACTTGGTCCCTCCAGAAAATATTCCTCCCCTTAAGACACACATATTTGTGTTTATTTTTACCTCCCTCATGATGGTATAGCTCGCCTATTGCCCTTATTATGGCGGCTGGCTGAGGCTCGCATAGTTTCTAATGGATTGTCATCCCGATACTTTTTTAATGCTTAAATATGAACTTGCCCTAAGTGTCTTTTTTTTTTAAGGATGTGAATGATTATACCACTGATGGCTTCTGTCGTTTCACTATTTTCTATGCAGCTACATTGTAGATTCACCAAAGAGACATTCCTCAACACAATGCCTGTTTACTTAGAAAGGTTCAAAGTTTCTTTAACTTGTCAGAAAGCTGGAAACTGTAAACAACTTCAAAGGCTGTTTATTGTTAAAACCCTCAGCAACGCGTTTAGGGAAAGTATGCGTTCAAACTTACTTCTTGTAATTGGGGTTCAGTGTATTTTAACTGAATGTTAACCAATGTCATTTCAAAATGAAATAAATGAAAGTATTATTACAGGCAAGATTTAGAGTTCGTAAAGTGTTTATATGTCCTAAACTCTTCTTTCGTATCGGATAGAGTAGGTAGGGGGACTAGTTCGACCGATATCGGTTTTTCATTGCCGATACCGATATTTTGGCCAATGCATATCGGTATCGGCCGATATATTTTTTACAGGTACTCTTGTGGAGGGAAACCCCTCCTCTGCACTTAAAAGCATTTAAAACGCCAAGTTTGGCTGTTTGGAATGCTGACGTTTTTTTAAAATCTGGCACCAGACAGTACCCGGAAGTAAAATCACTCATGACATCACTTCCGGGTTTTTGCATGGAGACCCGATCAGAGCCCAATGCAACTTTGATCGGGTCTTCGACAGCCCAGTCTTAGTCCATAGGGTTCAATATTGAGTTAGCCCACACTTTGCAGCTATAACAGCTTCAACTATTCTGGGAAGGCTGTCCACAAGGTTTAGGAGTGTGTCTATGGAATGTTTGACCATTCTTCCAGAAGCTCATCGGTGAGGTTAGGCACTGATGCTAGAGAGAAGGCCTTACTCGCAGTCTGCACTCTAATTCATCCCAAAAGTGTTCTATCAGTTTGAGGTCAGGACTCTGTGCATGCCAATTAAGTTCCTCCACCTCAAACTCTCTTATTCATGTCTTTATGGACCTTGCTTTATGATCCCTGATAGACTGTTAATGACTCAAACAGTGTTAAGATTATGCCTCCTAACTTTTTTAACTGCACCCCCAGATCAGATAAGCTAGATCTGGCCCTGCAACCCACACGACAGAATGCGCGTTAAACCCAAGATGGCCAGCCAGAGTCAAATGGGCTGTCAGCATCCAACTGGATCTCTGCCCTAGTAACCCAGGAAAACAAAGAGGAAACCTGTTCCTGTTGACTTCCTATCCCTTGGCAATGCTGCTGCGGTTGAGCGCCACTTGAAGCAGAGAAAATGGAGTGCACCTGCTTACAGGTGCATATGCTAGTATGCCCGTGCAAGGGCAGTGTTTGCCAGCACAGGGATGCAAAGGTATTCCCTGCATCCCCTTGCAAGCAGTCTCATTCATGTCAATTGGGAAGCAGTGGCTGCAGGGACACAGCTGCTGTTCCTGATTTGACAGTCATGTGGGTGCCACTGCACATCTGTCCTTGCATGGCTGACAAAATAAAAGCAGATGTGCCTGTGCAGCCACTGTTTCCCAAGTGACATAAATGTGACTCCTTGGCAGACACGGCCCTCACACAGGTGTAGACTGTAGTATGCCCATGTGAACAAGACCTTAACTGTTCTTTTAGATTAATAATAGCTAGCATTTTTATATCTAACTATAATTTCGTTTTAAACTGACAATCACTTGCAGCTGTCTGTTATACATAATGATAGCAGTGATTTAAGCACATTTTTAGGTTGACATCAGAGCAACTTGGATGCAGGTTTACTAACCATACCTACCCAGTGCCCTAGCCCAGTCACAGAACCTAGATTAAAGCACATAACATAGCACACACACAAACAGACCACCAGTAATGGCTGAGGAATTGTTTGTACTTTTCGCTTGGTCTGCTACTGATTTACTCATAACTAAAGCATAATTTAATTTTGAATTAACAGTCAGTTCCTCCAGTACATTTAGTACTGCAATAACTGTCTGTGCCCATATGGCACCACAGAGTATGTTCTGGAGGAATTGAAGGAATCCCTTAAGACCCTATTTTTCTGGTCATTATGGTTGATTTATTCTTCCAATAACAGTATCAAGACAAGTCGTTAATTCAATAAACTGACATTAATTCATTACAAAAAAAAATAAAACCCAGTAAATGACAGGATATGAACACTCTCTAATGGACTGATACCCTTCCTCTTATACCCCAATTTTTTATTTTAAAGGAAACCTGTTATAAGATGGACAATGCTGACATCCATCTGAAAGCGCTGGTTGCCTGACTCTTTGGCTTAAATTCTTCCTGGATTACTGACTTAAATCAAGAACTCAGCAAGTGAAGCTGGAATAGGGTCAGAATTCCTGATTTCAAACACTTTTCCAGAAGTAGACTGTGGAAGTATGAGGTATGCCCTAGAAAATGTAATCTATACAATCCTATGGCATACCCCTTACGCCCTGGTCCTCATCCACTTCGGCAGCTGCTCTGCCTCTATACTTGTCGAGAGCTGGCTGTCAAAAATTTCACTCTGTGTCTCAGGAGCTGCAGCAGTGGCCCCCTGTGTGAAATAAACATTGATGATATACAGTATATAGGGCATGCAGTACCCTTCCACACTTTCCTACCTTTAACTCTACTTTGTCTAGCAATCTGAACAAATGATACCCTTCATCTTGCTCCCTTTTACCCCCTCACTAATAACAACCTTTTTGACTCCTTTCAGTCCTTCTGGATTTTGCCTGCAACACTCAACAGGAACTGTCTTCCTAAAACTCACTAACAACTTACTAACTGATAAAACCAATGACCTCTACTCTGTACACTTAGATCTCTTTGCTGCATTTAATGCAATTGATCACAAAAAAAACACCATTGCCTTGGCTGTTTCATTGCATGCACCTTCAGTGTCACTTACAACTACTTTCTCCTCTTCTCTTCCTCTTTCCTCTTTCAGTGGGTGTCCCCAAAGGTTCTGTCCTCAGATCCCCTTTAATCTTCCTCCCTAACCTCTCATTCCAGGGTGCTAGGTGTAATTCTGCAATCACTGCCCAAATCTTGCCACTCTAACCTTCGTAAAATCTCCAAAATATGACTCTTCTTAACCAACGATGATCATGAATGCTGATGCCAGACTCATCCACCTTAGCAAATATTGAGTGTCCGTCATCCCTCTCTGCCAATGCCTCTAATGGCTTCTGCTCAATTAATGAAAAGAATTTAAAAATACTAACAACAACATGCAAAGGCATCTACACCCCTGCCTTGACCCACGTCACCAACCTTATCCCAAAATATCAACCAAACTGTCCACTTTGCTCCACCCCAGACCTTCTTGTCTCTAGCCCCCTCATAATCTCCCCCCATGCTCACTTCCAGAATTTCTCCTGAGCCTATCCCATCCTCTGGAACTTCCCACCCCAATCTGTCCAATTATCTTCTACTCTGTCTGCTTGTAGGCAATTCCTGAAACTTAACTCACTCCTGCCTCCACCAGCAGCTCAGTCATAACCTTTGTTACGTATTGTATTACTTGACCCTCCCTAATAGATTGGAAGCTCTCACAAGCAGGGCCCTCTCTCCACTCTTGTATTGAATTGTATTGTATGAGTAACTGTATTGTTTCCCTTTATTTTGAAAAGCTATGCGCATACTATTGGCATGATATAAATCCCAGACATCCTCCTGACAAAGAGCTTCCCTCGCTACCGCTGGGGCATGCATCGGGAAGTGTCTGTGATCACAGATTGGAGTAAAGGGCCAATCACAGCGGCCCTTTACCATGTGATCAACTGTGTCAGCTGGTCACATATAAACAGACTCGCCAGTTATCGGCTCTCCTTTCCTCACACACAGAGAGAGCATTGGAGGAAAGGAGAGCCTATCTATCGGAACACAGTGAGTACAGCACTTACACTGATAATCAGGGCACGGATCATCAGTGCCCTGATTATTAGTGTAGCCCCATCAGTGCAGCTTATCAGTGCCCATCAGTGCCGCGTATTGGTGCCCATCGCTGCCGCCTATTAGTGCAACCATATCAGTGCCTCCTCATCAGTGCAGTTTATCAGTGCTGCCTCAATAGTCCCCATAAATGCCCATCAGTGCCATCTTATCAGTACCGCCTCATCAGTGTCCATCAGTGCTCTTCAGTGCAGCCTGATCAGCGGTCATCAGTGCAGCCTCATCAGTGGCCATCAGTACACATCGGTGCAGCCTCATCAGTGGCCACCAGTGCACCCTCATCAGTGCCCACCAGTGTACATCAGTGCAACCTCATCAGTGCCCTAAAATACTTAAAACCTTACAAATGTACTTGCAAAATGTTATAACAAGGACTAAGTAAAACATTTTTTTTTTTTTTTGTTTTTTAATTTTTTGTGTTTTTTCATTTATTTAGCACAAAATAGAAAACCTAGCGGTGATTGAATACCACCAAAATGAAAGCTCTATCTGTCTCGAAAAATTATAAAAATATATTTTGGGTACAGTGTTACATGACCGCGCAATTGTCATTCAAAATGGGACAACGCTGAAAGCTGAAAATTGGCCTGGGCAGGAAGGGGGTTAAAGTGTCCAGTATTAAGGTGGTTAACAATAATTATAATATGTTGTAAGTTCTTTTATGTGTAGCTCAAAAGAGTTTCCTTCAATCTGCACATAAGTTAAATTAAAATATATATTTTTTAAATTTTAACTGTGCCTCTTTAACCATTTGTTAACCGTTTGTTGACGCTTTACAGCCTTAATTAACTCCTTCCTTTCTCCCCTTAAATGTTTTTTCTCAGCATTGCAAGCAGGCAACTAGCATTTTAGGTAGAAATGTTCAGCAATCGCAGCCTACAGGTGCAGGTTTCTCCTTATTATTATTAAATTATTAAATAACTGAATTTAAAGTATTGGTCATGTGCTTTTAAGTTATAAAAAAAAATATTTTGCTTTCAGTATAAATATGAATTTCCCACAACGCATTAATCAAATGAATAGTCAGCACGTTTGCAATCCATTCCCACATATTTCAATTAGGTGCAGCACATGGGCTGACCACACAGAAATAGGTCCAGAGTCATCTAGAAATGCTCAGCTAAGTAGTGGAACTTCATGCATCTGAAATGATACATAAAACTGACCTAAAGTACAATAAGAACATCAAACAATGTTGAAGAACTGCAATGGATTCTATGTGCCCTGGAGAGGTGGAAAGTTGATAAATAATGTGGGTGGGAAAAACTTGGCAGCAGATCTCTACAGATACATCATTGGGAATCTCCCTTGGCAGTGAATAGTATCTAATTCTAAACAGTAACATGTTTCCAGCAGTATTACATGTACAGATATGTGCTTTATTATTCAGGCTGCCTGGGGGCTTGCATTGGAATTCCCATCATCCTTAAATTGGGCTCCTCACAGTAACTGTAAAAGAAAACCCTTGGTGATGACACTGTATTTAGGTGTGTATTCTATTTATTAATAGTGCTGACTCTTTTTCTGCAGAAATTAGAATTTGCAAACAAAATTCGACTGGCATGTGGTCAGCTTACGACTCTGGCCCTGAAGGAACTGACAGTCCATGCATGTGCACAGACAGCAGGTTCTACCTAGATGGAGGGTGTTTTATTTTTGGGTTGTGGGTACAAGGAAAACGCCTGACTTTTTCTAAACCCAAAAAAAAAAAAGTGATATACTGCAGCTTACCAGTCTTTAAATGTGAGAAAAAAAATTTGTGGTAATGAACCAACTAACCCGTGCAAAAAGGATGCGAAAACCAAATATGTAAAAAACAGATAAATACAAAGTAAAAAGTAAAAATGTAATAATTAAATAAATAAATGGTGTAGGAAAAATCCTAAAATTAGAAGCTGCAATCAACACGTGAATCCGTGGAATGTGAGAAAGATAAATAATTATTACTAAATATAAGATTGCGCTCAACTAAACACTAGTGCAAACATAAAACTTATGTGCAAAATACAATATATAACACAATAAATGTATATGTGCAAAATAAATAAATAAGTGCAAATAAATAAATTGGTGTATGAATGTGGTGAGACAAAATTAATCCAAAAAGTCCATAGTCCTAGATATCATAAATAAAAGTCCAAAGTGATAACAATGAATATCCGAATAGGAAATGGTATCGATATAGGCACTTGATAGCTTTATACACCTCCACCAGAAAGCAGGGACACCAGATGTGTATACAAGCTTACCGGATGGAGTGGACCCCTTAAGTTATAGGGGGTCAGTATAAGCGGATACAAGACATCAGACACCCGGTAACAGGATAAGCATGAACTCCAAAGCACTCCAAACGACTCTTCCTTTTGTACCACTAAATCTGGGGGTGGACTCTCACACAGCGTACCCAGAAAGGAAAGAAGGGGCTCAAATAGTGAATTACGTATGGATAAATGAATTTATTGAAGATGATGCACTTACATGATAAATTAGCAATATCAGGGCATATCAGGATAACAGTCACGGTCTCCGGGTTAGGAACGCCTTCCGCGTTCCATCTGTGTTCCACCGGGAGCCGGAAATGATGTGGTAGCGCAGTCATGGTCCTACGTCCAGATGCGTTTCGTCAGCTCGTAATCTGACGTCATCAGGGTCATGTGCGTGTGACTGCGTGTGCGCTATTTATGCTACCAAGCCTCGGTTTCACATCCTATCCGACTCCGCCACGTCAAACAACCTCCCACCCGGAAATAGAATAGGGAGCCATATTGCCAAAGGAGAAATTGAATAAAGTACTTTCACAAGAAAGGAATAGTACTGGCAAATAAATTCATATCCCAAAATTCAGGCTGGGAATTATCTTATAACCCAATAGAAGACAAAAAAGGCGGAGGGATAAGTGTGTACGAGGAATAAGACAAATAAATTGAAAAAAAAAAATATATATATATATAAAATAAAAAAAAGAAAGAGATAGTAATTCAAATATGAATGAGCAAAGCAATGAGTAAAAAAAAATGTGTATATTTAGATGGGGCTGCTGCTGACAAAATAAGGTGTGGTGCCTTTGGATTGATTAAATTAAAAGGTTAATAAGTGAAAAGGACCTTTTCGCTTATTCAGTAATTCAAATATATTACTATTTACTCTTCTTAAAGGATTTTTAAACCCAAAAGCAAACATGCATTATATTGCATCAGAAAAAAAATGGTAAAGTAAGGCACTATTCTTATGTGCAAAATTATGTGTATACTATCTCATATACTCAATAGTGAGCCCCCTCATTCAAACCAAAAAACTCAATATTAGTGAGCAAATGACTATTAGGATCAAAATTGATTAATTACCTTTGTGTATAAAAACAAAAAAGCAAATCATATAATGCTGAACTGTTGAAGAGTGTAACACTTTAAGCAATACAAAAAAAATGGATGTGTAATATATCCCAAAAAATATTTAGTTCAAAAATGAAATAATCAGGTAAAAAAATAAATAAAGTCCAATGTGATAGTCAATCATTCTTTGACTATCCACCGTAATGTGTGTGAGAAAATCCTGGAAGAAGAAGCTCTACCACGTGTGATAATATAAATGCACTTACCTGTGCCCCAAGGTCTCTAGGACCAATCAAGCCTTTTATCAAACCAATATGATCAGATGTGGTGGTCAGAATTTCTTTGACAATATCCAAACACTTTTCCATTGGTAGTATTCTCCCATCAAGCAGTTAACAGCAAACGTCAAAAATGAACAAATAACGGGATGATTGTGTAATACCGTTTAATAAAATGTATTTCTAAAAGTATCTCTACATAAAATGCGCTTACATTAAAATGTGCCCAGACAGGCACCACCTCGATCAGCCTGCACTTTAAAACTGGCAATCCAAACCCCGCTACAGGGAACCGTTCACCCTGCCGTTAACATACTGGAGCTCGGCGTGCATTCCACCAAGAACAGGATGTGACAACACTGGTTATCCATGACAACAGACAGAATCCAGGCTCCAGCAGAATGTAATACTTTACATGGTTGAGACAAACCACTTAACACTGGCAAGGGGTGTTTAAATGATCAGCTTTTGTTTATTCATACAAAACCTTTATCTCAAAAGGAAAAAAAAACTGTTATAACTGGTTATAAAGTGTTTTGCTTCAGTTTGTTAGTGTATCTAAATCTGCTAATACAGTTAACACGACCTTCCCCCCAAGACAGACATTGCTGCTGTATGTGTGCCTTCTGTGCTCATTCCTCCAGAGCTGTGTCTCACTAATACAGAGGATGTGTTACTGGTCAGATCACCAGGTGAAAATAGATGGAGAAAAGCCAAAGAAAAAAAAACTGATGCAGCCACCACATCTAATTACATAGTTACATAGTTACATAGTTAGTGAGGTTGAAAAAAGACATCAGTCCATCCAGTTCAACCTATGATGTGAGTGTGTTTTTGCTTTTAACCGTACATTGTATACCCCTGTATGTTGTGGTCTCTAAGGTGCCCATCTAATAGTTTTTTGAATCTATCAATGCTCCCTGCTGATACGACTGCTTGTGGAAGAGAATTCCACATCCTTACCGCTCTTACAGTGAAGAACCCCTTACGCACTTTAAGGTTAAACTGCTTTTCCTCTAGTTTTAGTGAGTGGCCACGTGTCTTATTGTATCTCCTTTCTCTGAATAGTTTGTTCCTTATGCTAGGGTCGCCAGTACAGTATTTGTACATTGATATCATATCCCCCCTCAATCGTCTCTTCTCCAGAGAGAATAAGTTCAGTGCTTGTAGCCTTTCCTCATAGCTGATGTCCTCCATTCCCCTAATTATTTTTGTTGCCCTTCTCTGGACTCTTTCCAATTCCAGCACATCCTTCCTGAGGACCGGTGCCCAGAACTGGACAGCATACTCCAGATGTGGCCGGACCAGAGTCTTGTAGAGTGGGAGAATAATCTCTTTATTTCTGGAGTGAATCCCCTTTTTTATACATCCCAGTATTCTGTTGGCTTTGCTTGCAGCGGCTTGGCATTGCATGCCACTGCCAAGCCTGTTGTCTACCAGTACCCCCAGGTCCTTTTCCATCTTAGACTCACCCAGAGGTTCCCCCCCTAGTGAGTAGCTTGCTTTCTGGTTTCTGGCACCCAAGTGCATTACTTTACATTTTTCAACATTAAACCTCATCTGCCATGTAGTTGCCCATCCCGTTATTTTGTTCAGGTCCGCTTGTAAGGTTTCCACATCCTGCATAGAAGATATTGGCATGCTTAGTTTAGTATCATCCGCAAATACTGAGATTGTACTAGATATCCCCTCCTCTAGATCATTTATGAATAAATTAAACAGGATTGGTCCCAGGACAGAACCCTGGGGGACCTCACTTTCCACACCGCCCAATCCGAGTACTCCCCATTAATCACCACCCTCTGTACTCTCCCCTGGAGCCAGTTCTCTATCCAGGTACTCACCTTCTGATCCATACCTACCTTCCTTAGTTTGTACAGTAAGCGTTTGTGGGGAACGGTGTCAAAGGCCTTTGCAAAGTCCAGATACACCACATCCACAGGCTTTCCTTTATCTAGGTGGCAGCTCACTTCATCGTAGAAGGTTAATAATTGGTTTGGCAAGAATGATTTTTCATGATTGGCAAGCTGCAATTTAATACATTTTTGGTTTTGGGTTTAATACCACTTTTTAGTGCTAAAATCAAGTAAACCATAGAAGGAGTATAAGACATAAAATGTATTATATATTGTATCTGGAGACAATCTGCTCTTTCACAGCGGTAAACGGCTGTATTATTTAATACTGGACATTCCCTATAGATAACGAATTGACACTATCGGTTTTATAAAATTGGTTTACTAAAATAAATACACCCTCCCAAGAGCTGCCTTTATTGAGGACACACTGTGATGACTGGCAGCAGGGAAAATATAGCAGCTGACTGGCAACAGTAAAAAAATGAGAATTCCTAGTCAAGAGTAGGGATGATCGAACGGTTCGGGTCCACCATCGGTTCGGCCCGAACATTGGGTGTTCGAGGTTCGGCCGAATTTAGAACTTTTTGCCCAAAAAGTTCGGAATTCGGCAACCAGAACCGCCCAAAATGCAATGCTTCAGGAAATGGGCTTTAAAAGCCCGTGATTGGACCAGAACCATTAGCAAAAGCCAATTGAGGGGGCAGAAGAATGCTAGGAATGTGATTGGAGTGACTAGGGGGTCCCTAGACCAATCATTAGTGAATACGCCCCCCAGTATATAAGATCGCCCCCGCCATATTCCCAGCATTGTTATACTGGACATGGAAGAGAGTGGAAGCAGTTCTGTTAATTTTACTTTAAAAGTGTCATTTAGCTATTTTTAGTGTGAGGAAAGGGATATCTAGTGTAGTTAGAGTGCTCCTTTACACTTAAGTTAGCTTCAAAAATTTAGTTTCTGTAGGGAAAGTGTTAAGTGTCAGGGGACCGTAGTGTAGTGTAGGGTTAACTGACAGTGACTGCTATGGCAGGGTGACAAAACCCTTCCATAGCAGGGTGACCGCTATAGAGAAATGATCATTTCTCTGCTTCGGGACAGGAATGTGGCTTCTCACCAGCAAGCATTTTTTAATGCTGCAGGGGCTGCCACTGCCAGTGCTTTTTTGAGGACATGTTTGATGTCAGACATGACATCTGAATATGTGTATAGGGGGTATATATAGACATATATGTCTGAATATATACCCCTAGACATATATAGGTGTGATAGTAGCAGAAATAAATGCTTGCGCTAATGAAATCATTTACAGTAATATATTTCTGCTACTATCACACCTATATATGTCTAGGGGTATATATTCAGACATATATGCCTATATATACCCCCTATACACATGTCCAGATGTTTTGCCTGCCTCAAAAGAACCCCAAAAAATGCCAAAAAAACGCTAGTGTCAAAAAAAAAAATGCCCAGGTGTGTTTTTGCTGGCATTTTTTGGGGGGTTTTGGAGGCAGGCAAAACATCAGAACTTGTGCACAGTACCACTATACACAAGTTCAGATGTTTTGCCTGCCTCAAAAGAACCCCAAAAAATGCCAAAAAAACGCTAGTGTCAAAAAAAAAAATGCCCAGGTGTGTTTTTGCTGGCATTTTTTGGGGGGTTTTGGAGGCAGGCAAAACATCAGAACTTGTGCACAGTACCACTATACACAAGTTCAGATGTTTTGCCTGCCTCAAAAGAACCCCAAAAAATGCCAAAAAAAACGCTAGCGTCAAAAAAAAAATGCCCAGGTGTGTTTTTGCTGGCATTTTTTGGGGGGTTTTGGAGGCAGGCAAAACATCAGAACTTGTGCACAGTACCACTATACACAAGTTCAGATGTTTTTCCTGACTGCAAAGAACCCAAAAAAATGCCTGCTATTAAACCGGCAAGGTGTTACAGCAGAGAAGCCATATTCCTGTGCTTAAAGTTTTCTAATACAAACGATCTTTTTTTTTATGGTTCTGGACATGCTACAGAGCTGAAACTTCACAGGTACACCTTTTACACCCCCCAGACACAAAATCACACAAAAAAAGTTCTTAAAAATTGTCATTTTTGATAAAAAAGCCAATTATTGAAAAATTAAAAAAAAAAAAAAAAAAAAAAAAAAAAAGAGATTTTTTGATTTTTACTTTGGATTTAGTATCTGGGGGGTCTAAAAGGTGTGCATGTGAAGTTTCAGGTCTGTAGCATGTCCAGAACCAGAAAAAAAAAGATCGTTTGTATTAGAAAACTTTAAGCACAGGAATATGGCTTCTCTGCTGTAACACCTTGCCGGTTTAATAGCAGGCATTTTTTTGGGTTCTTTGCAGTCAGGAAAAACATCTGAACTTGTGTATAGTGGTACTGTGCACAAGTTCTGATGTTTTGCCTGCCTCCAAAATCCCCAAAAAATGCCAGCAAAAACACACCTGGGCATTTTTTTTTTGACGCTAGCGTTTTTTTTGGCATTTTTTGGGGTTCTTTTGAGGCAGGCAAAACATCTGAACATGTGTATAGGGTGTATATATAGGCATATATGTCTGAATATATACCCCGAGACATATATAGGTGTGATAGTAGCAGAAATATATTACTGTAAATGATTTCATTAGCGCAAGCATTTATTTCTGCTACTATCACACCTATATATGTCTAGGGGTATATATTCAGACATATATGTCTATATATCCCCCCTATACACATGTTCAGATGTTTTGCCTGCCTCAAAAGAACCCCAAAAAATGCCAAAAAAAAACGCTAGCGTCAAAAAAAAAAAATGCCCAGGTGTGTTTTTGCTGGCATTTTTTGGGGAATTTTGGAGGCAGGCAAAACATCAGAACTTGTGCACAGTACTACTATACACAAGTTCAGATGTTTTTCCTGACTGCAAAGAACCCAAAAAAATGCCTGCTATTAAACCGGCAAGGTGTTACAGCAGAGAAGCCATATTCCTGTGCTTAAAGTTTTCTAATACAAACGATCTTTTTTTTTCTGGTTCTGGACATGCTACAGACCTGAAACTTCACATGCACACCTTTTAGACCCCCCCAGATACTAAATCCAAAGTAAAAATCAAAAAATCTCTTTTTTTTTTTTTTTTTTTTTTTTTTTTAAATTTTTCAATAATTGGCTTTTTTATCAAAAATGACAATTTTTAAGAACTTTTTTTGTGTGATTTTGTGTCTGGGGGGTCTAAAAGGTGTACCTGTGAAGTTTCAGCTCTGTAGCATGTCCAGAACCCCAAAAAAAGATCATATAAGTGTAAAAGAGGGGTCCCACCATCCCTGCTCTACTGAAAAATTATCTTTTTTTCTGGTTCTGGACATGCTACAGAGCTGAAACTTCACAGGTACACTTTTTAGACCCCCCAGACACTAAATCCAAAAAAAGTCATGCCTGCCTCCAAAAATGCCCGATAAATGCAAGAAAAAGCGCCGTAGAGAAGCCGTATTCCTGTTCTAATAAAAATTATAAGAAAATGCTAATTTTTGGGGGGTTCTGGACATGCTACAGACCTGAAACTTCACATGCACACCTTTTAGACCCCCCAGATACTAAATCCAAAGTAAAAATCAAAAAATCTCTTTTTTTTTTTTTTTTTTTTTTTAATTTTTCAATAATTGGCTTTTTTATCAAAAATGACAATTTTTAAGAACTTTTTTTGTGTGATTTTGTGTCTGGGGGGTCTAAAAGGTGTACCTGTGAAGTTTCAGCTCTGTAGCATGTCCAGAACCAGAAAAAAAGATCATATAGGTGTTAAAGTTAAAGGAGGCTCCCGAACCACATCCCTGTTCTACTGAAAAATTACCTTTTTTTTTTCATGGTTCTGGACATGCTACAGAGCTGAAACTTCACATGCACACCTTTTAGACCCCCCAGATACTAAATCCAAAGTAAAAATCAAAAAAATCTCTTTTTTTTTTTTTTTTTAATTTTTCAATAATTGGCTTTTTTATCAAAAATGACAATTTTTAAGAACTTTTTTTTGTGTGATTAATAGTCCCTGGGGCATGACCCAGAACCCTAGGCACTTTTTAGGGGCATTTATTGGGTTTTAGGGCTTAAAAATGGTGTTTTTTGATTACAGAAGTTCGGGTCCCATTGATTTCAATGGGGTTCTGAAATCCGAACCGAACTTTCGTGAAGTTCGGGTGTTCTGGTCGAACCGAACTTTTCAAAAGTTCGATCATCCCTAGTCAAGAGCTGCACATAAAGCACACAAAAAGCTAGCTGCACTTATTGTGTTTTCAAGTATAATAAACACTTTCCTTTTTGCAAGCATCAGGACCAACTTCCATTTGGATTAGGTTAAAGGTTGAAAGTGCATCAAGATAAAAGTGTATTTGGGACCCTTTTGTGGCATTATGGCTGTATTAGAAAGTCCTGTGTCAGATCCATGATAGCTGTGCGACAGTTTCCTTGCTATTTCTTAAATGTGCGACAAAATCAAGCATACAGTTTTACATTGTGTCATTGTGGCTGTGCTGAATGAATTTAAAAAAAATGCCATATCAGTGATAAAAAAGTGGAGACCTCTTCCATGTTGGAGGAAATTGTGTTGCACATGTAAGTTGTGTCTCAAAGTTACCTCTAACAATGAATTAAAGGCTGCCTTTCATTTTCTATCCTTTGCTAGGTTATTTTTAACCTGTAACCAGTTAAAGTGGAACTAAAGTTAAAAAAAAAAAAATCACATACAACCAGGCATGCAATGTCTGCTCTGCAATAAAATGTACTTACCTGCCTGTGCGCAATCCTCTGTAGAACAAAAAACTGAGCTGTGCGTGCGCAGCTCAGTTTACACGTAGGCACTCTGCCTGTAATATCATCCTGCGCTGGCCAATCTAGATGGCCCAAGACCAGCACCAAGAAGAAGCATGGAAGAAGATGATGGCGATGGCAAGGGACCTCATGGATCATTGGAATTAAGGTATGTATTTTTGCCTTTAGTTCCACTTTGATTTACACTGAAAAATTTCAAAAAAATTAAAGGAACACTTTTTAATCAGAGTATAGCATCAAGTTAATTAAAACTCCTGGGATATTGATCTGGTCAGTTAAGTAGCAGAGGGGGTTGTTAATCAGTTTCAGCTGCTTTGGTGTTAGTTAAAAAAAACAACAGGGGCACTAGATGGGCAATAATGAGATGACCTCAAAAACAGAATGGTTTTACAGGTGGAGGCCAATAAATTTTTTTGACTGTTTTTACTTGTTTTGCATTTGGCTAGGGTCAGTGTCACTACTGGTAGCATGAAGCAATACCTAGACCCTATAGAGGTTGCACAGGCATTCCAACTCCTCCAGGATGGCACCTCAATATGTGCCATTGCCAGAAGGTTTGCTGTGTCTCCCAAAACAGTCTCAAGAGCATGAAAGAGTGTTCAGGAGACAGGCAGTTACTCTAGGAGAGCTGGACAGGGTCAAAGAAGGTCCTTAACCCATCAGCAGAACCGGTATCTGCTCCTTTGTGCAAGGAGGAACAGGATGAGCACCGCCAAAGACCTACTAAATGACCTCCAGTAGACCACTGGTGTGAATGTCTCTGACCAAGCAATCAGAAACAGATTTAATGAGCGTATATATATATATATATATATATATATATATATTTACACCAAGCAGGTGCTAGTGATCATACATTTCATATGTAGGTTTAAACATAGTCATTGACTGAAAACGAAATAGCTGTATATGAGGCTTAAAACTCGGAACAAACAAACTCTGCTACTAAAGTGACATTTTAGAAGACAGTTTTATGTCACAGGTCATACACTATGGCAATACTGAGCACAACAACAATACACAAGGTAGTTATACTGTATCTGCAAGTTTTCTCCTAGGCAAAGATTACAAAGCAGACTGGGGTGTTCAGGCTCTTTTGAAGAAGCACATAGAAATGGGCAACGTTGAGGACCGTAAATGTAGTGATCGACCATGGAAACATAATGCAGCAGATGAAAGTCACATCATCCTTACTTTAATGATATTAAAAATTATATTTCATTTTCAATCTGCAGTTGCTGTAATTTTCTGTAAACGTCAATGCAATATGGCCACCTGAGGGCATTCTGTACACAGTTGGTGTAGATGCCCCCAGAAATGTAATTTCCTGTTTGTGAGATTGGCTTATTGATTTTCCCAGAAGTCTTCACTAAGCTACAAGTATAATTTTAGGCAAGCCCTTTAATATAAAAATAGTTTTGGTGTGATACTTCCCAAGGGTTAAGTACTTCTAAAGGGATGCAGACACTGCAACTTTTCTCCCCAGAATACGAAGATTGCACCAGTTGATTATAATGAGTCAGACCCACCCATTCAGAATTAGTATTCAAATTACATAGTCATAGTGGAACACACATCTATTTCTTCAGAGCAGAAAAAAATAGGAATCTGTTACAAAGTTTGTTAAAATCCCAGAAATGTATAATGATCACCCAGAGGGGATTTTTCTTTATTTAACCAAAGTGTAGTTACTCTTTAACGACCTCACCTCTAAAAATACTTATCAGTATCTCCAGTTCTGCTCTGTGTAACTTCCATCCACTAAATCACTATGCTCAAATTATTCCACAAATTATTGAGGATGACACCGGGACTCTAGGCTTCTTTATAGCATATTGTGCAGAAGAGCTCACATAGACGCCGTGTGGTCACATCTTGTATTGCAAAACAATGTACAGGTGTGCACAGGTGAACAAAGGTACTTCGCATTGCTGCCGGAGGAAGAAGAAAGGTCATATCCATTACCACTACGAACATCGCCACATGTTTTCTATTTTCTAGTGAACATGCTGTTACAATTTTGGTTTGCAGAAAATAGCAAGGGAATGAGCAAAAAGGAAATTGTCATTGATTGAGCATTAAACTAAGATTAATGCATAATTGATCTAAAAGTTCTGAACATAATTTTAGGATAAAACAAAGTTATGTACAAAATCTAATCCAAAACATCATTGCCATTGATTCAGCTTTTAACATAATCCTTATTAAATACAGCAAAATCATCTTTTATAAATAAAAGGAAAGGTTCTATTATACCAACTAACAAACTACAAGTGTGTTTTGGTATTATGTAAGCTTTAATTTTTGACTTTCAATCAGAGAGGAAGGCTCCCTGGAATTCATAAAGAGTGTCATAGACACCGCACAAAAAATGTTGGTGCTTGCAACAGATTTATGTACTGTACCTGGTGGAAACAGGTATATGATTTATTTTCACATTGAGTCCTCTGTATTAGACCAAATCCACGTGGGCATTTTTTTTTTTTTTTTTCAAACAAGGGCATTTATATCTGACAGCAGCTTACAGTAATGCCAGCAATCTGCACTTGAAAAAGTTACAATCTCCATAAGTTTATCTCCATTTAGTTGCATGTATCTACGTTGAGGTGCTTCAGCGTTTTCAGAGGTTTTTTTCCCAATACCCCATTCTTGGGGAGATGTTAACCACTTTTACCCCCTTCCTGACCAGGGCATATTTTGTGAATCGGCACTGTGTGACTTTAACGGACAATTGCGCGGTCGTGCGATGCTGTACCTAAACGAATTTGACATCCTTTTTTTCCCACAAACAGAGCTTTCTTTTGGTGGTATTTGATCACCTGTGCGATTTTTTGATCATGCGCTATAAACAAAAAAAGAGCAACAATTTTGCAAAAATAAAAATATTTTTCACATTTTTTTATATGAAATTCCCCCCAAAAAAATGTAAAAATCAAATTTTTTTAACACTTTTGGCCAATTTGTTTTTTGCTACATATGCTTGGTAAAAAAAAATCACAAAAAAGCGTATTTTGATTGATTTGCGCAAAAGATATTGCGTTTACTAAGGGAAAGATTTTTGTAATTTTTGTTGTTTTTTTTTAACGAGTAATGGCGGCGATCTGCGATTTTTTTTGCGGGACTGCGACATTGCGGCGGACAGATCGGACCCTTCACTGACATTTTTAACACTTTTGGGGGTACCAGTGACATTACTACAGTAATCAGTGCTATGCATATGCACTGTTACTGTAAAAATAACACTGGCAGGGAAGGGGTTAACTTTATTGGGGAAGAAGGGGTTAAGTGTGTCCCTAGGGGCGTGTTTCTAACTGTGCAGGAATGTGGCTTTACATGTAACAGCAGAGATCTACGGACCTACATAGCAGGACAGTTAGATCTGTGCTGTTACACAGGGAAGAATGACAGGCGGCTTTGTTTACTTTAGCCGCCTGCCTTTCTCCCTTCACAGCGGACGATCGCGAGTGACCGGCGGACATCGGGTCCACCGGTCACACGCGCTGACTTGTTAGGGAACAAGCAGGGAACTTGTTAGGGAACTTGTTACGTCACTAGCCTGTGAGCCAATAGCGGCCCGCCCACCCGCCCGCTATTGGCTCACAGGCTAGTGACGTACCGGTACGTCACTTTGCCTTGCCGGGGCTGACCCCCGCAGTATATGTACTTGCGGCGGTCGGCAAGCGGTTTAATTCCAGGCACCTCCTCTTTCTCTTTGTGGGTAGTTTTCTGAGCATGAAGATAGAGATATGCAAGTGAAATGGAGTAATGAGGGTGTTTACCATTGTTTGCCTGCTTGAGAGGAGAAGATTGAGGGCTGGTTCACACCAAGATCACACAGGAACGTGGTACATGTTCCCATGCAGTGCAGTTTGACAGCCCATGCATACCGCACTGTAATGTGAAAAAAGTAGTGCATGCACTACTTTTAAAAATGCACCGCACTAAATTGCATGGTACTGGGATACCACATGATGCGCCTGCAAACAATCTGTGTTTGGGATGCCATTGTTTTATCACATTACCGCTACCCATCAGATTGTGTAACGCAAGTAACATTCTGACCAAAAAATAGTAAATGCGCATGCGCTATGCGTTCCAACATGCGTTCCATGGCTCTATGCTTTCCAAACACTTCATGATCTGACATGTATCGGTAATCTGATAAAACAACCATGTGGACATCTTACTACCACCAGCTACATCGTAAATTATGTTATTATTTTAGCAAAAAAATTAGTGTATATAAATAAATATAGTATATTGATTTCTATGATGCTGTTTGGATGTTTAATTTTGAAAGCCTAAAGGTTTAGCGCTGAGCAGTGCGGGGTGTACCAACATGGCCTCCGCCACCTTCCTACTGCTGGCATCCAGCTTCTTTCAAAATGTACCATTCAAAACTGCATCACAGATGTCAATACATAATATTTTTTTATAGACGCTCTCTTTTTTTTGCTAAAATTACACTGAAATTCAAGCCATAGCTGGGTGTAGTAAGATGTCCACATGGGTGTTCTATCAGATTACTGATGCCCGTAATGGAACGCATGTTGGAACAAATAGCGCATGCGCAGTAAGTGTTTTTTGTCAGAATGTCACTTCCGTTACACAATCTGATGGGTAGGGGTAATCTGACAGAACACCATTAGCAATACATTAACACCCGCATGCAAAGAGCAGAGCAGTCACAGAATGCGCCTTTCCTGCACCACGCCTTGGTGTGCACCGGCCCTGAGGCAGAGAAAGAACCAAATGAAGCAAAAATTAGTACATGCCCTAACACCCAGCATCTAACTATAGGATATTTTGTCCCAATGTTGTGGAAATCAGAACATATCCTGATACATTTTACAACTTCTCCACAATGTCAGTGTCCTTTGACAGTTAGACCACATCTGCAAAAAATGATGAATGAGAACCTACAGGAGAATGAATACCAATATTTCAGGAAGAAAAGTAGAAGAGCATCATTTTCTGCTGCTAAATACATCACGCTCTGCACATTTAGCTGCAGATTGCGGCAGATAGGAATGAAAAGCCAACCCTGGACCCAGCACTTTCCTTCTTTTCCTAAATGTTGCTAAACTACACGTTGCTAATCATTATGTATGACTATGATTACGTTTCATTTTGTGATTCCAGGTGCTTTTAGAAAAGTCTTCTAAATTCAGCTACACAGTGAAATGTAGACACCCATACAACTATATCCTACAACACTAAGCTATATCCTACTGGCCACTGCACCCATCACACAGACAAGCACAGCAGCCATGGAGTTTTGTTGTTGGGTGGATGGAGCTTGATAGAAATTCTGAGACTGGTTCCCCATCAGGTCCACATCCCTTGTGATTGGCAGCGGACCATCATTTTAAAGAAGACACTGTCAGGGTTGCCAACGTCCCAAAGCATTTTTTACTGGCAAAACATGGAAAATTAACTGGCGGCACACATTTTTTACTGACAACTTAAAAATGACAGAACTCATAACAAAAACCAAAATAATCAATATTTAACCACTTCAATACAGGGCACTTTCACCCCCTTCCTGCCCAGGCCAATTTTCAGCTTTTAGCGCTGTTGCATTTTGAATGACAATTGCGCGGTCATGCAACCCTATACCTAAACCAAATTTATGTCATTTTTTCCCCCCACAAATAGAGCTCTCTTTTGGTGGTATTTGATTACGGCAAGGTTTTTTCTTTTTTTTTTTTCCAACTTTTTTGCTAAACAAATAAAAAAAGCCTGAAAAGTTTGAAAAAAAAACGTTTTTTTGTTTATGTTATACAATTTTGTAAATAGATACCTTTTTTTCATGCACTGATGAGCACTGATGAGGCCGCACTGACAGGCACTGATGAGGAGGCACTGATGGGGTGGCACTAATATGCAGCACTGATAGGCAGCACTGATAGGCAGCACTGGTGGGCACTGATATGTGGCACTTATAGGTAGCACTGATAAGCAGCATTGGTGGGCACTGATAGACGGCACTGCTGGGCACTGATAGGCGGCATTGATGGGCACTGATAGGCGGCACTGATGGGCACTGATAGGTGGCACTGATGGGCACTGATCGGTGGCACTAATGGGCAGGAATAGGCACTGATAGGTGGCAAAGGTGGGCAATAATGGGCACTGGTGGGTGGCACTGATAGATGGCAATGCGGGGCAGCACTGATGGGAGGGCACTGGCGGGCAGCACTAACGGGGAGGGCACTGGTGGGCTCCCTGTGCCCTGATTGCCATCCCTGGTGGCCATGGTGGGCATCCCTGGGGTCATGGGTGGGCATCCCTGGGGTCATGGATGGGCATCCCATCCCTGGTGGTTCTAGTGGCACCCCCCCCCCAAGGGTCTGCACTGGTAATCAATGCTCTGATTACCAGTGCAGACCCCCCTGTCAGGAGAGCCACAGATCGGCTCTCCTCTACTCGTGCCTGTCAGGCACGAACTGAGGAAAGCCGATCAACGCCACTTCCTATGTACTATGTGACCAGCTGTGATTGGACACAGCTGGTCAGATGGTAAAGAGCCTACTGACGTAGGCTCTTTACCGAGATCGGAGATGCGATGTGCAGAGCGCATTATCCTGCCGCCGTCATATGACATCCGGTCAGGATAATGCAACCACCTTCCCGCTGTCACTTGCCTAGGGCGGGCGGGAAGTGGTTAAACAGTATAAACACAATATGTAAATACTGACAATACCCATAACAAGTAATTTTGCTTGATTTACACTTAACACAGCATGATAAATTATCAGCCTCTGATAATTACTGACAGTTGTAAAAAATCACAGATGTCTACAATCTGTCAGTAAATTTACTAACGGTTAGCAACCATGGACAGTGGATCCTTCAGCATCTGGACCTTGCCTGGGCATAACTTTGAAAGTTGAGGAAGCAAATAAAAACAGACCCACAGTGCTAGAAGGTAATCAAATGTTTATTACCAAAGAGAGATGCTAATAATAAAGCAGCAAACAGCAAGAGCCTTGACACATTTCATACATTATATGCATGATGGTAAAAAAAGATTCCCCCCCAATACTTACCTGAGCCCCATTGCGATCAAGCGATGTGCACGAGAGCCTTGGCTCTCTGGGGACTCTTCCTCCTCACTGACTGAGACTGCAGAGCCATTGGCTCTCGCTGCTGTCAATCACAATCAGTGAGCCAATGAGGAAAGAGAGGGGGCAGGTCTCTGTATGTGAATGGACACACAGAGCAGGGGCTTGGGAGGGAACTTGCTTGGGTGCCTCCATAGCAAGCTCCTTGTTGTGGAGGCACTTGGCAGGAGGGAAGGAACCAGGAGTGCCAACCGGGGACCCGAGAAGAGAAGGATCAAGGCTGTTCTGTGCAAAACCACTGCACAGAGGATGAAAGCATGACATTTTTTTTTTTATTAATGCCTTTAATATCACTTCAAGTTGGCTTCTCATGAATTAGCCAAAGTTTAAGAAGTGGGAGGCTCTGTCTGCACCCTCCCATCTGATATCCTTCAATCTGAAAACCCAATGAGACAGATAGAAAATAATTTTCATCATTTTGGTGCTGAAACCATTTAGACACCGTGCTGCCCAATGTGTATATAACCGAAGAATCCATCACAGCATGTCAGGAATTTTCTAAAGCCTGTTTTGTTTTGTATGGTTGTTCATTTGCTGCATACAGCATCACGTACAACTATCAGGTGTCTGTAAAGAAGCTGATAGCTTTTTTTTTTTTCCACTGAAGTCTATTGAGAAGTTTGCAAGGTGAAGTAGATAAAATCATTCAGGTAGAGCAGGATGTAAAACAGGCTTGGGCCTGTACTAGCAGAAAGGTATTTCACTCACAGAGACACTTGCCTGTGGCAGGTGCAAAACCAGCCTGAATGAAGCAGAAAAAGTATGCCCAACCTGCAAAGATGTTAGAACATGTTTTCAGGCTATTTATTTCCTTAAATGCTTGGCGTTCTACCTGCTACCTTATAACTCAGGACTATAGTATGATCTGTAGTTGTCCCTAAATTCACAGCTACATTGGATGCTTATACTTATGTGTTTTTTCACTCATAACTCCAAGTAACTTCTAGATTGTAAGCTCTAACAAGCTGGGTCCTTTATTGAATTGTATTGTAACTGTACTATCTTCCCTCATGTTGTAAAGCAAACTGTTGGTGCTCTATAAATCCTGTATAATAATAATAAGTACCCTCATTAGTTGGCACAACTAAGGCTCCTTCTCAGGAGGTTGCTCCTGCTTGACTTTCTAGGAAATTGCCAATGTCACTGCAAGCGCTTGTAGCACTGCCCCCTTAAGGACTACTGGATTTTTCACACGCTCGGGTCCTCCTGGGTTACCATTAACAACATTGACATTACAGTCTATCACTTTACTTCTTGGCTCAGTCAATAATTACTCCAGGGGTATGTTGTTGTTTTGTTTTTGTTTTATAAATTAGGGATGGGAGAAGGGATTAGTGGGATACTCCAGATTAACTATGCAAAAGTTTGGAGGACATCATTCTGTTGGTACAGCCAGGCTGTTGATCCACCTTGCCACTTAGGTGGATTTAGGATTAAGTCTCTTTCCAGATGACTTAAAAAACTGAAGTTATCTTCAGAACATTCTCCTAGCATCCTCTTTCTTGACCACTGATACCCGTCCACTGACTATCCTACTTCCGGGTTGCCCCTCTCAGGTCAGGCCCCTTGACACGATCCCCTGTACTCATGATACTGTTTTTCTAGGGTCTCCAGTGTCTCCCCCTCAGTCAGCTTTCCTGGACCTCTGGGTTCATTCCTCTGGCCCTCAGGACGACCTCCTGATGCCACGTGCCACTGCTAGAGAGGAGGATGCAGCTGCCACCCTCCCTCCAGGACTCTTCTCACCAGCCAAAGTCCCAGCAGCACATGTGCTCTTGGCTTTTATACAGTATCCCAGAATACACCTAGACTGCCTGTCTCTGCCAATCACCAGGACTGTATCAAAGCCTATGTATCCATTGGTCAGGTTTCCTCCCACTGTCCAACATGCCTCCCTATTGGAAGAGTGAGAAACACTCTTTAGACTCTTTAGACATATGTCGTATCGCTGTTAATGTCAGGAGTAGGATAATTTATTGTGCATTTGCATTTTTTGGTGGGTCATGATAAAATGTATAAAAACATAAAAATATACATCTTAATTTAAAAAAAAAAATGATACTACTACTTTTGGGCCAGTTTTTCTTTGATAATAAAACAAAATCAGAAGCTATCCATTAACATTAACCACCAAAAGAAAGTCCAACCTTTCCTGAAAAAAAGCCTATAATCTACCTGTATATGTTGCAATGATATGTACAGTTTTACTAACACATATCAAAGTTGCAAAATGAGGTTTGAGTGTTAAGGTTTGTTTTTACCTTTTATCATGAAGGGGGTTAAAACATATTTCCCATCCTGTCCTTCAAATTTTCTCATCACCATGGTCAAAAACAAACATCGATTTGATCAGGGGCATATCATGAAATCAGTGGGTCTGTGTGCAAGATCAAAAATCGGCCCTAGGCAACACTTTGCGTGCTGTAGCACAAAGAGGGCGTGGTTTGAAATTGCACTAAATACTGGGTGTGGCTTAAAAGGGCATGGCTAGAGTCTGAGATGACTTACATGCAGAATGTGGTAAAGTTAAATAGGGAATTTGCAGTGCAGAGTGTGTGGTATTGCACCTTGAACATTCCCCCCCCCCTCCATCCACAGCTCTCGCTCCTCTGTACCTAGGCAACCTCCCCCATTCACAGCTCACCCCTCTGCACCTAGAACACCCCCCCCCCATGCACAGGTCTCACCCCTCTGCACCTAGAATACCTCCCCCACCCACACACCCACAGCTCTCACCCGCTCTGCACCTAGAGCACCCCTCATGCAAAGCTCACCCCTCTGCACCTAGAATATCCCCCTATCCACAGCTCACCCTTCTTCATCTAGCACACCCTCCCATCCACAGCTCACCCTTCTTCATCTAGCACACCCTCCAATCCACAGCTCTCACCCCTCTGCACCTAGAACACTCTTCCCCATCTACAGCTTACCTCTCTGCACCTAGAATATCCCCTCATCCACAGCTTACCCCTCTGCACCTAGAACACTCTTCCCCATCTACAGCTCACCCCTCTGCACCTAGAACACCCCCCGTCCACAGCTCTCACCCCTTTGCACCTAGAACTCTCTTCCCCATCTACAGCTTACCCCTCTGCACATAGAACACTCTTCCCCATCTACAGCTTACCTCTCTGCACCTAGAATATCCCCTCATCCACAGCTTACCCCTCTGCTCCTAGAATATCCCCTCATCCACAGCTCACCCCTCTGCACCTAGAACACCCCCCGTCCACAGCTCTCACCCCTCTGCACCTAGAACTCTCTTCCCCATCTACAGCTTACCCCTCTGCACATAGAACACTCTTTCTCTCTGCACCTAGAATATCCCCTCATCTACAGCTTACCTCTCTGCACCTAGAATATCCCCTCATCCACAGCTCACCCCTCTGCACCTAGAACACCCCCCCCCCCCCCGTCCACAGCTCTCACCCCTCTGCACCTAGAATATCCCCTCATCCACCGTTTAACCCTCTGCACCTAGAATATCCCCCCATCCACAGCTTACCCCTCTGCACCTCGAATATCCCCCCATCCACAGCTTACCCCTCTGCACCTCGAATATCCCCCCATCCACAGCTCATCCCTCTGCGCCTAGAACACCCCTCCATCCACAGCTCTCACCACTCTGCACCCAGAATATCCCCCTATCCACAGCTCTCAGCCCTCTCCATCTAGAACATTCCCCCACCCCCTTCACATCTCTCACCCCTCTCTATCTAAAATTTCCCCCTATCAATGGCTCTCCATTTAATATTTCCCCTCATCTACAGCTCCCAGTCCTCTCCACATAGAACACCTCCCCCATCCACAGCTCTTACCCCTCTGCACATAGAATAGATCCCTCATCCACAGCTCACTCCTCTGCATCTAGAATGAAATTCCCTTCCCCCCTCCATAGCTCTCAGCACCTTGCACACCCTCCGCTCATCCCCTCCTTTTTTTTTTTTTTTTTTAAATTTATATCTTTATTGGTGATTTTTTATATATACATACATTTCAAACAAACATTGTCATATTCTGACCAAACCCCACCCCCCACCCTCCTCCCCCCAATTAAACCGATGACTCAAAAAAAAAAAAAGAAAAGAAAATTTTTACACTTTTATGCACACATTCCCAACATTTCTTCGTATGAAGATGTATTTCATATTATATTACCATACACCAGGAGGGGTATGGAGACCGTCCCCCGCAGTCTGGACCCGGCTCCGCCCAGGGTAACCCTCTCTTAAACTCCCTTTAAGAAGAATTGGCTTCCAAGTATTGCACCCAGGGTCTCCATCTCAACTTAACTTGATCCTCTGAATTTCCCAATATGGCGGACAGCTCTTCCATCTTATAAATCTCATTGACCTTCCCACACCACAACTCGTAAGTTGGGATCACTGTCTGTTTCAAGAAAATCGGTATGCATGCCCTTGCTGCATTCAACAGACGCAGAGTCAGGGACCTTCTGTAGCTCCGCACTGAGCTTCCTGTCAAATGCAGCAAGCACAACGCGGGGTCCTCTAGTATATCCACATTGGTTATATGTTTTATAGCCACTGCTATCTTATTCCAAAATGGCCGCACTCTTTTACATCCCCAAAAAATATGGACCATGTTTCCATCCTCCAATCCACACCGCCAGCATTTTCCTGAGACCGCCTCTTTTATTCTGTGTAATAGTGATGGGACTCTATACCATCTGGTTAGAATTTTATACCCTGTCTCTTGGATCTTACAATCTAGAGAAGGTTGATGAACTAATCTCAGGATCTTATTTATCTGCTCTTTCGACCACACGGTATTTAACTCCTGCTCCCATTTTTGGATAAACGGCAATTGTTGGTCTCCCTCATCTTCTGACAATTGTGTATAGAACCTTGAGATCAGATGGCCCGTCGCTTTACCTGTTCTACACATATTTTCCAGATCTGTTAGCTCTCGTGGTGCGTACCCTTTCCGCTGAACTGATCTAATATAATTATACAGCTGATATAGGCTGAAATAATCTAACGATTCTCCTGCACCTGTCCTAAGTTCTTCTAGGGAGGGCATAGGCCCATTTTGCCATATATCACATAGGCGCCTTTTACCATCTTGAGCCCACCTACGAATTCTGGCATTTATACACCCCGGGGGAAAATCCGGGTTCCCCAAAATCTGTGTCATCCCCCATCCACAGCTCTTACCCCTCTGCACATAGAATAGATCCCTCATCCACAGCTCACTCCTCTGCATCTAGAATGAAATTCCCTTCCCCCCTCCATAGCTCTCAGCACCTTGCACACCCTCCGCTCATCCCCTCCTTTCACCCCGGTGCACCCGGCAGCCTCCTTCTTTTCTATCTATTGCATTCCGTTGTGCACCCAGCACTCCCCATTCAGTGCTCTCACCGTCAGTTCTGCACATTCCAAAACCCTTCTTAGGCCCCCTCTTACAAAAGCCTCACTCGCCAGCTGCCAGCGTGGGCTTTTTGTTTTCATTGTGACCCAAAAAGACAAAATTTAAGTGCCGCTAAGATAGGAAGGTAAAGTCCAACTAGACCACTGTGAGTGCAGGCAAGGATAGGGAGCTTGTACGAATTCCAAGCTGCAGGAATGTCAAAGGAAAAGGTCCATAAGCCGCACATCATGAAGTAGACCCATGTGCATGAAGTGAGATGAATGGCAGCCTCAGTCTGGACTCCAGCCAGGCCACGCCCCCCAATGAATTTCACTCCGCCCCTCAGAACTTAATCATGATCAAGCTCCAAAAGGCAAAGCGAAATCCATTGGGGGCGTGGCCTGGCTGAAGTCTAGGCTTAAGCTGCCGTGCATCTTACTTCATGCACATGGGTCTACTTCATAATGTGTGGCTTATGGACCCTTTTCCCTTTTTTTTCTTCAAACACACAACAGCACATCCCCTGCATTGCCTTCACCCAGGCAGCAGGAGGGCTGGGCACAAGGGGGGGGGGGATGGGGGAACACAGATGTCAGCATGAACAGTGAGGGAAATTGGTACAGACACTGTGGAGGAAGGGGAGCAATTACAGACTGATGCCCTGTTTTTGTGTCACTCCCTGCAGCAGCTAAAAACCTGAGGGAGGGAGAGAACCAGCTTTCTGCTGCTGCAGGGAGAGATACAGATAGAGGACATTGCTCTGTAATTGCCCCCGCCACACTGATTCCAACGCTGTCCGAGCCCCCTAAAGGAGAACCAGTGGTAACCCCCTATTGGCAGCCCTGGTGGTGGTACCCCCCCTATCGGCAGCCCTGGTGGTGGTACTCCCCTATCAGTGGCCCTGGTGGTTGTTTCACCACTGCCCCTGACATGTCTCGTCCATGGGTGAAGTGTCTGCCGGAGCACAGTACCCCACCCCACACTCGGTGCCTGTGTGCAGTGATCACATTGCACCCATGGATGATATGCCACTGAATTTAATCCTATTAACAATTAGAAAATCAAACAAATAGAATAACAAACTTTTTTGAAAATTACAATTTTTGAATAAAAAATTCTACTAGCATATGGCCAGCTTTATTGTCCAGTTCCTCCTGAACAGGAATTGTCTCTGTGCTCCTGGACAGATATATTTTGCTGTACTACACCAAGTTTTTTTTATAATGTTACAGGTATGGACAGAAAAGAGCCAAGTTTCTGAAACAACTAAAATGCTAACTGCCGAAAGTTAGGAGCATAGATATACTTGCATGACAGTGCCATGGAGATTCCCATTTCTGAACACTTAGTAATGTGGGCGATGTGATGCTAAGGCTCTGCTTGCCTCCATTTTCTGTGACGATGCAACATCTTGTGTCGCATTCAAATCTAAAATAACTAATAAATATAATTCACGTTACAGTGTAATAACATCTTTCTGGCTTAAATGTGGCATTCGAGATTGATTCTATATTTTTCACTATTGTAAAGGACAAAATAAGGACAGGTTAAAGCAGTAATAATAAACCCAAAAACAAACATTTATTATATTGCAGCTTTCCATTTCCTAAATTCTGATCACTGTATTTATTTTCAATTTCAAGCTTTCTTTCTTCTATTTTCATCTAGTGATCTGGCCAGTAAGAATGTTGTTTTTCAAAAGAACAAGCTCTCCAGCAGAATGTACAAATTGAAAAGGATTAAAAGAGGTGCATGGAAGCCAGCCAGCCCCCAGTCTGATGTACTCACTCTCCAGTCTGCCACTATACCAGTCGTGGATGGAGGTGGGTTGGAGGAAGTTTGGGCTGCTCCCTCCCACCTGCCTCCTATCCACCCATTAGCAGCCATGTGCTCCCAGAGTGGAGACACTCAAATTTAAAAGTGTTAGGGACTGCAGATAAAACAGGGTGCCAAGTCGTGGCTCTGCAGCTTACTCATGCGTTTGCAAATACGTGTCAACTAAACCCCTGTTCTTTATTTATATCGAGACAGGTCCACTTGGTTGGTGGCAGACTGGAGGGTGAGTACATCAGACTGTGGGCTGGCTGGCTTCCATGCACCTCTTTTAATCCTTTTCAATTCGTTTTTTCCGATACAGGGATGGAGACACTGGGCATACCTGCCGGTGTCTCACTTATGGCACTTTTCCACTGCAAGTACCGGCTCGTACCGGCTCGGCTCTACTCGGCCCTGCTTGGCCCGGTTTGCTTTTCCACTGCTGGTACCGCATGGTATAGTGTCGGAACGGTTCGGTACGGTACGGTACGGTACGGTATAGGTTTGCTTTTCCACTAAAGTAGTACTAAAGTTAAGTGGGTGGGATAACAACGGGGTGGGTGGGATTCTCTGACCAATCAGTGGCTAGTAGTGACTGCATGCAAAGGATTGTGGGATATGGTACCAGTTTGGTACCTGTAGGAACCACAATCGAGTAGGTACTGTTTTTTCAGAGCCGTACCGTACCGTTCGGTTCCATGCAGTGGAAAAGCAAACCTATACCGTACCGTACCGAACCGTTCCGACACTATACCATGCGGTACCAGCAGTGGAAAAGCACAAAAGCGTGCCGAACCGTTACGGTTCCATGCAGTGGAAAAGCGCCTTTAAAGTCCCACATAGCCCACATTGTCTCCAGCAAAATGTATCAGTGATACAAACCATTTAACACTGGCAGGGGAAATTACTTATACTTATAGAAAACCTTTATCCCAAAAGGGTAAAAAAATGTTTGCTGTGACTGCTTATGAATTATTAGCTGAAGTTTGGCTTCAATTTGATAGTGTATTTAAATCTGTTAGTGCATTTAAGGTCCTGTTCACACTTGAGTGATGCTCCCGAGTCAAGTTTTAGGGGCGTTTTTCAGCGCGTTTTGGGTGTCACCATTTATTTGACATTAATTCTCAAAAATACATGCTAAAGAAGCTCATGTACAAAATTTTGGACATGTGTCAAGCGTGTTTTTTTGCTCATTTTTCAGTAAAAACGCATGATGGCTCACGGCGTTTGGGGTGCCTTAAGAAATAATATCACCGCAAGCAAGTCCTGTATTTTAGGACGTATTTCATGCATTTGTAGAAAGATGGGCGTTTCTGCTCGCATTTCCGCTACCCCAAGTGTGAACAGGGCCTAAAACTCCTCTCCCTTCAGACTGACAATGCTGCTCTCCTAAGGAGCCCTCTTTGCTCATTCATACAAAGCGGGGGGGGGGGCACTCTAATACAGGAGGTGTGTTACTGACCAGATCACCAGGTGAATACAGGAGAAAAAAGCCTAAAAAAATAAAACTAGTGTAGCCACCACATCTTATGATTAGTAAGCTGCAATATATTACATTTTTTGTTTTTAGGTTTAATACCTCCTATAAATTTTCAAAAAATTTACATAAATGTTGTACTTAGATACACACATATAGGCAGGTTCTGTACACGTAGCACTGTATTAGTGCCTAATCTGTAGGTTACACAGTGCAGTTCCGCAGCATCTCATGCCTGGTTCCTCATTATACTAGATGCTGATTTGGTGTCAGAAGGGTCCCCTACCTAATGAAATGTCATTTTATGAAATAGCTAGTTGGTATCGTAACCATACAGAAGCAGCATTATATACTGTAAATAGATTTCTGTTATTATTATTATAATTATACAAGATTTATATAGCGCTAACAGTTTGCACAGTTTTTGCTTCAGAACCAAACTTTTATAGAAAGTAATGTATTATTCCAAGTTAAAAAAAAAATGTTTTTTGTAAGTAGCTTTTAACGTTAGATAATTATCACCTAAAATTGTTGTTGCAATTATCCTAATCAGTACCATGGAGAGTGCAGTGATTATAGATATGGTAGCATTACTGATGCCAGGAGTGGTACGGTTTTTTTCTTTTTTTGCATTATGCTACTTTTTCTTTTACTAGACAGCAGACTTTTTCCATCTCATAAAACATTTTCTATCAAATCACCAAAGCAGAAATAATTTACTGTACCTGACACATCTGAAAGAAGCAGCGCATGTACAAACCATTCACTGCTATGTAAATATCCAGGCGTTCTGCACAGTTCACTTGCATCATTTCATTGCATCCCCCCCCCCCCCCCCTCCTTGTTTCAGTCACTGAAAATTCCTTTTCTTATCTCAACACATTCATACCCTCCGCATAATTCCGTAGATCCTCTTGACTTTCATGTGTGTGCCTGCCTTCATTCCAGCCCATTGCTCAAGCTTTGTTTATCCCCATACTGTCTCCCTGCCACAGAGCTACAAATGGTAAAGGGGAAAAGGTGAGAAAAGTCCCAGTGGTCACATTGCACTTTTCTGGTGTATGAATGTCCTACTATCCAGAAGCCTGCTGCTAAAGATAAAGAAGATAAAGGTGAACTTCACTTGCTGTTTGAAGCCGGAGCAGCTTAACATCAAGCTCAGCTAACAATTTATTTCAAAAAGTGTGTTTGGATCCAAGTAAGCAGGATAATTGTATGCTGTTTGCAGTTCTCAGTGAGCTACTAATTCATTCCAGCAAACACTGCAATTTTGCTTAAAGTGTCACTAAACCTACATCATAAAAAAAAAAACTATCAATAAATTGTGTGTTATATGTTGTTCACTATGAGATTCGTTTTCTATATTCTGATAAAAACCTGGTTGATCCTCCTGCTCTCTATCTCCCCCTTCTGTTCATGTACCCAATTCAGCTAGGGATATTGCAGCTGTCATGGCAACTCTGCACATGCTCAGTTTTCAGTGAGTTTCTATGCGTTTCCTTCTTATCACATCTAAGCAGCCCTGAGTCACACATATGGGTGTATACATAGTGGTAAATGACAGCCCACTCCCTCTCTCCCCCTCCGTTCCCACTGCCTAGCTAAACATAATGGCGGTGGGATATTACATCTTCTTTGATGAAGGCTTCTCCTCCCTGTTATTCTCAGACACAGACTGGAGGGGGTGTGACACAGTCTGTGACTGGCAAAACACCGGCCACACCATGTTATTGCCAAAAATATTAAAGATTTGATTTTAAATATATATTTATATGATGATTTAAAACAGTTTATTGATATTAATTGTTCATTTTTACTCGGCATCCCAAAGGCTGTTTTTTTATTTATTTTTTTTCATTTTGAACATGTGACCAGTAGCAGAGGACCAGAAGCTCCTCCTGCCACTGTTTCCCTGCAGACAGGATGGGAAAGAGCTGGTTCATGTGAGCTGTATATTGATTAGGAAAAGGGTACTTAGATTTGTTTTTATTAAAATAATTACAGTGCAATAATCCACATTCAGAAATAGAAGGGGCAATGTAAATTAAACGGTATGTGTTTAGTATTATTTTAAAGCAACCCTATCATATTAACTACAAATTCAGCTGAAAGGTATCCTGCAAGCTATTTTATACTCCCCTCCCTAGGGGAGTTTTTACCCTCTGTTCAAATGCTACAGCCTCCATCAGGTACTCCGATATTCGATACATCGGTGAGTGTAAGATGCTGGTATCCCCTACCATGCACCATGGTTTCATCCTCCAATCCCTCCATCACTGTGATGTGCGGGTTTGGAGGATGGAACCATGGCGTGCGGCGCAGACACAGGCAAGTAAATAATGTTAGTACTGACCCACTAGGCTAAGCACTCTGTTTGCATCCAAAGAAGTGTATTTTCATACACATGATACTTTGTATTTGGTGCATGATTCGATTCACATAGCATAACTTTAAAATTACTTAAAAACAGCACCTTACTTTTTATTAGATATCCTATTATAGAGACTCCAGCACTTAAATATATTACAGTACTTTGAATATGATGGGCTTATGAGCAGAGTTTGCCATAGTTAAAGCCCCTCCACCACCAGGTCTCTCAGCTCCTCCTTTTCTCTGTAAGGCCCCATAGCATGCTGCTTGCTATAGGGGCATATGAGAGGGCTCACTCTCAAGACAGACTGTGTGTATCCATAGACACACACGGTGCCCTTCACAGGATTTGACTGACAGCCAGCAGTAGGAGCCAATGTCTCCTGCTGCTTCCAGTGTAATGTAGTGAAAGTAGGGGGAGAGGAGACTGGCAGATCCTTACAGCTTTCTGGATCACCTCCCTGTTAAACATCTAGAGGCGTTGTTGCCTATTCATTGTCTATTGAGTCAGCTGGAGAGAAGGGGCGACATTGCTCCATGAAGAATCATGAACCATGAATCATCCAGAACCATGAAATAAGGATATCACCAATGAAGTGTGACATATGTATGTAAATTACAGAAGTAAAGGTATTTTGGCAGCTGTATATGCTGTATATACTGTATGATACTAGAAGTTCTATATAGATCCCAATTTCTCAGGCAGAACTGTGTATACCTGGGGCTAAGTAGAATCCTGTGTTAGCGGTGCAGAAGACCATGATCCCCTATTTCCCACGTACAGTCTTCTTCTCTGTTGTCATGACCCCTCTAAGCTATGTAAATAAGCAAGTCCTGTCCTGCTGGCAGAGGCTGACTCCTGTAATCATAGCAATAGACACAATGACGTCTTTGGAGTCAGGTAGGCATACCTCTAGAACCAATATCACACATTCTAGGGGTTTTTTCACATGAAAGTTTATAACATGACACTCTGTGAAGAGCAATTCACCAAAATGATATATATCATAAGAACAAAACATGTGTCCACGGGGCTTTATCCTAATTATAGGACATTTACTTAAAAGAAACATATTTACAACACATTTCCTGTCATCTTCATCAATCATCCACAGCATTAGAAGGAAATATGGCATTAATTTATCAAAGGATACATTTTCAAATCCCTCTTCTTACTGCACATTAAACTGCATGTGAAGGGATGTAGACCCATTAGCTAATAAACAGTCATTAATGCTTTAGATCAGAGTACATGTAGGCTACAGTGACTCCACATAGGATAACACAGAAAACCCAGCAACATTCTAAGTTTTTTTTTTTAGCTGCATTTGGTTGAACAGATGCAGCATAACACAACTGCATTTATTTTAACAAAAGCAATGAGATATGAGGTACAAAAATGTTGGCCAAACTTACAATTTTCTTGTACAATTTTCCTTTAGATTTACAAAATTTGCATGCAATCAGGCTCTTGCAGTACATAGTTAAAGGAAATTTCTAAAGGAAATTGAATAAGAAAATTGCATAATGGATGGCTAGCTTTACCCTTATCATCCAATCAAATGACATCTTTCATCTTAGACACATGTTTACCTTATGTCCATGGGAGTTAGAACTCATTTCAAGTAGGGATCAACTGATTATGGGCAACACCGATATATCAGGGGCCGATATTCACTTTCCCCGATATATCGGAATCGGCCCCTGAGGTTACCGATATTGCCGATATTTCGGGAAAGTGCTGTACTGGAGTGATGCCTGCAGCTAGAGGCATCACCCCAGTACTGGCGTCCATAGCTGACAGTCGACTAATTTGTAATGACAACCGATGTGGCTGAGAAGCAGCTCGGCTATCAATACAAGGAGCGGGAGGGGAGGTCCCCCCACCCCTCCCGCCACCCGGGTCTCCCGTCCCACTGGGATACCCAGGCAACCTACCTGCATGGCCACTGAAGAGAAAACCCGATCAAAGCCGCATTTGGCTCTGATTGGATCTCCATGTAAAAACCTGGAAGTGATGTCATGACATCACTTCTGGGTACTCAGCGCCAAATTCTAAAAAATGACAGCATTCAAAACGGCCAAACTTGGTGTTTGGAATGCTTTTAAGTGCAGAGGAGGGGTTTGGGGTCTTTTGGACCCCCAGATCACTCCACAAGACCTGTGAAAAAATAAAAAATTAAAAATAAATTATTTTTTTAAATGTCCGAAAATATCGGCCAATATCGATATGCGATGACCAAAATATTGGTATCGGTATCGGCAATAAAAAAACGATATCGGTTGATCACTAGTTTCAAGCCCCCAGTAAGAGTTTCCCAAAACCTGATCTGAACTTGGTGAAAGTGGCCCAAAGGAGAGGAAGCAGGCCTCCCAAATACTTACCCCCTGATATCCTATGGGATCCCACTTTCTGAAAGAAGGTATGGGGATGATAATTCCTTTGACATCACTGACCTAAAGGGAAGTGGTAAATTTCCGTATTAAGTGCTATTTTATATCCCATATATGGGAGTTTGGCTCTTCCTTGCTTAGATAGTATTGTCACGCAGTTCACTTGGCTTCCTGTTTGGGGAGGAAGGATGCTGCACACTGCATCCTAAAGTGAAGGGGTAAGTCAGGGATAGGCAACCTTGGCAGTTCAGCTGTTGTAGGACTGCAAGTGCAATAAAGGCACTGCAAGACTGTGACAGCCACAGGCATGCCTCCCCAAGGCAGAGGCATGATGGGATTTGTAGTTTCAGCACAGCTGTAGGCCAAGGTTTCCTACCTCTGGGGTAAGTGGTCCTCTGGATCACTTTTCTTTTGTTTCTTAAAGTGATTGTAAACGATTACATTGTAAAACAACCCATTCCGTTTCAAATAGAAATGAAAGGCAAAACATATGTGTATAAATATTATAAAGAAAAATATACTGTAGATACCTTCCCAGCCCCCCCCCCCTCCCCCCACTTTTTATACATGATCACATTCCCTCTGTTCTCAGCTGCACAATGGCTGGTTGGAGGAGAAGCAGCAGTGCACTGATCTTCCCAGTGAATGGCTGTGCAGGGGGGGGGGGGGGGGAGCGTGTCAGGACAAGTCTGATCATTGGAGGAGAGTAGGTTGAGTTCCCAGCAGAGCTATAGCACTGACAGCAATGTGCTCTCCTGCTTAGTATGGTCAGTTTCTAATAGGAAAGCAGAGGGACTGGCAGGGACACCAGGGGTTTTACACAAAGGAAGCAATTTAAAGAGAATAGTATACTTTCTCATACAAGTACATAGTAAAATAGACACATACCAGAAATAAAAAAAGTTGGGATAACAAACACTTTAAGAGCAAAGAGAAGATTTGCCTAATAGAGAGAATAACAGGGTCTGAACTTTTGCATCACCAGTAGAAGCGGTTCCTTCCATTCATTTACTGTATTGCTACCATTATTTCCAACAAATATTTGAAAATAACTTCACAGAAAAAATAAAATCCATTAAAAATCAATGTGCAGAATGAGCGTGTAAAGCTTTTTGGGATACACAGATACCTTTTATGGTAGTCTCTCCTCCATTTAATTTGTTGGAATATGCATGAGTTGACAATTCTTTATTGTTTTCTTAAAGATTATTTTTTTCCCCCTAGCAGGCAATAGCTTGTTTCCAGGCACAGCTATTGCAGTTATACAGTGAAAAAAAGGCAAACAATAGCATTTTTGGGAATTTTCTTTTACCACAAAATCATAGTCTCATCACTCCAGGAGACAAGAATAGTACTGTGGAATTTCTGTCATTCTCATCCACGCGTTTGAAGTTCCTCACACTGCTCTGAATTAACTCAAGAGTCTCAGTCTGGTTTGCATCATAGACTGCTGCAAGTAGATGTGAGGAGGACATTTTTTTATGTCATGTGTATGTTTGCCAACTGTCCCTGATTTCCATAGACCATGCAGAGGTGAATTAGAAAGATGCGCCCCTGGATCCTGGAAATGATTCTCATTACAGCTGATCAGTTAAAGTGAATGCAGTATTTCTAATTACAGTTGATGCAGTAATTCCTTTTCCTCTGTGTGTGTCAAATGCTGTCCTAAAAATGTCTTCATGTTATTTTTACACTATAAATTAGATGCAATTTTTGGTCGCACTGAAATTTTCCTGCAGCTGATTGCTAATTATTACTGATACCATAGATCTGCTGGGACATGATCCAAAAGCAGCACAGGCCCGCATTAAGTCATACATGATCACACAATGCTAGCTAGGAGGTTAGTTGGTCCCATAGGCTTCCATTGGTTTAGTGATAGCCCTTCAAAGAGGACAATACAATGTGTTTAAGCTATTCGTAGTCATACAGCAGAAGAAGTATGTTTACTGCATTTCTAACAGCACACGGCTCACTATTAACTCACTCTAAGTGTATGCTTAAAGCAATATTAACCCCAAAAGTAAACATTTATTGTATTGCAGCTTATCAATTCTTGGGCCTCATGCACACAGGGCATTTTTACAGCTGCTTTTAGGAGCATCAAATGTTTTTTTTTGCAGCTTAACCACTTCAATACCGGGCACTTTTCCCCCTTCCCGCCCAGACCAATTTTCAGCTTTTAGCGCTGTTGCATTTTGAATGACAATTGTGCAGTCATGCAACACTGTATCTAAACCAAATGTATGTAATTTTTTTCCCACAAATAGAGCTTTCTTTTGGTGGTATTTGATCACCGCAAGGTTTTTTTCTTTTTTGCTAAACAAATAAAAAAAGACCGAAAAGTTTGGGAAAAAAAAAAAGTTTTTTTTTTATGTTATAACATTTTGTAAATAAATACGTTTTTCCTGCACTGATGAGCACTGATGAGGCCGCACTGATGGGGTGGCACTGATTGGGTGGCACTAATATGTGGCACTGATAGGCAGCACTGATGGGCACTGATATGTGGCACTGATGGGTAGCACTGATATGCAGCATTGGTGGGCACTGATAGGCGGCACTGATTGGCGGCATTGATGGGCACTGATAGGTGACACTGATGGGCACTGATATGTGACACTGATGGGCACTGATGGGCACTGATAGGTGGCACTGATGGGCACTGATAGGCGGCACTGATCGGCACTGATGGGCAGCACTGATGGGCACTGACGGGCACTGATAGGTGGCACTGGTGGGCAATAATGGGGACTGGTGGACGGCACTGATAGATGGCAATGATGGGCACTGGTGGGCAGCACTGATGGAGAGGGAACTGGCAGACAGCACTGATGGGGAGGGCACTGGCGGGCTCCCTGAGCCCTGATTGCCATCCCTGGTAGCCATGGTGGGCATCCCTGGGGTCATGGGTGGCATACTTGCCAACTGTCCCATTTTTGCCGGGACAGTCCCAGCAAATAGGAGCCTGTCCCAGGTAATTTACATTGTCCCAGCAATGTACTTATTTACACTTTGCACTTTATTTATATTTACATATTACATTTTTTGTATGGTCACACCAGAGCACATTTTACACTTTAGAATTGCAGGGAAATGTGATGAGAATTTTAAACTTTAGGCAGAAGTAGTGCAGATGAATGGGAGAATTATTCCAACTCTGCTACTTTGACCGTAAGTCCAAAGTTCCCTTTTCAATTTCCTGTAATTCTCTCTTTATTGAGTAGACCCTATAATCTGATGATAAGTAGGCGGAGATTATTTGTGGAGTGGGCAGAGCTTCAGGGAAGTGGATGTGGTAAGTAATTGATAGCTGTGCTGCAAAGTGTCCCTGGAAATTTTTTTGAAATGTTGGCAACTATGGGGTGGGCATCCCTGGGGTCATGGGTGGGCATCCCTGGTGGTTCTAGTGGCACCCCCCCAAGGGTCTGCACTGGTAATCAATGCTCTGATTACCAATGCAGCCCCCCCCCATGTCAGAAAAGCCGCAGATCGGCTCTCCTCTACTCGTGCCTGTCAGGCACGAACTGAGGAAAGCCAATCAATGGCACTTCCTATTGACTATGTGACCAGCTGTGATTGGACCCAGCTGGTCACATGGTAAAGAGCCTATGTCAGTAGGCTCTTTACCGAGATCAGAGATGCGGTGAGTCAGAGTAACCCCAGGGGGCGCGCAGAGCGCATTATCCTACCACCGTCATATGACGGCGTGTCAGGATAATACAACCACCTTCCCGCCGTCAATTCCCTATAGGGTCAATTCCCTATAGGGCGGACGGGAAGTGGTTAAAAATGCCCCTCCATGTTATTCTATGGCCCCATGCACACACGGGCTTTTAGGAGCTGTAAGTGACATAGGCCTTTTCAAGCTGTAAAAAAAAACCCAGGGCCAGTGAGTTCTGGAGCAGCAGCGTTAGGCTGTAAAAACCTGACCCGACTAAATACGCCTGTATACAAAGTTACGCCGCGTCAAGCATTTTTAAGCTGTAGTAGTTGGATTTGAGAGTGGAAAATAGAGAGAGAAAGGCTGCTAACGCTGCTAAACGTGACTATAAGCCAATGCAAAACATTTCTAAAAGCGCGTTTTTACAGCTGCTTTTTTCTGGCGTCAGAAGTGGCTTTGCAGCTCATTTTTTCAAATGCCCAGATGCATGAGGCCTTGTGAAGTTGTGATTAGTTTTCTTTTCGGCTTTCTTTCCTTTATTTTCATCTGGTTGGTGATCCAGCTAGTAAGTCCATTCCTCAACAGAACAAGCTCTCCTGCAAATATAGCAGAGTGTTGAGACAAACCATTTAACACTGACAGGGGTGCTTACAATGGTCAGCTTTTATTTATGTAAAACCTTTATCTTTAAAGGAAAAAAAAAAGTTTGCTCTAACTGCTTATAAAGTGTTAGCTGGAATTTGGCTTCAATTTGTTAGTGTATCTGAATCTGCTAGTACATCTAACACTGCCTCCACCCAGATTGATAGTGCTGCTGTCTAAACGTGCCCCTGTGCTCCTTCATCCTGAGTATGGGGCACTCTAATGAAGATAGTCACCGCTACAGACAGAGCCACTACATAATACCTCTGTTCTGATGGAGTGATGGATGGGTGCCGGCTCAAAATGCACAATGCATAGCAGCGAAGAAAGAGGTGTGGGAGGCCGCACTCCAATTAACTCTCCAAAATCCATTAAATCTCTCAAAATCCATACAGCATGGGAGCAGGTTAAAAAGGCTGACATTTTTCACACTAATCAGTGTTTGATCATATAGGGGCACTCTATTACTACAGAGGGTGTGTTACTGACCGGATCACCGGATGAAAAAAAAGGGAAAAAGCCTACAAAATGTGATGATTGGTAAGCTGCAATAGATTACATTTTTGGCTTTGGGATTAATACCGCTTTAAAGTAAACCTGTGTTTTTTTTCCCTAAAGTGCAATGCAATAAGTTACTCCCTCCCACCTTTCCCCAACAGCACACATGTACTTTTTGCCAATAACTGCTCCTATGCTTCATCAGGATTGACTCAGCAAGTGGCCAATAGGAATCTTCCACCCAGGCATCCTTTTAGCTGGAGCTGCAGCTTAGAAAAGTTTATCTTTGTCATTCCCCAAGGCTAATGTACAAGCAGGGGAAAAAGGAAAGATGGGTATGTGCAGCTGGGGTGGATGGTTTAAAGTGAACTTATTGTTTTACCCTACATAGCCACAGCACAAGTTCATTTTATTATGCCAACCGTTCTTTCTAGAAGCTTTCAAATAGCAATTTCAATTTAGGAAATGCAGGTAGGCACTTTCTGGTGCTTTCCATTTACAGGTGTAGCAGAGTGTCCCTTTACCTACCATGAACATATACAGACACAGGCATATTTTGCTTGTTGTTTCCCACATTCCTTTTAATTCCCAAGAGTTCCTGGGCTCTTTGAACACCCAGGAGTATAAACTTGTTAAAAATTCTGTATATAGCACTACAGAACAGACAGTGAACAATCCACATGGGCTTGGCTGCTTAACTGCAGATCAGAAACAGGAAACTTTATTCAGAGAAAAGACATAGAGTATACCATAGATGCAGCTACAAACGTATAAACACTGCCATCCACTGGTTGCAGAATATATCTCTACTAAATACCGATGCACAGTAGTTGTTGCATAAAATACAATTCTATATTCCAAAAACAATTGTTCTCTCCTCCATCCCTGGTGTTCACAGGGACCACGCCAGGTAAGACAGCAGTGACTTCGCACATGAGCTATCACCAGGTGACTGGTCCTCCTATAATAATCCAGGCCAGAAGACCACCTTGGAGCTTAAAGCGGAGTTGCACCCTGAAAAATGTTTTTTTCACCGTCCGCTTGCTTTAATTTACCTGAAAAAGAATTGGATAATTTAATTTTTTTTTTGTTTCACTTACCTTCTTTTTAATGAAAATGTACTTGACTTCCTTCCTCTTCTTCCCTCTGCGGCCGCAGCCCAGGCCGTCACTTCCTCCTTGCATTGACTCCTGGGAGATGAGGGTCATCGATCCTAGGAGTCAATGCACCTGCACCGGCCCTGCTCGTCACTTCCGATGCAGGCGCGTCATTCCCTGCTGAACAGCTTCTGGGCATGCCGAGAAGCTGTGCAGGGATGAAGCGCCTGCACCGGAAGTGACGAGCAGGGCATTCTGGGACTCCGACGTCACCGAAGAGGACACCGAAGAGGACGCTATGGTTTCAGCTGCCCACACCTGAGATGGCAGCGCTGGACAAGACATTTTCAAGGTAAGTATTTCTTATAAAAGATAAGTGAACCCAGGGACAGTTCAGAGGCTATTGTTGCTTAAATGCACTAGTCCTGACTGTCCCGGGGGTATTTTTTTCTAAAAAAAAATTTTTAGGGTGGAACTCCACTTTAAGCACAAAGCATCCTTAACCTTCTTAGTGGTATTCCCGAGCGTGGCTCGGGTTAAATTTCAGAGCCAAAAGCGGTAACCCCGAGCCACGCTCGGGGTACCGCCAGAAGCATCGCTGGATCCTGTAAGAGAGGTTACTTACCTTGTCACCGGGATCCAGCGATGTATCTCGGCAGTGTCTCGCGGCGGATCTTCTCCCGATCGTCTCCGTGCCCCTGCTTCCGTCTCCTGCGACGTGACGTTCACAGGGGGGTGGAACCGGCGGCAAATTCAAATGTAAAAACACACCAAACACACTGATACCATTCAAAATAAAAAAAAATCATATTAGTTTGCCCCCCAGTGCCCTTTTCTGCAGTTTTACTCTACTTTTTATGTATATATAAATATATATATATATATATATATGTGTGTATATATATATATATATATATATATATATATATATATATATATATATATACGTATATATACGTGTATATATATATATATGTATATATATACGTAATTCTTGTGAATGAGCAGCCCAAACCAACTGTATACATTTATTAATAAATGTATACAGTTGGTTTGGGCTGCTCTTTCACAAGAATTACATGCAAAAGAATAATACCGCCAGGGAGGTTAAAGTCCAAGTCACTACATAGAGCATTGCGTTAGCACTGCATCAGCCATTATCCTTTGTATCCAGAGCAGAGGCTCTTCCTGCCACTTCTCTGTGGAACAGGTTATTAAATCCCTTCAGCTGCCCACCTGGACTACCAGAAACCTTCTACCTCCCCTTTAGCTTTTCCTAAAGGAGTACATCCTGTACATAGATCTATTCTCGGAGTATCCAACTCAATTCCCTCTACCTTATCTCACTTACTCCAAAAATAAAAACAACAAAAAGATCCCTAGACTGGTTTTTGAGGAAAAGTGTGATTGTGACCATGTGCCTGGCTGCAGGGCAATCTACTGGGGAAAGAACCTAGGCAATTTTGGGAGTAAGCGCTAATCAGGTATTTATTAAGCTTCAATAATTTATGCAGTGCTTTACATATTGCACATTTAGGGCACATTCTCATCACTGGCTGTGTGGGAAGCTTGCGTTTTCCGGCACCGCACTTGAACGTGCTGCCCTCTTTAGATACACGGGTGCCATTAATGGTTCATGGCACCCCCACGCATCTGGCAAACTCCTTTTTTTTCACCTTCCTGTGCATTTGGCAGCCCATTGAAATGAATGGACTGTCAAAACTGTGCCATGTGGGAACATGCAAACACACGTGTTCTGGTGTGAACTGGTCCTTATATCAATAATATAATATAATGTAAATAGATAAGTTTCCACCAAAAGACAGAAAAATTAGACGGCCTGTCTATAAATCTCTGCCTGCTGATAAATTCACACATAGAAATACGAGAAGACAAAAAATCTGTAACCCCACCTGTTTTTTCAGACTTTACTCCCATATAGTGACCCTAGTTCATTCGGGATAAAATGAAGTCGCTGCCAACATTTTCTGTACTTTTTTTGTCCATAAAAAAATAAATAAATAGAATTGGAAAACATGATGTAAATGTATATCTACTAAATGTACACATAAAAAATATGCTCACATAAACATACAAGTGTTTATTTTGGTATAAAAAGAACATTGAAAATGGACCTTAATACAGCAGCAGATGATAAATTTATCTGTACAGTTTAGGGTTGTTTATTAAATCTGCACTCAGTGTTTATACATCAGTTCAGCATATCAAAACATGGCCGTTGAACTGCGCACATCTGTGCTGCGATCGTTCAGGCGGACTCACAGGCTGTACATAAGAGAGCCACATAAAATGACTTGGCCTGGTGACGACTCAAGCCAAAAAAAAAAAAAAAGACTCAACAAGATATTGAATTCATTAAGTGCTGCCAATTAATAAAGGAAATCATACAACAGCTTACAGACGTGCTGTTACTGTATTTCCCTTCGCGTTGCAAAAGTCGCAGTAGGGCCAAAAAACATTTAACCTTTTCCTTCTCACCAAATGAGTCATTTTTTTATTTAAAGTGGAACTTTGGGTAAAGCAAAAACGGCATTCGTATAGCAATCTGCCACTGGCAATTACACAAGAGAGTTTATTTACTAAAGCTGGAGTGTGCAAAATCAGGCTCACTTCTGCATACAAGCCAACCAGCTTCTAACCTTCAGCTTGTTCAATTAACCACTTTAAAGCGGTAGCATGCCGCTTTTTGCGACTTTTAACTACAGGTAAGCCTATGACAAGGCTTACCTGTAGGTACAATTAATATCTCCCAAACCGGCACGGTTTAGGAGATATTTTCACTGCATGCGGCGGACCTTCAGCGTTCCTTGCGGGAACTTGCCGGAAAATGACTCCCGCCGGGGGTCCGTGTCGGGGCTTTGTTCTAAGGTAAGTATTTCATAATGAGCTAGTATGCGATGCATACTAGCTCATTATGCCTTTGTCTTGCAGGGTTTTTTTTTTATTTTAATTTTTTAAGTATACAACTGCTTTAAGACCGGAAGGATTTGCCCCCTTAATGACCAGGCCCTATTTTGCGCTTCGGCAGTGCGTTAATTTACCGGACAATTGCGCGGCCGTGCGACGCTGTACCCAAATAAAATTTATGTCCTTTTTTCCCAAAAAAATAGAGCTTTCTTTTGGTGGTATTTCATCACCTCTGCGATTTTTTATTTTTTGCGCTATGAGCAAAAAAAGAGCGTCAATTTTGAAAAAAAAAACAATATTTTTCACACTCTGCTATATGACATTCTCCAAAAAAAAAAAAAGTAAAAATCTAAATTTTTTAACATTTTAGGCCAATTTGTTTTCTGCTACATATTTTTGGTAAAAAAAATCGCAATAAGCGTATTTTGATTGGTTTGCGCAAAAGTTATCGCTACTACTAAAGATTTATGTAATTGTTATTGTTTTTTTTTTTATTTTTTTTTTTTACTAGTAATGGCAGTGATCTGCGATTTTTTTGCTGGACAGTGACATTGTGGCGGACAGATCGGACTCCTAACTGACATTTTAGACACTTTTGAGGGTACCAGTGACATTACTACAGTAATCAGTGCTAAAAATATGCACTGTTACTGTAATACTGACACTGGCAGGGAAGGGGTTAACCCTCTGGGTAATCAATGGGTTAAATGTGAGCCTAGGGGAGTGATTCTAACTGTGGGGGGGGGCGTGGCTTCTGAAATTACCATAGATACATGTGATCCTATATAGAGGGATCACATGAGCTCTGTGATCATTTCAGGGAGAAGAACGGTCAGCTGTGTTTATAACACCCGACCGTCCTTCTCTCTCAGCAGGGAGTGATCGCGGGTGTCAGGCGGCAATCGGAGCCGCCTTACCCGTGCATCGGCTTCCCTGCTGCCGAGTAGGGGCGGGAGCGTGCCGCCGGTGGCGCGCACTCGCCCCCTAGCTTCCCGAGCGCGACCAAGGTAGGCCTACGTCGGTTTGCGCAGGAGAGCCACCCTGCTGCAGTAAAAAGTCAGGGGGTGGTCGGGAAGTGGTTAAGCTTTGGCAATAAAACCTGGGAGCTGATTGGTTTCTATGCAGAAGTGAGCCTGATTTTGCACTCTCCAGCTTTAGTAAATAAACCCCAAGGTCCTTTCACACTATCCTGTTGCGCACCTTGGAATGCTTTTCCGCAATACTAAGGGGATGATTTACTAAAGGCAAATAGACTGTTCACTCTGTATAGGCATTTGTTCCAGAGCTTAGTAAATGAGGCGAAGCTTCACTTTGCAAAGAATACCCAATCACATGCAAGAAAAAAAAAAAAAAATTTAAACAAAAATTCAGTTACTAAAGGCAAATAGACTGTGCACTTTGAAAGTGCATGCACAGGTTTGGATGATGGAAGTCAGCAGAGATTGCCCTCTTTTCCTAAGCTCTTGGGCAAATGCCCTTGCAGAGGGCAACTGCACTTGCAAAGTGCACAGTCATTTTCTCTTAAGTAACTCAATCCCAAAGAATTCATTTTGAATGGCACCTCAATACACATAGGCAGTGCAACACAATGCACAAATGTTGCAGGGCACCAAAATGAACAGTTCTGAATTAATATTCAAAGACAGCATGCCTTAACACATGGTAATGCAACACTTAGGGGTTGGTTTACTAAAGGGAAATAGACTGTGCACTTTTTTAAGTGCAGTAACACTCAGCAAGAGCAGTTGCTCCAGAGCTTAGTAAATGAGCCAAAGCTCTGCTGACTTCCATCATTCATTCATATGCAAGAAAAAATGCAGTTTTTTTTTTATTCATTTTCCTTGCATGTGATTGGGTATTTTTTGCAAAGAGAAGCTTTACCTCATTTACTAAGCTCTGGAATAACAGTCTATTTGACTTCAGTAAATCTACCCCATAGCATGCATGGGCCCCAACATAGTTTTATTACCTGTTGATTCCTGTCAGTAGATCCTTTGATCACTTCCATAAGGCCTTGTTCACACAAGCATACTTGGCGGATACTTATGCAAGGGCCATGTATGCCTGTACGAGGATGCACAGGTGTTCCATGCATCCCCATGCAGAAAGTACATTTCAGAACAATTTCTACGCTTGGTGGCTGCATGGACACAATATTTTTTTACTTTCTACTATAAAATATATCCAATAAAAAATGTAAAAATAATAAGTGTATATTATTTTGTTTGCATGAAAGTTATAGTGTCCACAAACTATGGTATGTATGCTGGATTTTTTTATTTATTTGTATACTAGTAATGGTGGTGATTAGCGACTTATAGTGGGGCTGTGATAGTGTGGTGGAAAATCTGACACTAGCTAACACTGGATGGGGGGTACACTAACTGACACTAACTCTGACATCAATAGTGACACTAATACAGTGATCAGTGCTAATACTATACACTGTCACTGCACTAATATCACTGACTGGGAAGAGGTTACCATTTAAGGGTGATCAAGGGGTTAACTGTGTGCCTAGCAATGTGTAATGTGTGTAATATGTGCTGTTTTTACAAAGAGATCAGTTTTTTTCCCTGTTTTGCAAGGAATAAAAAAACAACAAGATCGCCTATCAGTGTACAGAGCTCTGTGTTGTTCACCAAAAGGGGATATGATAGCGATATACAAATCTTTATGGCAATTCCAATATTGGGAGGAAACTATTTACTCTTAGGTCACTCAAGAAGACACGTGGCCACTCAATGAAGTTGGATGAGAAATAGTTTAACCTTAAACTGCATAGAGGGTTCTTTACTGTTAAAGCAGTAAGGGTGTGGAACTCCTTTTCACAATCAGTGGTTTCAGTAGGAAGTGTTGCTAATTTCAAAAACATTTTAGATGGGCATCTTATCAAACACAATATAAAGGGATATGGGAAATGGTATAAACATAAATACAGACACACATCCACACAGGTTCAAATAGATTGGCTGGTGTCTTTATTCAACAATATCAACTATGAAACTTTGACAGCACAGCTCTGGCTAACTTGTAATATGGAGGGCCAATAAAGGGCATAAATCGCATTGAGCCGTAACATCACCCACCAGCATCCACTGCTTTAGGAATAGTCAATGGAGGAGAGAGACCCTGTCACCAGCCACAGCAGATACACAGACAGGGGTGAGAGCTGGAGCTTTTTAGTCATGTGATCACGTCTTAAAAAAGGGTTTTAAATAGCAATTTATTAGAAAATGTATGTGGAGCAATGGGGAGTAATAGGGAGTCAACATATCCCCACTCTAAGCAAAATATAAATTCACTTTAAATACTCCCTCCTACCCCCCTCTAACCAATCCTGATAGGCTTTTTATTTATTTATTTTTTTGTACCTGTTAAACAAGATATACTCACCTAAGTTTCTCGTTCAGGTCCCTCCCTACTGCCATTTCTGGGTGTTGGGGAATGCTAGTCTAGCTCTACAAATCCACTTGAGACTATCAGTCCCCTACGGTCTCCTCCCCTAACGTCAATCCTCTTCTGCATCCTAAACAGACTCTGTAGACGAGACCAAGAAAAAAAAACAAAAAAAACGATTTTCCTTTAGTTATGCTTTATTAGGAGTAGGCTAGAAATAATTAAAATACAAAGTGTAATTTTACATTTTAAACATAAATACACTTTACTTCCAAGTCATGGTTGTCAGAGATTCTTCCTTCCGGTCTCCTTAGATGAGCCTTTCTAGGTGTAACACTGGGCATTGTTACTGAGATTCAGAACTCTATTTGTCCACATGATGGCAGTGTTCACCACTTTGCCTAATCATAGTTCTAACACAAGTGCCCAGAGATGTAGTCTCGAAGGAGGATCTTTATCACAGTGAAGCTGGGTCACAGCTACAAGTCCCACAAGCACCAAAGAGCGGGAGGTATAATATAAAAACAAAAGCCAGCAGTTGGAGAGAGACGCGCCAACCAGGAAGGTATGTGTTAGCTGTGTTGTGTTATGTTGAACTAGGCCAGGCCAAATTTCATCCAACAGGGACATACCAGAGATGAAGGGCCAACTGCTGAGCTGGGCACTGGACCATAGAAGATATCACAGGTGGAGCATCTAATAATCCGAAATTGCTGTTCAAGCCGCATTCAGCCTGATTATTGTTAGTGCATAGCTGTTTAAGGGGACCTCCTACCAAACAAATTGCTCACTGTCGCATGAGGACTGCTGCAGAGGGTTCTGACCCCAACAACAACCATTAACAACAGTTAACTCCTGTTTTCAGCTCAAGCCCAAGGGAAGACCATTATCATTAATTGACATTTCTCCCTTTAGAGGCCAATATATACTGTACTTGCTGTCATTTTCAGCTTAGAACAGCAGTAATAACACCAGCCAAAGCTGCCATTACTCCAGATTGCTGACTTTGATTCCTTCTTGTGTACCACTACTTACTGCATAATTACCCTAACATTACCTCCTTCCATTTAACTGTTTTCATATTTCACACCCTAGAAACAATTGCATTGTATTTGTGCACCAACGTTAAACTGCTCAGATCTTCTTACATACCTGGGGGCAGAACTGGGTTGCTGGTAGCATGTCAAACTCATGGGCCTAAGCCTAGCCCCTTTTGTATGAGAGCCCTCAAGTGAACTAGCCTGCCGTACCTATTGTTAGCCCTTCACAGTCACTCAGTCAGGGAGCTATTGCTTATGTTCTTGGTACTGCAGTATATGCTGAGTCTATCTTTAAAGGTACCTGAGTTAATTGCATTGTATTTGTATTGTAATGTTTTCTCACATGTTGGCACTGAACTACCAATCTGCTGTGTTAGTTTTTACCAATAAAATTTGTTTATTCTCTAACGATCAGCGTGTGCCATCTTTGTGTGGCTGTTGGGAGTCCCAAGCCAAGAGAGAGTTTCCGCCCAGAGAAAAAGAGAGTAGGCCCAGAGAAAAAGCAGAGTACCCAAAAATACCAGCGGCTCCTGTGGGGGTTGAGCTACACAGGGAACAGGATGATGTGGTATTCCCCAACTGAGGAAGGCCATCTAAATAGTCAACATTTTAAAGTGCAGCTCCCCACAAGCTCCACTGGGACCACAACTAGAACTCCAAGACCCCTTTCATTTCTGGCGTTTTGGGATCTCAGGCAGAATTTCTGTGATTCTGCCCGCAGTCCCAAATTTCAGTGCAATAGTGGCTAATGCTTCACATTGTTTATTTTTATTGTCCCCCCCCCCCCCCAAAAAAAAAAGAAGCAGCTTGAGAAACTATAACCACCCCAATGTTTGGCGGGCTGAACCTCATTTTGTCCAAACTGTTTGGATGATAACTACTGGCCTGGGTTTAGCCAAAATGGTAGATGATTCAAGACACAAATCTTTCTTTTTATTATATGTATGTATTTATTTATTTTTATTTTCCTATGTATTTATATTTTTTTCATTTTTATGTTTTCTGTTCTTTCTGGTTCTGATTCAGTGGTCGGGCTGTAAAGAACAGAAGCCAGCTATGTCTGCAATTCTTCTGCTTTGCCAGTATTATCTTTCTCCTCCCGGGCACTTAGTAGCAGTTGCAGAGGGAAAACCACTGACTATACAGTATACTGTCGGCCCTTACACAATGCAGGGGGAAGGGCAGACAGCAAATCGGTGGGTTAAATTCTATGTATATTCAACAACTGCTGAAATGGAAGAAATATTTTTTTTTTCCCAAATCAACCTATACCAAGCATCTTAATGCAAGCTTGGCAAAACCGCTTGCTTAGCTGAACTTCTTCCATGAGTTTATGGCCTGTGCTACAGCACAGTGGCAGGTATACAGACACCAATTTTTTGTCCAGAAGACCATCCCTACCCTCCACCAGCATGTGTAAAGCAATGAGGTAGCAGGAGACAGAGAAGGAATACGAGGAGGACTAGGGTTGGGGTGCTGACAGTGAGGAGAAGGGGGTAATGGGGCAAGGTTCAAGAGGGATGTTTTATTTCCTCTCATACCCTGGGGTATGTAGGTGGAATGAGATTGGGGGAACCTTCTAATGAAGGCGATTTTTGCAAGTACCCAAGGATTCGGGTCATCAAAGAGAGGGACTGCTATATGGTGACCAATCTACTGTCAATCTACTGTCAAAATCTAACAGGGCATAAAACCTGCATAAAAACCTCTACAACCACATTTCCTGATAAGTGGCAAGATCTTGCAAGATCTTGAAAAAGTGGATGCAAATGATGGCAGCTGGAAAGGGAGACCCAAATAGAATTTTTGGGTTCACCACATTTGGCAGGAGACTAATTTCCATCCTCATTTTCAAGATTCGTTTGGTCTTCATTCACCTTTTCTTGTGAGTTGAGTCTTTTTCTAGGGACTACAGGGGAAGGGCAGGCAGCAGCAAAAAACAGGCATACAGTACTAATGCTATAGGTCCTTCCCCAGAGGGAAGTCTTGAATTCCCATGTTAGGTTTTTGCTGGTTTTAAAGGTCTTTAACCAGTGCTTAAGTGTCCCCAAACAGCTGTAAGACTGCACAGTAACGCCCCCTGGTGAATTTCAATATGTAAATTCGAAAAGCCAAGTACTTAAATAGATGCAGCTGTTTCTTCAATCAGTCAACAGTTAAGTATAGCTAATGGATTCAATTGTAAAGGATCTAACCAGATTTTCTGACCCATACACCAATCAATGGGTTTAATAAAGGTTTTTTTTTTTTTTAACTCCAGCGTCTCAGTGTCTTCCTAAAACCTCTTCACAATCTCTTCAGTGTATCTCAAAGAAAGAAAAAGCTCATAAAGTGCAGTATCTTTCAAATTGTAATACACTTTCCACTCATGTACTCACCATCATGCATCTGTAACCATGTAACCATCAGTGATCGATGACTTTGTGATTACCCTTTTCTCCTTACCAAACAGAAAAAAGTCATCACACCCATCAATCCAAATCTCCTCTTCCTCCCATGGACCAACACCACCACACCCCCCCCCCCACACCACCCCCCCACCCCCCCATACTCAAATCCTCATTGTCACTTTTAAAATGGAACATCCATCAGTGCAGTATATTCAAAACGCCTCTGTTATTCAAATCCTACAATATATTGTGCTCACACTTTCTTGTGCTCATAGGGGTGATTTTGCTGGCACCAAGCCTCTCCGCATCCACTTGCTCCACCGGTATAAAAATCCTCAAATCCCCATAAGTAGATTGCAGGCAGGACATAGAATGAGAAAAGAGTCTAATAGTGTAAAATATTGAAAATGCTCACGTTGGCAGGCAGCATATTAAATTGCGATTTTAGTGTGATTTTCTGCATCACTAGTCTCCTTTCTCATTCTACAGTATGTATTGCCTGCAATCTACATAAGGGGATTTGAGGATTTGCATCCCGGTGGAGCAAGTGGATGCAGAGCGGCTTGGTGCAAGCAAAATCACCCAACCCTGTGTTATTGGGGTTCCTGGGGGTAAGGTGATTTGGTGTGTGGGGGAATTGAGCATTGTAGAGGGTCACATGTTTGACCCTTTTATGAGCACAAGAAAGAGTGAGCACAATATATTAAAGATTCAAATAACTATGATGTTTTCAATATAATGCTTTATTGAATGTTCCCTTTTTACACTTGACACTGAATGTGAAGAGGATTTGAATACGAGGGGTGGTCCACAGAAGGAAGAGGAGATTTGGATGATTGCCATGATGGTTTTTCCGTTTGGTAAGGGTTTAGGGCGTATTCACACCTAACGCAGTTGGGATGCAGTTGGATGCATTTTAAACTGCACTCCAACTGCATAGAGAGTCCAAAATATAGGCTATTCTATGGGCATAGGTCACACCATTGCAGTGCGGCACAGTGCAGAAAAGTACAGAATGCTGAATTCTTCCGCACCACAAATGCGCAAAAATGCATACAAACACAATGCAATGCATCACAATGCACATAGAAGCCCAAGGAAAGAAATAAGACAGAAGTGACCTCACAGAACAAATGCAGATAGAAAAAACATGCATTAACTGCATGTAAACTCAAATTAACTGCATGTAAAATGTGCAACCAACCAATACATGCATAGGTACAAGTTAAAAACACACAGTTACTTGCAGTTTCTGGTGTGAATGGGCCCTTAGACAAAAGTGGAATCACAAAGTCACTGGTGGTTACACATGCATGATGGTATGCACACATGTCATGCACATGAGTGGAAACTGTATTACCATTTGGAAGATACTGCACTATGTTAGCTTTTTCATTTTGGGGATACACTGGGGAGATTATTATGAAGAGGTTTTAGAAGACGTTGTAGTGAAAAAAAGCTTATTAGAGCCATTGATTGATGTATGGGTCATAAAATCTGGTAAGAACCTTTGGGATTAAACCCACTGGATATACAGTGGGTACGGAAAATATTCAGACCCCCTTAAATTTTTCACTCTTTGTTATATTGCAGCCATTTGCTAAAATCATTTAAGTTCATTCTTCTTCCTCATGAATGTACACATAGCACCCCATACTGACAGAAAAACACAGAATTGTTGACATTTTTGCAGATTTATTGAAAAAGAAAAACTGAAATATCACATGGTCCTAAGTATTCAGACCCTTTGCTGTGACACTCATATATTTAACTCAGGTGCTTTCCATTTTTTCTGATCATCCTTGAGATGGTTCTACACCTTCATTTGAGTCCAGCTGTGTTTGATTATACTGATTGGACTTGATTAGGAAAGCCACACACCTGTCTATATAAGACCTTCCAGATCACAATGCATGTCAGAGCAAATGAGAATCATGAGGTCAAAGGAACTGCCTGAAGAGCTCAGAGACAGAATTGTGGCAAGGCACAGATCTGGCCAAGGTTACAAAAAGATTTCTGCTGCACTTAAGGTGCCTAAGAGCACAGTGGCCTCCATAATCCTCAAATGGAAGACGTTTGGGACGACCAGAACCCTTCCTAGAGCTGGCCGTCCGGCCAAACTGAGCTATCGGGGGAGAAGAGCCTTGGTGAGAGAGGTAAAGAAGAACCCAAAGATCACTGTGGCTGAGCTCCAGTGATGCAGTCAGGAGATGGGAGAAAGTTGTAGAAAGTCAACCATCACTGCAGCCCTCCACCAGTCGGGGCTTTATGGCAGAGTGGCCCGACGGAAGCCTCGCCTCAGTGTAAGACACATGAAAGCCCGCATGGAGTTTGCTAAAAAACACCTGAAGGACTCCAAGATGGTGAGAAATAAGATTCTCTGGTCTGATGAGACCAAAATAGAACTTTTTGGCCTTAATTCTAAGCGGTATGTGTGGAGAAAACCAGGCACTGCTCATCACCTGTCCAATACAGTCCCAACAGTGAAGCATGGTGGTGGCAGCATCATGCTGTGGGGGTGTTTTTTCAGCTGCAGGGACAGGACGACTGGTTGCAATCGAGGGAAAGATGAATGCGGCCAAGTACAGGGATATCCTGGACAAAAACCTTCTCCAGAGTGCTCTGGACCTCAGACTGGGCCGAAGGTTTACCTTCCAACAAGACAATGACCCTAAGCACACAGCTAAAATAACGAAGGAGTGGCTTCACAACAACTCCGTGACTGTTCTTGAATGGCCCAGAGCCCTGACTTAAACCCAATTGAGCATCTCTGGAGAGACCTAAAAATGGCTGTCCACCAACGTTTACCATCCAACCTGACAGAACTGGAGAGGATCTGCAAGGAGGAATGGCAGAGGATCCCCAAATCCAGGTGTGAAAGACTTGTTGCATCTTTCCCAAAAAGACTCCTGGCTGTATTAGATCAAAAGGGGGCTTCTACTAAATACTGAGCAAAGGGTCTGAATACTTAGGACCATGTGATATTTCAGTTTTTCTTTTTTAATAAATCTGCAACAATGTCAACAATTCTGTGTTTTTCTGTCAGTATGGGGTGCTATGTGTACATTCATGAGGAAGAAGAAAGAACTTAAATGATTTTAGCAAATGGCTGCAATATAACAAAGAGTGAAAAATGTAAGGGGGTCTGAATACTTTCCGTACCCACTGTACTTACCTGTTGATTGATTGAAGAAACATATGCATATATCTAAGTGATGGACTTTTTGAATTTACTGGAGCAGAAGAAAAAAAATGTGCTTACAATTCACACACTGTATTTAAGCATGATACTTCATCTGCTTCTACAGCAGCTGGAGAAATCAGCCTCCCTTTAATAAATGGCCTGAGCACGCCCAACTTAAAAGTAGTTGTGAGAGATGGAGAGACGCAAGGAGGAGAGCTGCAGTGACAGAGACACATATCCTGACCACGATCCCATGGCTCAGCAGTCATGATAAACGTGGTCTGCTCTCAGGGGAAAGTAAGGACCAGGCAGAATCCCCCAGGTATTGTAGGAGATACAAAGGGGCCATTGAAAAAACAAAAGCACTATGCTACAGCTTGCACATTAAAGGGACAGGAGCATCTTTTTTTTTTTTTTTGGAGTAACAACCACTTTAATATTTTCACCCCTGCCATTACTATTTTTCATGTATTTTATTTGTTAAACATTATTTTCAGATTTACATTTTTAAACACAATTTGGGGACTACTGACTAGGGAGCCGCTGTCAATCACCTCTCTGGAAGAGGAGGAGAGGCCTGGCTTTGGCTCTGTGTACCTCTCATTCTTCCTGTGTGCGTGTTTACTGGGAATGGCTGCATGTAATCTTGTAATTCTAAACATTCATAAATTGGAGGGTCTGGCGAGACTCCATAGGCCCCAGAAGGCACAGGGGCACTCACATACCGGAAGTTGGCCAGCACGGCCGCGGCACAGTTAGCAGAGCGAGAACAGAGTAAAAAACTACAAAAAGAATAGCAAGAGCATATAAACCCCACTATAAGAATCTTATTTAAAAATTGTCCTTAATGTAATTTACTAACACATTAATACTTTATATAGTATGCAAGATGGTTTGTATTTGTTTAGGGAGTAGGGAGACATTGATTGAAATTTAATTTATATTTCACTCAAACATTAATCCCATGACTCAAAAAGTAAAATCAATCATCCTTGTCTACCGATGCTTTCTCTGACTTGGGCCGGACATACATTACAATTTTTTTGTAAATTGTCCTTTAGATTTAACAAAACTATATAATAGAAGGTCATACATTAACACCTTCAATTTGTATGCAATTAGACAGGCCCTTGCACCATGGGTGTGCGCAAGGGGTATGCCAGGTGTGCCTGGGCACACCCCAATTGCCATGTGTGGTGCAGATTTCTCTATTGCCCAGGCTTCCCCCGTGCTGGCCCCCCGCACCGCAGTGCTGCTGGCTTTCCTCCTCTGCCTCCAGCTGCTGCTGGGGATGATTCCGGATAGAGAGTGGGGGAAGGGGCTATAATATATAGTGGCACTTTCCTTTTCTAAATAAACACAGTGAACACACTCACTCACTGTGTTCATTCATAACATGAACTGCTTCAGTTTGTGAATAAATAGGAAGCCGCTCAAGAAAAGAGCACTTACCATTCATTAACTGTCAAGTGCAGCTGAGATGCACACCCTAATGCAATAGGCTGCGCACACCTATGCCTTGCACTACAAAGTTGAAGGTAAAGCCCTGTACACACGTACCGATCGTCAGCCGAACGATCGGCCGTCTTTTGTCCAGGGCTGTCGTGTCTGTTGAAAACTGCAAAAGACTGCACACAAATTTTGTCGGCCAACAACAGGCGACTGCAGAAGTGATGTCATGTGATGGTTAACTTTCCTTGTCTTTTTTCTTTTCTGAGCATGCCCAGTCTTGCTAATGTGCTGTCTGTTGGCCGAAATCTGTACTGACTGGCGAACAATCGGCCGTTCTGGTGTTGGCCAACAAAAATTTTAATGCCTGCACGACAGATTCTGTTCGGCTGAAAATGCGCTGTCGGCTGTCAGAAGCATCATACTAACAAGCCTACAATCGGCCGATCGGTCGTCGGCCGAATATTTACGGCCGACAATCGGTACGTGTGTACGGGGCTTAAGTATAAAGGAAACTGAATAAGAAAATTGTATAATGTATGGTCAGCTTTGGACAGGGTAGTTTTCCAGTCTTAGCTGTGTTTTTATATACACTATATTGTCAAAAGTATTGGGACACCTGCCTTTACACGAAAGAATGGTCAAACATTCCCATAGATACACTCCTAGACCCTGTGGACAGCCTTCCTAGAAGAGTTGAAGCTCTTATTGGGCCAACTCAATATTGAACCCTACAGACTATAACTGGGATGCCATTGAAGTTCATGTGCATGTAAAGATAGGCATCCCAATACATTAGACTATATAGTGTACATTGTGTGAATACAGTTTGGGGTAGTGATTATGATCTCTGCAGGTATATTTGTCTCTCTGTTTTATTGTGCTGGAGCTTTGCTCCTGCTTAATTCACTTGCCCATGTAAAGCGATTTATGCTCTCATTATACAGCACAATTCAGTTAAGCGCATTAAATAAATGTCTGTGAATGGAACAAAAACTGTATACACAGTGGGCGAATGTGATCATCGCAAGTATAGATTGTTAATGTGCACCCCTCTAGTGGCCACAGTTTGTTATCTTTGTTTAGAGAACAAAGCCAGAGCTGCATTCCAAAGCTTTAGATTTGAAAGTTTATATTCTCAGGAAAATTGCTGTGCACCTGTAATGTTACAAAACAATGAAATAATCCCTGTGATTTCCCATTCAGTAGATAAACCAGTGGCATGGGAACCGCAGCAGACACTTTTTCACAATGACTGAAACAAGAGAATAACAATAGCACAGAGGGCTGGGCCCGGCTATTATTCACTCATATAGCTTATTTTATTAGGGATGTCAAATTATGTTGACAAGATAAATGATGAAGAGCATGTCTGACATGATTCACCTCTATCCATCTCATTCATTAAGAAAAGTCAAGTGGTCAAAAGAATATGCAATGAAACATTTCCTTGAATGAACGGTAGTAATATTTTTACTTCTGCTTTAGTTATTTTAAGTTCTTAAAGAAGATCTTTAAAGACAATTGGAAAGCTCTTGAGGAAACAAATACCTTTGGTTTTCACAGGTGCAATTTAACTGCTGCTGATCTGGTATTGTGGTGCAGCCAATTACAGTACAAATAAAGGCTCCTGTATGACAGTATAAACAAGGCCCTAATCCAATTACTATCTAGGGTTGCCACATGTCCGGGACAGTCCGTGTTTTGATTTATGTGTCGGGGTTTCAGCATGGGCGTCCGCAGGTAGGGGCAAGGGGGGGCAGATCCCCCCCCCCCCAGAATCTCAACTTCCCCTTTAAAGTGGCTGTCAAGCCACTTTATACCACCCTGTCTGGAACAATCCTGTGTGCCCCTGTGTCTGTGTTTTAAAAAAATAAGCCATTTTTTACCAGTTTTTATAGCGCCCAGCGCCGCTCATGTGACCCGTCGGCTCTCTCCTTTCCCTGTCTCACAGCTACCTGCCACGGGTGGGGCCGAGGATTCCTTGCTGAGGTCAGTCTGGAGGGGAGGGGGAGAGGAGGAGAGAGGCGGCGGGTCACGTGAGCGGCGATTGGTGCTCTAAAACTTTTTATAAAAAGCAGACACAGGGGCACTCAGGATTATTAAACAGACTGTAGACAGGATATTAAACTCTAAATGCAACTATAGCAGCAGGAGAGGAGGGGGCGGGCACTGACAGAGGAGCAGACAGACTGTGAGAGGGGGGGAGGACAGGAGAGCTGCGGATGATGGAGACACGTAAACTGACCACAATGTCAGGGCTCAGCAGCCATGGTATACAGTGGTCAGTTTACAGAGGGGAGGACATAGCCAGGCAGGATCAGCCAGGTATTTTAGTTGATAGAAGGTTGAGAAAGTTGAAGAAATAAATGCTGCAATTTGCCCTTTAAAAATAAATATTCAAAATAAGAATAATGACTAAGTCCCTCCCCTTCATGACATTGTTGAAAAGGGGCAGAGCATGGGTGACCTTAAAATTATGCCCCCCCCCCCGAAAAAAGTTCTGCGGACGCCCATGGATTTCAGTATTTCGTGATATTCAGACAGGAATGTGGCTCGGAACAGGGCCTGACAAGAGGGTGAGGGGGCACTATGTGTGCCGCATTATTATTCTCTTTGGAGTTCCCAAAGTCTGTTACAATCCTATAGTGTATGCTAATAAAAAAATAATTGCTAAATTGCGCCGCTAAAGTGTTCAGGTTTGACTTAAAGACCTTTACATTAGCCGCTTGCCTTTCTCCCGGTGTAACCGACGATCGCAAGTGAGCGGCGGACATCAGGTCCACTGCTCACTCGCGCGGGGGGGTCCGTGAGCGAGTGGGAGCGGGAGCGCGCCTCCGGCGGCTCGCACTCGCTCCCTAGAGCCTCACAGGCTAGTGACGTACCCCTACGCCACTTTGCCTGTGAGGGGCTGACTGCCGCCGTATATAGTCGTGCGTTAGTCAGCAAGTGGTTAAGGAACTACAATTCACATCATGCCTTGGTTGTCTGTGAATTTCAGAGTTTTACATTGTCTCATGGGACGTGTAGTTCTGCAACAGCTGGAGAGCAGCCGTTTGGAGATCCCTGATCTATAGGAATATTCATTGTCATGTTGGAAGGTACAGGCTGATATTAACAGGAGAGCATTAAACATAAAAGACCCTAGACTGGCCATTTTATCACTGTAATCTTTGTTCCTTCAGTTTGACCAGTGGCGACCGGTGCGTTGGGGGCGCAGGGCACCGCCCCCCCCTATCGATGCGCCCGGCCCCCTAATCTACATGCAGGGGCACCGGACGCATGGAGCTCAATGGGGCTTTTTTTTTTTCCATCACCTGATTAGAGCCAGAGGCTCTAATAGGGTGATGCAAAGGTTGGTCCCGGGGCGCAGAGCAGTGCGCCCCGACCCCACCCATTGTGTGACAATAGCGAATGAAAATTCGCTATTGTCACACGGATCCTCCTCCTGGCCAATCAGGAAGCGCATACAATACGCGCTTCCTGATTGGCCGAAAGGCAAACCCCATGCCATTGGCTGGGGAGGAGGCGGGAGCCGGGAGGACTGAAGAGAAGCCGCCACGCCGGGGAACTGAAGAAGCCGCGAGCTCACCCAGAGGCTGGCCACTGTCATCACCCATCATCGTTGTCGGTAAGAAGAGCAGGGCGAGGCAGGAGACAGACACAGATGTGAGGTAAGTGCACTGGTCTAGCGCGGGGCGGGGGGGGCACGCTTACGCTGGTCACACTCTGCATTGAAAGGAGGCATGATGGCATCTCTGCATTGAAAGGGGGCATGATGGCATCTCTGCATTGAAAGGGGGCATGCTGGCATCTTTGCATTGAAAGGGGGCACGCTGGTCACTGCATTGAAAGGGGGCACGCTGGTCACTGCTAGGGTTGAGCGGACACCTAGATGTCCGTGTTCGACGGGTTCGGCCGAACTTTAAAAAAAAGTCCGGGTCCGTGTCCCGGACTTTTACCGAACTTTTCCCGGACACCGAACCCCATTGAAGTCAATGGGGACCCGAACTTTAAGGCACTAAAATGGCTCTAAAACACCAAAGGAAAGGGCTAGAGTGCTGCAAATGGCAGCAAAACGTAATTAAGAGCATGGCAAGTGCTCTGCAAACAAATGTGGATAGGGAAATAACTTAAAACAACAAAAAAAAACAGAAAAATAAAACAATGTTCTTCTTCATCTCTGAAGGACGAGGCCCATATGGAGTAGGAGGGAGGTTGAGGTGGTGGTGGATGTGGCGGTGACATAGGCGTGCGCACAGGGTGTGCTGGGTGTGCCTGGGCACACCCTAATCACCTAGGGCACATAGCATTGCCAGTGAGGAGATGGGAAAGATCTCCCTGGGACCTGCTCTGCTCTATTTCTCCTTGCCTACAGGTACATGGCCCCGATACATTACTCTCCCTGCTGGCAAACACATGCATGTGTATTTCAACTTTGGGGTGCACACCTTAATGCAATAGGCTGCGCACACCTATGGGCGGTGTAGGTGGAAGCGGCGGTGGAGGAGGACCAGGGCCGGATTAACAGCATCATGGGCTTGGTGCTGAGGATTTTGAAGGGCCTTAAGGGCCGTGCCTTGCCATGCACCCAGAGGAGGAAGGGTGCAGCCATGCATGCCTAATTCAACATGGGATGCTGTCTCTGAAGCCCATAAACACATCCATGCATCGCCAACTGTCCCTCCTTGTCCGGCCTTCACGCTGTGTGGGGAGGTTCTGAGGGTGCTGCCTGGGGAAGCGAGCATAGAAGCCAGACTTCTGTGTTTACAAGTGACAGAAGAGCGGTAACAGTGAATATGGCCAACCCGGGGCCTATATAAAAGGTAGGGGCCTGGAGCTGCAGCTCCAATAGCCCCTACATTAATCTGGCCCTGAGGAGGAGGACGAGGTAGCCAACACTGCTTCTTTTCAAAAATTTTAAATGAGGGTACACCCCAAAAGAGTGAGAAAGAGCAAAAATGGAACAATGGGTGGGTAAGGTCGGTATCCATTGCTATTCTGCATAAGGTACGGAAAAGTCCCGTGGGATCCATGCCTGGTTCATTTTAATGAACGTGAGCTTGTCCACATTGTCTCTGGACAGGCGGCTGCGCTTGTCTGTTATAACGCCCCCAGCCGTGCTAAATACCCGTTCAGATAATACACTGGCTGCAGGGCACGCCAGCACCTCCAAGGCGTAAAGGGCAAGCTCAGGCCATGTGCCCAATTTGGAGACCCAGAAGTTGAAGGGGGCAGACCCGTCATTCACTACATGTAGGCGTGTGCACACATACTGCTCCACCATGTTGGTAAAATGCTGCCTCCTGCTAAGACGTTCCATCTGAGCTGCTGGTGCTGCTGTTTGTTGTGGCGTGCTGACAAAGCTTTTCCACATTTCGGCCATGCTAACCCTGCCTTCTGAGGTGCTGGCGGTGCCCTGGTTGCGTTGGCGACCTCCTCCTCCTCCTCCTCTGCCTTGTGCTTCCACTGTGGCCCCGCTGTCAGATGGGAATGCCAGCAGCATGGCGTCTACCAGCGTGCGCTTGTACTCGCGCATCTTGCGATCGCGCTCCAGTGAGTGAATTAAGGACGGTACGTTGTCCTTGTAACGGGGATCCAGCAGCGTGGCCACCCAGTAATCAGCACAAGTTAGAATGTGGGCAACTCGGCGGTCGTTGTGGAGACACTGCAGCATGTAATCGCTCATGTGTGCCAGGCTGCCCAGAGGCAACGAAAGGCTGTCCTCTGTGGGAGGTGTATCGTCCGTGTCCTCTGTATCCCCCCAGCCACGCACCAGTGATGGCCATGAGCTGGCCTGGGTGCCACCCTGCTGTGAACATGGTTCCATCTCCTCCTCCAGCTCCTCCTCCTCCTCATCCTCCTCATCCTCCAGAACTGTGCCCCTGCTGGACAATTGCGTCCCTGGCGTTTGCGTGTGCAGGAACCCACCCTCGGAGCCCCTTGCGAATGACTGCCCTGAAAGCCTTGGAAATGTTACCTCTTCATCCTCCTCCTCCTCCTCATCCTGTGCCACATCCTCTTCCATCATCGCCCGAATTGTTTTTTCAAGGAGGCATAGAAGTGGGATAGTTAAGCTGAGAACGGCGTCATTGCCACTGGCCATGTTGGTGGAGTACTCAAAACAGCGCAACAAGGCACACAGGTCTCGCATGGAGGCCCAGTTATTGGTGGTGAAGTGGTGCTGTTCCGCAGAGCGACTCACGCGTGCGTGCTGCAGCTGAAACTCCACTATGGCCTGCTGCTGCTCGCACAGTCTTTCCAGCATGTGCAAGGTGGAGTTCCACCTTGTGGGCACGTCACATATGAGGCGGTGAGCGGGAAGGCCGAAGTTACGCTGCAGCGCTGCCAGGCGAGCAGCAGCAGGGTGAGAACGCCGAAAGTGCGCACAAACGGCCCGCACTTTCTGCAGCAGCTCTGACATATCGGGGTAGTTTTTAAGGAACCTCTGCACCACCAAATTCAGCACATGCGCCAGGCAAGGGATGTGCGTCAAACCGGCTAGGCCCAGAGCTGCTATGAGATTTCGCCCGTTATCGCACACCACCAGGCCGGGCTTGAGGCTCGCTGGCAGCAACCACTCATTTGTCTGCTGTTCCATGCTCCTCCACAACTCCTGCGCGGTGTGTGGTTTGTCCCCCAAACAGGCAAGTTGTAAAACTGCCTGCTGTCGTTTACCCCTGGCCGTGCTGAAGTTGGTGGTGAAGGTGTTACGCTGTCCGGATGAGGAGGCGGTAGAGGATGAGGAAGCGGAGTAGGAGGAGTTAGGAACAGGAGGCAAACTGAAGCGCCCTGCAATCCTCGGTGGTGGAAGGACATGCGCCAAATTGCTATCCGCCTCAGGCCCATCCGCCACTGCATTTACCCAGTGTGCCGTTAGGGAGATATAACGCCCCTGACCGTGCTTACTGGTCCACGTATCCGTAGTTAGGTGGACCTTGGCACAGATGGCGTTGCGCAGTGCACACCTGATATTTTCCCCCACTTGGTTGTGCAGGGAAGGGATGGCTTGCCTGGAAAAGTAGTGGCGGCTGGGCACGACGTACTGTGGGACAGCCACCGACATAAGGTTTTTAAAACTGTGCGTCTCCACCAGACGGAATGACAGCATTTCAAAGGCCAATAATTTTGAAATGCTGGCATTCAGGGCCAGGGATCGCGGGTGGGTAGGGGGGTACTTCCTCTTCCTCTCAAGTGTTTGGGAGATGGAAAGCTGAACGCTTCCACGGGACATTGTGGAGATGGTTGTTGGTGACCCAGGTGGTGGTGTTGCTGACAGATCGTCTGTTTGCGGGGTGGCAGGTGCCGGTATCACTACAGATGTGGCTGGAGCGGCCGAGACTGCAGCAGAAGAGGAAGCAGGATGAGCCAGAGACGTTTCTTGGTTTTGAAGGTGTGTACTCCACTGCAGCTCGTGCTTTGCACTTAGATGCCTGATCATGCAGGTTGTGCTCAGGTTGAGAAGGTTTATGCCTCGCTTCAAGCTCTGATTGCACAGGGTGCAAACCACTCGTGTCCTGTCATCAGCACATTTTCTAAAGAACTTCCACGCTAGAGAACTCCTTTGAGCTGACTTTGGTGCGCTCGTTCCCTTGCTGCGTTGGGCAGTAGCGGGCGTAGTGTCTAGGGCACGGCCGCTCCGCTTCTGCACCCTGCTCCCTCTTCTGCTGTGCTGGTGGCTCTGTGCGACCACCGCCTCTTCCTCCAAACTACTCAGGTCACCTGCATGACGTTCATTCCATGTGGGGTCGAGGACCTCATCGTCCTCCACATCATCTTCCACCCAGTCTTCACCCCTGCCCTCCTTGTCGGTCTCCACAATGCTGAACGCCGCAGCAGTTGGCACCTGCGTTTCGTCATCATCGGAGACGTGCTGCGATGATCCTTGCATGTACTCATCTTGAGAAATAAGTGGTTGGGCATCGCTGCACTCAATCTCTTCCACTTCTGGGGCAGGGCTAGGTGGATGGCCCTGGGAAACCCTGCTGACAGAGTCCTCAAAAAGAATAAGAGACTGCTGTATGGCTTGGGGCTCAGACTGCTGGCCTGATTTGCAAGGGGGTGAGGTGAAAGACGGTTGGACATTGGCTGCAGGTGCCAACTCTGACCTTTCTGCAGTAGACTGGGTGGGAGACAATGTGAAGGAACTGGAGGCACTGTCAGCAGCAAACCAATCTACTATCGCCTCAACTTGTTCTGGCCTCATCACTTCTAGGGGCGTTTGATGCCCTACCAAATACTGATGCAGGTTCTGTCGCCTACTCACACTTGAGGAAGGTGTTTCACTTGTGCGTGTAGCTGGCACAGATCGACCACGTCCTCTCCTTGCAACAGGAGCTCTACCAGCAGCACCACGACCCAGGCCACGGCCCTTATTTGACGGTCTCCTCATATTTCTGTAATTTAAGATCTTGCCCTAGAAAGGTTTTTATTGAATAGCGGAATAGGAAATATGATCCAAAAAAGTGTATGTATCTCGCACGTACAAAACCACACTAGGCCCCAATTACTATTGTTTCTACCCCTAAAAGGATGGATGAGGAGTAGGAGGAGTATGGAACAGACAGCACCCTCAAATCTTCAGAAGTATGAGATGAACCCCAAAAACTTGGAAAGGTGGATCTCACACGTACCGACACAGACTATCCCGCAATTCAATTGATCCTCAAAGGTTTTTATTGAATAGCGGAATAGGAAATATGATCAAAAAAAGTGTATGTATCTCGCACGTACACAACCACACTAGGCCCCAATTACTATTGTTTGTACCCCTAAAAGGATGGATGAGGAGTAGGAGGAGTATGGAACAGGCAGCACCCTCAAATCTTCAGAAGTATGAGATGAACCCCAAAAACTTGGAAAGGTGGATCTCACACGTACCGACACAGACTATCCCGCAATTCAATTGATCCTCAAAGGTTTTTATTGAATAGCGGAATAGGAAATATGATCAAAAAAAGTGTATGTATCTCGCACGTACACAACCACACTAGGCCCCAATTACTATTGTTTGTACCCCTAAAAGGATGGATGAGGAGTAGGAGGAGGAGTATGGAACAGGCAGCACCCTCAAATCTTCAGAAGTATGAGATGAACCCCAAAAACTTGGAAAGGTGGATCTCACACGTACCGACACAGACTATCCCGCAATTCAATTGATCCTCAAAGGTTTTTATTGAATAGCGGAATAGGAAATATGATCAAAAAAAGTGTATGTATCTCGCACGTACACAACCACACTAGGCCCCAATTACTATTGTTTGTACCCCTAAAAGGATGGTTGAGCAGTAGGAGCAGGAGTATGGAACAGGCAGCACCCTCAAATCTTCAGAAGTATGAGATGAACCCCAACAACTTGGAAAGGTGGATCTCACACGTACCGACACAGACTATCTCGCAATTGAATTGATCCCCAAAGGTTTTAATTGAATAGCGGAATAGAAAATATGATCAAAAAGAAAGTGTATGTATCTCGCACGTACACCACCACACTAGGCCCCAACTACTATTGTTTGTACCCCTAAAAGGATGGTTGAGCAGTAGGAGGAGGAGTATGGAACAGGCAGCACCCTCAAATCTTCAGTAGTATGAGATGAACCCCAAAAACTTGGAAAGGTGGATCTCTCTCACACGTACCAACACAGACTATCCCCCAATTTAACTGATCCCCAAAGGTTTTTGATTAAATAGCGGAATAGAAAATATGATCCAAAAAAAGTGTATGTATATCACACGTACACAACCACACTGGGCCCCAATTACTATTGTTTGTACCCCTAAAAGGCTAGATGAGGAGTAGGGGGAGTATGGAACAGGCAGCACCCTCAAACCTTCAGAAGTATGAGATGAACCCCAACAACTTGGAAAGGTGGATCTCTCTCACACGTACCAACACAGACTATCCCCCAATTTAACTGATCCCCAAAGGTTTTTGATTAAATAGCGGAATAGAAAATATGATCCAAAAAAAGTGTATGTATATCACACGTACACAACCACACTGGGCCCCAATTACTATTGTTTGTACCCCTAAAAGGCTAGATGAGGAGTAGGGGGAGTATGGAACAGGCAGCACCCTCAAACCTTCAGAAGTATGAGATGAACCCCAACAACTTGGAAAGGTGGATCTCTCTCACACGTACCAACACAGACTATCCCCCAATTTAACTGATCCCCAAAGGTTTTTGATTAAATAGCGGAATAGAAAATATGATCCAAAAAAAGTGTATGTATATCACACGTACACAACCACACTAGGCCCCAATTACTATTGTTTGTACCCCTAAAAGGCTAGGAGTAGGGGGAGTATGGAACAGGCAGCACCCTCAAACCTTCAGAAGTATGAGATGAACCCCAACAACTTGGAAAGGTGGATCTCTTTCACACGTACCAACACAGACTATCCCCCAATTTAACTGATCCCCAAAGGTTTTTGATTAAATAGCGGAATAGAAAATATGATCCAAAAAAAGTGTATGTATATCACACGTACACAACCACACTAGGCCCCAATTACTATTGTTTGTACCCCTAAAAGGCTAGATGAGGAGTAGGGGGAGTATGGAACAGGCAGCACCCTCAAACCTTCAGAAGTATGAGATGAACCCCAACAACTTGGAAAGGTGGATCTCTCTCACACGTACCAACACAGACTATCCCCCAATTTAACTGATCCCCAAAGGTTTTTGATTAAATAGCGGAATAGAAAATATGATCCAAAAAAAGTGTATGTATATCACACGTACACAACCACACTAGGCCCCAATTACTATTGTTTGTACCCCTAAAAGGCTAGGAGTAGGGGGAGTATGGAACAGGCAGCACCCTCAAACCTTCAGAAGTATGAGATGAACCCCAACAACTTGGAAAGGTGGATCTCTCTCACACGTACCAACACAGACTATCCCCCAATTTAACTGATCCCCAAAGGTTTTTGATTAAATAGCGGAATAGAAAATATGATCCAAAAAAAGTGTATGTATATCACACGTACACAACCACACTGGGCCCCAATTACTATTGTTTGTACCCCTAAAAGGCTAGATGAGGAGTAGGGGGAGTATGGAACAGGCAGCACCCTCAAACCTTCAGAAGTATGAGATGAACCCCAACAACTTGGAAAGGTGGATCTCTCTCACACGTACCAACACAGACTATCCCCCAATTTAACTGATCCCCAAAGGTTTTTGATTAAATAGCGGAATAGAAAATATGATCCAAAAAAAGTGTATGTATATCACACGTACACAACCACACTAGGCCCCAATTACTATTGTTTGTACCCCTAAAAGGCTAGGAGTAGGGGGAGTATGGAACAGGCAGCACCCTCAAACCTTCAGAAGTATGAGATGAACCCCAACAACTTGGAAAGGTGGATCTCTCTCACACGTACCAACACAGACTATCCCCCAATTTAACTGATCCCCAAAGGTTTTTGATTAAATAGCGGAATAGAAAATATGATCCAAAAAAAGTGTATGTATATCACACGTACACAACCACACTAGGCCCCAATTACTATTGTTTGTACCCCTAAAAGGCTAGATGAGGAGTAGGGGGGGTATGGAACAGGCAGCACCCTCAAACCTTCAGAAGTATGAGATGAACCCCAACAACTTGGAAAGGTGGATCTCTCTCACACGTACCAACACAGACTATCCCCCAATTTAACTGATCCCCAAAGGTTTTTGATTAAATAGCGGAATAGAAAATATGATCCAAAAAAAGTGTATGTATATCACACGTACACAACCACACTAGGCCCCAATTACTATTGTTTGTACCCCTAAAAGGCTAGATGAGGAGTAGGGGGGGTATGGAACAGGCAGCACCCTCAAACCTTCAGAAGTATGAGATGAACCCCAACAACTTGGAAAGGTGGATCTCTCTCACACGTACCAACACAGACTATCCCCCAATTTAACTGATCCCCAAAGGTTTTTGATTAAATAGCGGAATAGAAAATATGATCCAAAAAAAGTGTATGTATATCACACGTACACAACCACACTGGGCCCCAATTACTATTGTTTGTACCCCTAAAAGGCTAGATGAGGAGTAGGGGGAGTATGGAACAGGCAGCACCCTCAAACCTTCAGAAGTATGAGATGAACCCCAACAACTTGGAAAGGTGGATCTCTCTCACACGTACCAACACAGACTATCCCCCAATTTAACTGATCCCCAAAGGTTTTTGATTAAATAGCGGAATAGAAAATATGATCCAAAAAAAGTGTATGTATATCACACGTACACAACCACACTAGGCCCCAATTACTATTGTTTGTACCCCTAAAAGGCTAGGAGTAGGGGGAGTATGGAACAGGCAGCACCCTCAAACCTTCAGAAGTATGAGATGAACCCCAACAACTTGGAAAGGTGGATCTCTCTCACACGTACCAACACAGACTATCCCCCAATTTAACTGATCCCCAAAGGTTTTTGATTAAATAGCGGAATAGAAAATATGATCCAAAAAAAGTGTATGTATATCACACGTACACAACCACACTAGGCCCCAATTACTATTGTTTGTACCCCTAAAAGGCTAGGAGTAGGGGGAGTATGGAACAGGCAGCACCCTCAGACCTTCAGAAGTATGAGATGAACCCCAACAACTTGGAAAGGTGGATCTCTCTCACACGTACCAACACAGACTATCCCCCAATTTAACTGATCCCCAAAGGTTTTTGATTAAATAGCGGAATAGAAAATATGATCCAAAAAAAGTGTATGTATATCACACGTACACAACCACACTAGGCCCCAATTACTATTGTTTGTACCCCTAAAAGGCTAGGAGTAGGGGGAGTATGGAACAGGCAGCACCCTCAAACCTTCAGAAGTATGAGATGAACCCCAACAACTTGGAAAGGTGGATCTCTCTCACACGTACCAACACAGACTATCCCCCAATTTAACTGATCCCCAAAGGTTTTTGATTAAATAGCGGAATAGAAAATATGATCCAAAAAAAGTGTATGTATATCACACGTACACAACCACACTGGGCCCCAATTACTATTGTTTGTACCCCTAAAAGGCTAGATGAGGAGTAGGGGGAGTATGGAACAGGCAGCACCCTCAAACCTTCAGAAGTATGAGATGAACCCCAACAACTTGGAAAGGTGGATCTCTCTCACACGTACCAACACAGACTATCCCCCAATTTAACTGATCCCCAAAGGTTTTTGATTAAATAGCGGAATAGAAAATATGATCCAAAAAAAGTGTATGTATATCACACGTACACAACCACACTAGGCCCCAATTACTATTGTTTGTACCCCTAAAAGGCTAGGAGTAGGGGGAGTATGGAACAGGCAGCACCCTCAAACCTTCAGAAGTATGAGATGAACCCCAACAACTTGGAAAGGTGGATCTCTCTCACACGTACCAACACAGACTATCCCCCAATTTAACTGATCCCCAAAGGTTTTTGATTAAATAGCGGAATAGAAAATATGATCCAAAAAAAGTGTATGTATATCACACGTACACAACCACACTAGGCCCCAATTACTATTGTTTGTACCCCTAAAAGGCTAGGAGTAGGGGGAGTATGGAACAGGCAGCACCCTCAAACCTTCAGAAGTATGAGATGAACCCCAACAACTTGGAAAGGTGGATCTCTCTTACACGTACCAACACAGACTATCCCCCAATTTAACTGATCCCCAAAGGTTTTTGATTAAATAGCGGAATAGAAAATATGATCCAAAAAAAGTGTATGTATATCACACGTACACAACCACACTGGGCCCCAATTACTATTGTTTGTACCCCTAAAAGGCTAGATGAGGAGTAGGGGGAGTATGGAACAGGCAGCACCCTCAAACCTTCAGAAGTATGAGATGAACCCCAACAACTTGGAAAGGTGGATCTCTCTCACACGTACCAACACAGACTATCCCCCAATTTAACTGATCCCCAAAGGTTTTTGATTAAATAGCGGAATAGAAAATATGATCCAAAAAAAGTGTATGTATATCACACGTACACAACCACACTAGGCCCCAATTACTATTGTTTGTACCCCTAAAAGGCTAGGAGTAGGGGGAGTATGGAACAGGCAGCACCCTCAAACCTTCAGAAGTATGAGATGAACCCCAACAACTTGGAAAGGTGGATCTCTCTCACACGTACCAACACAAACTATCCCCCAATTTAACTGATCCCCAAAGGTTTTTGATTAAATAGCGGAATAGAAAATATGATCCAAAAAAAGTGTATGTATATCACACGTACACAACCACACTAGGCCCCAATTACTATTGTTTGTACCCCTAAAAGGCTAGATGAGGAGTAGGGGGGGTATGGAACAGGCAGCACCCTCAAACCTTCAGAAGTATGAGATGAACCCCAACAACTTGGAAAGGTGGATCTCTCTCACACGTACCAACACAGACTATCCCCCAATTTAACTGATCCCCAAAGGTTTTTGATTAAATAGCGGAATAGAAAATATGATCCAAAAAAAGTGTATGTATATCACACGTACACAACCACACTAGGCCCCAATTACTATTGTTTGTACCCCTAAAAGGCTAGGAGTAGGGGGAGTATGGAACAGGCAGCACCCTCAAACCTTCAGAAGTATGAGATGAACCCCAACAACTTGGAAAGGTGGATCTCTCTCACACGTACCAACACAGACTATCCCCCAATTTAACTGATCCCCAAAGGTTTTTGATTAAATAGCGGAATAGAAAATATGATCCAAAAAAAGTGTATGTATATCACACGTACACAACCACACTAGGCCCCAATTACTATTGTTTGTACCCCTAAAAGGCTAGGAGTAGGGGGAGTATGGAACAGGCAGCACCCTCAAACCTTCAGAAGTATGAGATGAACCCCAACAACTTGGAAAGGTGGATCTCTCTCACACGTACCAACACAGACTATCCCCCAATTTAACTGATCCCCAAAGGTTTTTGATTAAATAGCGGAATAGAAAATATGATCCAAAAAAAGTGTATGTATATCACACGTACACAACCACACTAGGCCCCAATTACTATTGTTTGAACCCCTAAAAGGCTAGATGAGGAGTAGGGGGAGTATGGAACAGGCAGCACCCTCAAATCTTCAGAAGTATGAGATTGTGTTCACTGTACCCCACAAAGATTGAGTTCACTGCACCCCACAATGATTGTGTTCACTGCACCCCACAAAGATTGTGTTCACTGCACCTCACAAAGATTGTGTTCACTGTACCCCCCAAAGATTGTGTTCACTGCACCCCACAAAGATTCTGTTCACTGTACCCCACAAAGATTGTGTTCACTGCACCCTAAAAGGATGTTGTTCACTGCACCCCACAAAGATTGTGTTCACTGCACCCTAAAAGGATGTTGTTCACTGCACCCCAAAAAGATTGTGTTCACTGTACCCCCCCAAAGATTGTGTTCACTGCACCCCACAAAGATTGTGTTCACTGCACCCCAAAAAGATTGTGTTCACTGTACCCCCCAAAGATTGTGTTCACTGCACCCCACAAAGATTCTGTTCACTGTACCCCACAAAGATTGTGTTCACTGCACCCCAAAAAGATTGTGTTCACTGTACCCCCCCAAAGATTGTGTTCACTGCACCCCACAAAGATTCTGTTCACTGCACCCCACAAAGGATTTTGTTCACTGCACCCCAAAAAGATTGTGTTCACTGCACCCCAAAATGGATTTTGATCACTGCACCCCAAAAAGGATGTTGTTCACTGCACCCCAAAAATGATTTTGTTCACTCCACCCCAAAAAGATTGTGTTCACTGCACCCCACAAAGATTGTGTTCACTGCACCCCAAAAAGATTGTGTTCACTGTACCCCCCAAAGATTGTGTTCACTGCACCCCACAAAGATTCTGTTCACTGTACCCCACAAAGATTGTGTTCACTGCACCCCAAAAAGATTGTGTTCACTGCACCCCAAAAAGGATGTTGTTCACTGCACCCCAAAAAGGATGTTGTTCACTCCACCCCAAAAAGATTGTGTTCACTGCACCCCACAAAGATTGTGTTCACTGCACCCCAAAAAGATTGTGTTCACTGCACCCCAAAAATGATTTTGTTCACTGCACCCCAAAAAGGATTTTGTTCACTGCACCCCAAAAAGGATGTTGTTCACTCCACCCCAAAAAGATTGTGTTCACTGCACCCCAAAAAGATTGTGTTCACTGCACCCCACAAAGGATTTTGTTCACTGCACCCCAAAAAGATTGTGTTCACTGCACCCCAAAAAGGATGTTGTTCACTGCACCCCAAAAAGGATTTTGTTCACTGCACCCCAAAAAGATTGTGTTCACTGCACCCCACAAAGGATTTTGTTCACTGCACCCCACAAAGATTGTGTTCACTGCACACCAAAAAGGATTGTGTTCACTGCACCCCAAAAAGATTTTGTTCACTGCACCCCAAAAAGATTGTGTTCACTGCAGCCCAAAAAGATTGTGTTCACTGCAGCCCAAAAAGATTGTGTTCACTGCAGCCCAAAAAGATTGTGTTCACTGCAGCTCACACACAGAAAAATGGATGTGGATCACTGACACCTGCCTATCTCCAATCCCACACCACACAGCAATATCGATTGTAGTTTGTAGAACACAGTTTCCCTAAAATTCAGCAGACTCTGTCCCTAACAGGATTGAGAAGAGATCGTAGATCAGGATTGAGTGCAGATTCACCCCACCCCCCACACAGCAATATCGATTGTAGTTTGTAGAAGACACTGACCCTATAATTCAGCAGACTCTATCCCTAAAATGCCTACAACTCGCCCTGCCTAAACACTCCGACCTGTCCCTCAATTCTATCCGGACACAAATGGTTTTTTCCTGCCTATCTTTCCCTAATCAGCAGCCAGCACATTGATGTGTGCTCTGTCCCTTAGCTAAGCAGCAGAATGACGCTGCTGCGGCGGCTGCCTCGAACTTATAAAGACTTGGTCACATGCTTCAGACGGCCAATCACAGCTACTAAGACATTTGCAGGCATGGCTGGGATGGCTTAAGGCACACCAGTTAAACGATTGTTGATTGGCTGTTGAAAGCCCGCCATGAAAAGAGCGCCAAAGCATGCAAAACCCGGAAATAAAACGACCGAACACGGATTTTTACCCGAACATACAGTAAAGTGTCCGTGTCCGTGTTCGGGTAAAAAAAATCCAATTATTCGGTACGAACACGAATAATACAGTCCGTGTTCGCTCAACACTAGTCACTGCATTGAAAGGGGGCACGCTGGTCACTGCATTGAAAGGGGGCACGCTGGTCTCTGTGCATTGAAAGGGGGCACACTATACCTTAATTACTGAAGGCCCCTTTCACACTTTTGTGACCTCAAAGTCACGCAATTTTTTACAGGTTTTTTTTGCAGCAAAGCAATGCCTATTATATTTTTCTGTTTGCACCCCCCCCCCCCCCCCCAAAAAAATTTTGAGCACCAGCCGTCACTGAGTTTGACCAGTTTGACCCAATGGGGATAAGAGGCAAATTTGTGTTTACATATCTGGTTACTGAATTGTAAAGAGAAAAAAAAACTCTTTACACTAAGAAAGAGTTGCAGTCTCAGTTGAATTATCTTGTTTTCATCATTCCATTTTCAAGGTCCTTTTGTATTAATTTCTGCCAACTCATAGCCTTGACCTTTGTGCTTCAAGAGAACTTATTACTTTTGAAATATCTCATTTCTCAACCAGTTTGATGTATAAAAATCCTGGAATATTTAAAAAAATATAATATTTTTAGAGCTACTTCATTTCTTAGTAGGACCTGCCTTAGTTTGTTTCAATGGCACCATGTGCAAAATCTCCCATCTTCCCATTAAAGGTTCAAACATTCTTCACTGTTCTTGTTACAGTCGCCATCAAAGGCCCATCTCTGCTTTAAACAAACACCCCACTGCAAAGATAAGACATACACATAAATTGCAATATACTCAGCACTGTGCTGGTTTCTGGTTTATTGTTTGTCAGTACCAATATGTATACATTGCTTTAACCTACAGGATAAGATGTTTATACTTATGCTGCCGGTTCCTGATATGCTTCCCAACCTTCCCAGAATTTGATTTTCAGAGAGATGAGATATCCCATTCAATTTTTTAGAATGAGATTAGGCATAGGAATTTAAACGATAACCTAATGCTATTGTATATTTTATAATTAGGAGGAAAAAAAAAAACACCTTCCCAGAGTATGGCATCATGTGCAACCTGTGCTGCTTGGATACAGTTGACCTGATTCATGCCTAAAATTCTGGCCTACAGTATACATTTTAGGACATGATCCTTCATACATCTGCTATACATCATTATACATCAGTAGATATACATCATTATATCTTCTAAAACACAAAACTGTATTTTGCACACATGAACGTGCTTGTACATTACCATTGGTGGTCATTGAAAAAAAAGGTCAGTACGAAACTTTCTAACTAAGACTATGCATGTCAGTATACTGTATGTGTATCTGAAGGACCAATAGCAAGCTTTCCCTTACCACAAGGTTTACTGATTTATTTATTTATTCATGGTCCTGAATCCAGTCATTGTAGAAGAGCTGTTTGTTAGTCACTGCACAACTGTGATTTGACTACTTGTCTCTGCAGCTGGGAACCACTTCCTTTGTGGTCTTCTATTTATTTAAAAATTTTAATTTTAATTTACAAAAAATTCTCTAAATGGTGGCTATGCCAAGCAATTGACCCCCTGTGGTTACAACGCAGAAGGGTAGCCACTTGGCACTGAACCTGGAAGATTGCTGCTATCATTGTAGTAGTGCTGACTACTACAGTGATTTGCAGCTTCCACAGGAATTGGTCAGGTATGAGATATGCATACTTACATGGGTCCAATGTAAACATCCATGAAAAATCATACCTAAACTTCAGATTTAAATGCATGACTTGGTTGATTTCTTTGGCATTTAGGTTTAGGTTATTGCTGCTGACCCTGGATCCTTGGATTAGTTTACCAACTACTGCTCCTTCCCCTTAAAATTCACCACTCTGACTGACTGGCATAAAAACAGTACAGCAGAAGGGTGCTTGTTTGTTCATTATCCATAGGAATATTCATTGTCATGTTGGAAGGTACAGGCTGGTATTAACGGGAGAGCATTAAAAATCAGGCCAACCTTCCATTTTTTTTCATATTTCGTATAGATTCATACCTACATGTCTGGCCTACAGTATACATTTTAAGTAAAAACGAAAGAAAGAGAGAAAAGCGCTCTAAGTGCAGACAATATTTATTCTTAGATAAGGCATAAAATGTAGCAACTCACTAGAAGCCACGTTATACAGGCAGTGTTAATTCAAAGATTGTAGGTTTTTCCTCTGGAGGGTGCCGTCAGGGCACCTGATGAAAGAGCGCAAATGTCCGTACGGGACCTCGTGCATGCTCAGAAACGCGCCGTGCATTCCAGTCTCCCTGGTGACGTGGCCGCATTATACCCTTCATCTGTACATTGCAGCGGCTGTTCCGGACGCCAACCGCAAACCGCCGCTGGAGTTAGCTGGCTCCCTCTCTCCTGTGGTGGACCGCTGAGCCATGGACTGCTTCATGCATGGATAGACGGCACCCTCCAGAGGAAAAACCTACAATCTTTGAATTTACACTGCCTGTATAACGTGGCTTCTAGTGAGTTGCTACATTTTATGCCATATCTAAGAATAAATATTGTCTGCACTTAGAGCGCTTTTCTCTCTTTTTTTTGTTTTTACTTCAGATTTCCTCTTTTCTGTGGAGAGCAGCTCAGTGCCTTTGGACTTTTCACATCTAAGACTATACATCAATGAACTTTGTGGTATTTCATTTTATATTTTAGTATTGTCCATTAGTTCTTGTGACATTTCCCATCCCCCATTCCCCTCTCCCTAATTTAATTGTCTCCCTTTTACCCTTCATATGCTGGCGGTTTTAGCGCTCTTACATAGTCGTTTTTTTTTTTTTACAGTATACATTTTAGGACATGCTCCTTCATACATCTGCTAGTATATCATTATACATCAGTAGACATACATCATTATATCTATATTGCTTGTACATTACCATTGGTGGTCCTTGAAAAAGAAAGCCAGTACGAAACATACCAACTGCCTTAAGTCTATGCATGTCAGTATACTGTATGTGTATGTAAAGGACCAATGACAAGCTTTCCCTTACCACAAGGTTTACTGATTTATTTATTTATTCATGGTCCTGAATCCAGTCATTGTAGAAGAGCTGTTTGTTAGTCACTGCACAACTGTGATTTGACTACTCGTCCCTGCGGCTGGGAACCACTTCCTTTGTGGTCAATCACTTCCTGGTTAAACGATATAACTTGTTCAAGCTTGTATTTATTCATGGCTGTTAACGAAGCAAGGTGTCTAGTCAAGAAAATATTCCTTTTTTTTCTTTCAGAAAGATTCCATTTATTGGTCCTGTCTGAACTTCATATTTGCCCACATGCAAATTGTTTTTGAATTGCCAACATTAAGAAATCTAAACATTTTGATGTTGTCCAGTCTGCAATACTAAATAAGCGTTATTCTGTGAATCTATTACAGCTCAAGTAACAAGGAATAGTACAGTCTGGTCATGGATATTGCTGCTATATAGGTAGGTTTATCCAAAACCAAAAACAAAGATGGTGTGCAAAGTGCAGTACCCCTTAACAATCAGATATCAGTTTACGGCAGGTATAAGTTGGGACATTAATATTTAGTATTTGCTATGGTTTTCTTCACTTTGTATGGTGTCATTTTTCTTTGCACTGTCTTATAGGAGATGTTAGTAAGACTTTCTAGTTTCAAGCAGGTGTTTTCATGTACAAAAAACAGAATGATTAGAAATTGCTTTTGCCCATACAGGCTGCAAAAAACAAAATTGTGCTAGAAGAGATAAGAGCATTCTTCAATTGGAGTATGGTGCCCCCTGACTTCTGCTTACATCCTGCATGCCCTACTAAAGGGAGGTCCTAGGAGATGGGAGAGAGGCTTTGCATTCAGCCTAATGCAACATCCCACCTGTTTTTTAAGAACTTCCCCTAGTATTGGCTAACCATGGATCACACTGCTTTAGGTTTTTTTTGAAGTCTCCAGGGCTGATATGGTCACAATAATGCAAACCCATGTTACAAAAATGTTAGCATTATTCCCGCAGAAACCTTTTACACATTTCATACCATACATTTACCTTGGACTCATAGTGTATAATAACTTGCTTATCAACATGTAGATAAGCAGATTCAAATAATCCCTGGTAGCTACTAGCAAATTCATGATAGAGCACGGAATGAACCCAATAACTCAACTACTCTCCTCTATCATCACAAACTATCTCTCTCCATTTCCTATCCCTCACTCATGCTCCTCCCCACCTTACCTTCACTCTCCTTTCCTGATAATCCTCTGAGGTTTCTTCCTTTTTTCATTTACCATTTTCTTGCTTTTGCTTTGTCCTCACCTAATGCTCTCTTTATATTCACTCTTCTTCTTCTCCTTTCATTTCTCACCTCTAGTTCCATTTCTTATCATTTCTGCTATTTTTTGATCTGTTAATGTTCCTTCTGTATCTGTAGCCTGCAGGATGGGCTTTTTCTCTGAGTTTTCTGCCCATCCCTTAGTTGTTCTGTGGATCCTCCACCTTCTACCCTAATGTTCATATGTACAGACTTACCAATTGCAGGTTACATCTATTTTTCTTAATCTGAGTTTATGGTACAGTCTATTCTTCCTGGCTATGGGAGCTCCTCTCTCCCTATGGCTGGTATTCCCATATTCCTCCCCCAACCAAAGCCACAGACCACATTCTTTTCTTTTGGGGTACTGTTATATTTTTTCACTCAGTTTACACTGCAAGCTCCGATCTATATTGTTTTTTGCAAGCAAAAACTTCCTATCATTCAATTTTGTAGCATTGTACCCAATCTGCATCCAAATGCCACCTTTAATCAATAAGACTTTGGTAAAATAACTGTGTGTTTCCAGGAGGCACAGAGCCACTGTGCATATCAGCAGTATGTTTACTAGGAATCGACCGATTATTGGCAATGCCGATATATCAGGGGCCGATATGCACTTTGCCCGATATATCAGAATCGGCCCCTGAGGTTACCGATATTGCCTATATTTCGGGAAAGTGCTTGTACCGGGGTGATGCCTGCAGCTAGAGGCATCACCCCGTTATCGGCGTCCATAGCCGGCAGTCGGCTGTCTTGTCATGACAACCGATGCGGCTGAGACCCAGGCATCCCACCTGCATGGCCGCCGAAGAGAAGACCCGATCAAAGCTGCATTTGGCTCTGATTGGGTCTCCATGTAAAAAACCCAGAAGCGATGTCATGACATCACTTCCGGGTACTCGGCGGCAAATTAAAAAAAAAATGCGAGCATTCAAAACAGCCAAACTTGGCGTTTTGAATGCTTTTAAGTGCAGAGAAGGATTTTGGGGTCTTTTAGACCCCCAGATCCCTCCACCAGAGTACCTGTGAAAAAAAAAATGTTTTTAAATGTCCAAAAATATCGGCCAATATCGGCCGATACCGATATCCGATGACTAAAATATCGGTATCTGCAGTAAAAAAACAATATTGGTCGATCCTGAATGTTTACCTTTTACTACTCTACAGACTATATGCCTGGGAGTTAAGTTCATTTTTTTTTTCCTGGAGAGAGTAGGGAATAGTTAAAACCCTGTCAGCTTTTGTTTTACTTTCCATCTGTGTACCATTTACCATTTAGGTGGATTCCCTTCAGTCCCTGCTCTGTAGACATAATAGTGAGAGGTAATCTTTTCAAAGTGAGGGTAATGTTATATAGTTGCCGCCAGAACAAGTGTTACAATTTTTCTTTTTTTCCTTCTCTGGTGACAACTTAGCATTTTTTATTTCTCTCATTTTCAGTGACAGTGACAGTAGTCATCTGTAGAGCTACCCCTGCAGAGGCCTCTGGCACTAGTTGGTTCTTCCCAAATAGTATGGAGGCTTCCGGCCATCACAAGCACCAGTTTTATGCACTCTGGCACAGCTGAGACCTACAAGAACAGAAACACAGTCCACAAGCTGCCTCAGAACACAGCCCTAGAGGCCTCAGAACCCTCCTTGCCAATCAAAGAACAATCTCTCCAGGGCTTCAAACTATTTATCACCTCCGCAGCCACCATTCTCTCTAAGAATTGGCCAGGACATGATAAATATTCAGACTGGTCATTTGAATCCCCCTCCCTATGTTCTGGAAGTTTCTTCCAGAGGTAAGGGGAAAAAATCAAACTCCCAGCCTGTGAAACCCTGAACAGACAAGGACAAACAATCATTGCTCCCTTGACTACAGAAGAAAAACTAAATTTGCCTAGCATCCTACGCTAGGAGGGTGCTCCAAATCAAGTCGAACAGAGTAATAAGAAACCCTAACAGGGGTTCTAACTCTATCTAGACTTAACAAGTTTCCTTTAGATATACTTTAAGTATCCTTACTGTGGTCTGCTCTAAGTACAAAGGGGGTTTGCGGTCACTTTTTTTATTTTATCCAACTATTATTTAGATTCTCAATGCATCCCCTTTATAATTGTGCTTTGGACCCCAGTGCAGTAGCACAGCCAGCATGTCTGCCTTGAACTGACATTATCTGTAAAAGGTACCTGACCTAAAGGACAATGAATCGACAGAAAATGTCTGACATTAAGTGAAAGGTTAAGTAGCTGCTGTCACTCTCTATCTTGTCATGGACATCCTGTTTTAGGGGCTTAGCATGTTTCATTAAACACACTTCCAGCAAAATTTGTGAACATTGTACAGGTTTAATGCTTATTTCCTCTTGTTTATTTAACAAAAGTCACTTTGTGTGACCGTAAATGGTATTTATGAGGTAGCTATCTTCAATAGCCAGCATTTTTTAGAAAGGTGAATTAAGTACATTCCAAGAGAGTGGTATTAATGTGTTTTGCGAAAATAAACTTTAGTTGCAGCTTTTTATTTTAATTTACTCTTGAGAAATTGCAGTGTGCTGATGTTACATTTTAAAACGTTTTACTTCAATATAAAATGGCAAAGCATTAATAATCTGCAAACATGATATATTGATTTGTCGTACCTAAATCTCAACTCTAGCTCAAACTTTTATTTTTGTTTTAGATAGAACAAGAAAGGGTCGTCAATGCTTTCTTTTTGGGGGAAGGAATAATCCTTACTTCCAGCGTGATCACAGGAAGTGAAGGAAATGTAACCAATGGGGACACAAACAAGACACAAGAGTACACAAAAAAAGCACTAGATTGGTATGAGGTCAGGACCTCAGTTTTTTATGTCTGTGTCTCCTCTATAGAGAATAACCTAACTTTTTGTGAGGGCACCATTATGTTAAGTGGGGGAGGCAGCAGTAAATACCTAAAAGAAGTTGTATAACTTTTTCTTCTAATTGATAACTCTCAAACACAAGTTAAAGTGTTTATGTTTGCAAGCATGTACATTCAATAATGACCCCGTGAACTGAATTAATTTAACATGTTTCACCTGCCACCATTCTAGGTCTAGGAGGTAAAACTGGAAAAATATTCCCAGGCTTAAGCTGGGCATTGATGGATAGAATTTAATATGGAAAATTCACAGGGAAAGTCTTAGGGAAATTACTGCAAAAATTCTCAGAACATTCCAATGTTGTTCAATTTTGTTTGCTTTTAACATATGATTTTGGAATAAATGGACTTTACTGAACAAAAACCACGTAGACACTGTTAGCTTTATTATTTACTTTGTTGGACTGTTAGAAGTTTGATCATTCAAGAAAACCTTTCCATACTGTTCCTTCTACTTTTCTCACCACTACGGTAGAAAACAATCTATTTGACCCCATAATGATTCGAAAATGGAATGAACTTTCGTAGAACAAATTTTTCTAAAAATTTTCTATGCCCATCTATGGCTAGCTTAAAACAAAAATTTCCTTCTCTGAATCTAGATCATCTCCCAGCATTCATTTCTTTTCTTTTTTTTTTCTTGTTTCCCTAGTAAGAAATAACATTTATTACTCCATATGGCATTATCACTAGACGTTTTGGGACAGCTGCTGGGAGGTAAGTGCTTACTGATGTAGGCATATCCTCCAGAACTACATGTTCCAAGAGCACTTTCTCTTCACTGTAGGCCAATTCTTGAGAGTCAAGACATGACCATTATTTTTTCAGAAGGGAATCAATGAGTGCACATGTAGCAAGAAAGAGAGAGGTGGGGAATAGAGAGGTGGGGAATAGTTGGAGTTCTGTAGTCCAGAAATCATGGCTGACAATAACAGTTGGGATTTCAGCTCAGCAGAAATACTGTGCTTTCAGCTGAAGCAGAAATTTAGGAGCACACTGGATTTCTGGAAAACTACCAATGGGTGTTGGCTCCAAATGGTCTGTGATCCCTGCACAATATTCCAACAAACAAGAAAGGAGAAGCTGATCTCCTTCTTAAATCCTAGAGTAAACTGTAGTGAATATAGTCCTCTACAAGATTAATCCATCTGCTCCACCAATGCGTTTCACTCCATTGGCACTTACTTGTGGAGCAAGTGGCATAGCCTTGAACCAGACTACTGCCAATAAAGTTTATTCTGGGCTTTTTTATTTGTTGGAACAGAAAGTTACTGCAGCACTGCAAACAATAACACAAAATCTGAAAAGCAAAAGTTAATTGTTTTAACATAAAACCAACAAATAAGTTATATATAATTTGCATAACGGTCCCATTGAATGTCTACACAAAATTATCTTATGCTGAGTATACATTCTAACCACAAACTGCAGAAGAGGGCATTCTTAATATATGACCTAGTAGTTATGAAGCAAAAATGCTTCTCACAGCCAAAATAAGGAAATTGAATTTTCAAAAGAAATTTAAAAGCTATTTTTTGGTCAATTAAAGGCATCGCTGTTACATTACCTTGTGTTCAATTAAAATACCCAATAATGTCCAGGGGACATTTTTTTGTTCTTGAATTCCCTTGAACGTAGTTATTTAATTAAAGATAACATACGCTAGAGAGAAAATTATCCTATTAGTAAATCAGTCTCAGGATTTGTCAGAGAAAAAACAGGGGCAAGTTAATTGGACCATATATGCTGTACATATATTTTTGTTAAGTTCTAAAGTACATTTTGTATTGTTGTTAGACTTATCATAAGAGTAAACATGTTGTAAGGATCAGTATCCAATATGGAACATTTTAAGGAGTCAATCTACTCACTGAGATGTGGTTGAGGGCTTCCTGTGAACTTTTATTGCTCAAGTCAAAATCTTCTTGCTCAGGAATATATTCAGCAGAATACAGCAGATTTAACATATTGCAGCTTACCAATTCTTCAGTGTGGTGGCTAAATTACTCTTCCTTTTTTTTTTTAGGCTTTTTTCCTTTATTTTCCCCTGGTAATCAAGTTATAACACAATTCTTGTCTTTGGGTATCTCAACTCTGGATTAAAAAGAGATGGAGACACCTTTGGACAGCAGCATTGTCAGTTTGGGAAGAGGATAGTGTTAGACCCAATAGCATATTCAGATGAACGTAACTAAGAAATTAAAGTTAAACTTCAGCTAACACTTTTTAGGCAGTTACAGCAACCATTTTTTTCTTTTTGGAATAAATGTTTTTACATAATTGAATAAACCCCTATCAGCGTTAAATGGTCTGTAGCCATTTTCTGCTAGACAAATTGGTTTGTTAAAGGAAGTTGAAAAATAACAGACCAACTGGCAGGATCATTGGGTGAAAATAAAGGGGAGGGAGCATAAAAAAGGAAACTGACACAGCCACCTTATCTAAGAACTGGTGAGCTGCAATATATTCCATTCTTGCTTTTAGTTTAACAGTAACACCACTAAAGTTCAGTTGCCTGGCTAGATCTTGCTTGTAGACCAACTGGCTTTAAGGATTTATCTTCACACTCTCTCTCTCTTTCTTTCTCTCTCTCTTTAGAAACCGATTGATTGCATTTTACTCATCTGCCCTCCTTGGTAAACCTGGTTTAAGGTTGCATTTTTGAAACAGTAAGAAGACTGGGTGGCACCTGCCTCCCATTTTAGACAAACCCTTGGCTTTTTGGGGCTGTCTGCCATTCACACACATATAAAGTAAGATTTTTCTAAGAATTTAGTTTCATAATGTTCACATTGGCATTTTCTGTTTTGTCTTTCCCAATGTTCTTCAATAAAAACTTTTGAAAAAAAAAAGAATTGAGAGTTTTGCAAAGATTCAGTCCACTCAGCAGAGTTTCTTGTAGGGCTTTTTTGCCCACTTTTATCCATCTAAACATAGACCTAATGCAGTGTTCTGCTCTCGCAGGGGTTTTTTGGCATAACAATGAACACAAATGTCTCTCGGCCTACTGTCTATTTGTTACACAGCTCTGTCTTTTTCTCAAATGAGAGAGAACTGCATCAGCCCCAGCCTCTCTGTTGAACTGCTTCTATCACACACCAGACTGGACCTCTAGTCTGCTTACATACACACTGCTGCTTAGCTCTGACACACAGGTCTGTTCAAAAAGGGGATTACAGCTGTCTCTCTTCAAACTCCAACTTTCTCTCTCTCAGACGCCAGTCTAGCTCTCTCTTAATTTGCTTTTAACCTGTTGGCACCGATGGCACGCAAATATGTGACCTTTTGTCAGGTGGGCCTTGGTCCCAAGCGGCCACATATTTGTATGCACCATTTCAAAAGCAGCTGTGCCAAGAGTGTGCACCCTGCGCTCTCGTGGGATAGTTACTGATCTTGCGATCTGGAGCTTTTCGATCATGTGACCGCAGTGACAACCATTCATGACGTTCACATGATTATAGACCCCGCCTTCCCGGATCCGAAAACCCTTAAAGGTCGGGAGGCACCGGCGCCAAAGGGTTAATATTCAAGTTTTGAATGATTTGACTTTCCTAAATGAAAACCACATACACTCTTAGAAAATTGATTGTTCGAGAAAGTTTTTCCATCCTGCTCTCTCAAATTTTTCTTGTCACTGCAGACGAAAAAGAATATTGATTAAAAATTTAAATAAACATTCTTAAAAAAAAAATTATGAATATTTACTACTCACATATACTCATTCTGATCGTTCATTGGCCCTTTAATTTCTGATATAGGTTCTGTCATTGTCACTTACTGCATCTTTACAGTGAAAGATAATGTTTCTGCCACTATGCAAATACATGCTGTATTTATTCCATTTTCCTCTATATCTATATCAGTTCCCTGAAGACAGCAGCACTTCAAATCTAACATTTTAGTATTTCTATGTCCATTGTTCTGATAATACCTCCTCCATTATTTCCTTGCCTTTCTCTAGAATAAATAAACTGCAGTATCAAAATTCTCAGCAAAGATTCTGTTATAAAGAACAATATTTTCTTACTTCATTGCCCACATCAGTCACACTGACAATGATTTAAAGACTTGCACTGAAGCATGATATACAGTATATTTGTTTGCAAACTCATTTTTATACAACTTTCCTTTTATTGGAGATTTTATATATAACAAACCACAGCACACAGTAACATGTCTTTAAAATACAGTACAAAAAGTGAATTAAAAATGCAAATTGATACAAAACATTATATAATATTTCCAACATATTATCTTAGTAAGAAGGTGTCCGTTTGTTTTTATTGCACTGCTGTTGAACTGGAGCAAGTGACAGATCTGGTAATATCATGCAGTAATGTACAAGACATTGTTAGTCTGGTGATGGAATATAGTAAAAAGGTCAAAAGTAGCATAATTAGTATCCTGAAGATTAAGAGAAAGAAAGGAAAGATCAGGTAAGGAGATGGGAAAGAAGGAGGAGGGGGTCTGCATACTCTCCTACCAAATATATTAGGGCTCTCATTGGGTAGTGATAGTGGGCAGAAGTGAGACTCTGCTGATAGGAAATAAGGGCCCTCAAGAAAGAGACATGATGTTCCATAGAAACCAAACTTTGTTGAATTTTTCCAGTGTTATGCCTCGTACACACGCATCGATAGTTGGCCGTGAATTTTCGGCTTGTTAGTATGATGCTTTCGACAACCGACTTTTCGGCCGAATAAAATCTGGTGTGCAGGCTATAAAATTTTTGTTGGCCGTCACCACAACGGCCGGTTTTCCGTCAGTCAGTACAGATTTCGGCAGACAAAAATCTGATGAGCAAGACTGGGCATGCTCAGAGATGAAAAAACACACGGAAAGTAAACCATCACATGACATCACATCTGAAGTAGATTTTTGTTGGCCGAGAATTATTTGTGTGCAGTCTAGAGCACATTTCAACCAACACAACAACACTGGACAAAAGTCGGCCGATCGGTCGGCCGATAATCGTTGCGTGTGTATGAGGCATTACTTAAAGCGGATTTCCAGTCATTTTTTTTGTTTATTAAAAGTCAGCAGCTACAAAAAGTGTAGCTGCTGACTTTTAATAAATAACCACTTACCTGTCCCATGATCCAGCAGGGCACACACCCCAGCCAGGTTCAACCCGTGTCCTCCCGCGGTGGCGCCGGCATCTCTACTATGGGCACCCTTTGTGCATGCGCGAACAGCGCCACGCTCTGTGACTGCTCCCCAAGTCTTCTAGGACCTGTCATGTGTCCCAGAAGACCTTGGGAAGAAGAACTTCCCCTTACGACCAGAACACAAGTGGGAGCAGGTACCTGTCAAATTTGGGTACCTGCTCCCCCCTCCTCCCCAAAAGCTCTGTTTTACAAACAGAAGCCGGAGAGGAGGCCTTAAAGCGGAAGTTCCACTTTTGGGTAGATCTCCGCTTTAGGCTTGCTGTATGGTATTTCTTGTTATGAATACTGTATCGTGAATGCAGGTATAAAGGTTTTATAGACTTATAAGTTTTATATATATTTATTTTTTTATTTCTATATTATTTTTATATATATTTATTTATTTATTTTATAGATTATAGAGTTACAGTTATATAGATTTTGGATGGATCTTTCATTGTTGCCACTTGATTGTTGCCAATGAGATCAGTTAAAATTCTATTCAGACTTCTATAAATGTCTGATATGAGTTGTACAAACTCTTTTTTTTTTTTAAATGAATACAAGTTCATTATACCTTATGAGGTTATTTTGGTTCATTGTAGTACTAGATCAGTGCAGCATATGGAAATCTGAAAGGTAACTGCTAGATCTTCTGAGCAGAACTGGAAAAATTAGCTAAAAATGAATGGCTTTTTTATTTCTCTAAAACATTAGATTTCAATGTTCTTTCAATTAATTAGTCTTTTTTTGTTAGGTGCCAACTAGTATGCTGCTTATACTATACCTATTCATACTGGAAACAGTCATAATAAGAAATGTAGGTGTATCCAAATGTTTAAAACCCTTCTAAGATTTTATTTTCAGTCTTTGTTCTGTTGGGGAGATGTCCATTCATTTCCTATACAAGGCACACAACAGGGAGTAAAAGGAAATCTCTCTGAAGTAAGAGGAAATCCTCACTTAGACAATTGTCACCACATGACAGGTGTCACAAATGGGAAGATTTTCCATTATCTCCAGATTTTGTGACAACTGTACAATTTTGTGTTTCCCATCACATTCTGTCCCAGTTTTAATGGATGCCAGAACAAACAGAGAGGGTGAATCTCCTCAGGGGAGATGCATACAACAATAAAACCCCGGCAGTGTTTCAACTTTTCCAGACTTTATCCAAAAAGAAAGAAAAACTTTGGCCAGAGATATAAATTAAAGATATAACTATTTCCTCAGAAATCAACTGGTGGTTAAAAAAATTCACAGCATCATTTACTGCTATAATAAATCACTTGTAATTAGAACATTGCAATTTAAACTAACTATATATATACACACACACACACACACACACACACTCTATGTGCAAAAGTATTGGGACGCCTGCCTTTACATGCAATTGAACTCTCATTGCATCCTGATCTTAGTTCGTAGAGTTCAATATTGAGTTGGTCCACCAATTGCAACTATAATAGCTTCAACTCTTCTGGGAAGGCTGTCCACAAGGTTTAGGAGTGTGTCTATGAGAATGTTTGAACATTCTTTCAGGAGCGCATTTGTGAGGTCAGGCACTGATGTAGGACGAGAAGGCTTGTCTCACAGTCTCCGCTCTAAATCATCCCAACAGTGTTCTATTGGGTTGAGGTCAGGACTCTGTGCAGGCCAGTCAAGTTCCTCCACCCCAAATTCACTCATCCATGTCTTTATGGACCTTGCTTTGTGCACTGGTCCAAATCATTTGGTGGAGGGGGGATTATATCGTGGGGTTGTTTTTCAGGGGTTGGGCTTGACCCCCTTAGTTCCAGTGAAGAGAACTCCTAAAGTGTCAACATACCAAGACATTTTGGACAATTTTATCCTCCAAACTTTGTGGGAACAGTTTGGGGATGGCCCCTTCCTGTTCCAACATGACTGTGCACCAGTACACAAACAAGGTCCATAAAGACATGGATGAGCAATTTTGGGGTGGAGGAACTTTACTGGCCTGCACATAGTCCTGACCTCAACCCTATAGAACACTTTTGGGATGAATTGGAGCGGAGACTGCGAGCCAGGCCTTCTCGCCCACATCAGTGTCTGAAATCACAAATGTGCTTCTGGAAGAAAGCTTAAACATTCCCATAGACACACTCCTAAACCTAATAGCCAACCTTCCTAGAAGAGTTGAAGCTGTTATAGCTGCAAAGGGTGCGCCAACTCAATATTGAACCCTACGGACTAAGACTGGGATGCCATTAAAGTTCATGTGCATGTAAAGGCAGGTGTCCCAATAATATAGTGTATATTACACGCCTAAAGTGGCGTTAAACTTTGGTTCGAAAAAAAAATCCATTCAAGTATGTATTCTTAACAAATTTCCGCAAATGGATGTACCTGTACATCCTCAGGATTCAGTGATTCTACAAAGGTCATGGTTGCAGCTGGTATCTTTCTTTAGAGCTGGCAATGCTCAAAAATGTAACAGTGCTCCAAACAGTTATACAGCCGCTGGATCGCTTTTACAAGTGGCAGAAGGTGTTCCACTTCCCGCCACCTTCCCCGAACCTTCCTGTTCCACCAGGAAGCTCGGACTGAAACCTGTGGTCGTTGCAGCACACCATAGAGATGAAGAAGGAACTTCCATTCACCAACCATCTTTATGGTCTATGAAACCAGAAGCAGAATTTTGTCACTTTCAGCTTTGGTTTGTTGTTTACAAGCCATTAACAGAATGTAAAGCATCTGATCAAACTGATCTCGGTTTGATTAGATGCATTTTAGGGCAGATTTATACCCCGCATTTCTGGATAAAGAGTGCCTGTCAACTGCCTATGCCCAAGAAATAAAGTGGTCAAAAAGTTAGGCATCTATTTACTTTGCATAACATCAGCTTCTTAATTTCACCAAACAACTGGGTGTTTGGAACATGGGACTGCACAAAGTTCGATGTCACAATCGGGACAATGGAACCTGGTTTCCTTTCTGATTTTCCTCCCACTGTCATCTCGCTTCGAGCTGCAAACCACGCACATCCTTTTAGGTGCTGACTTTTTTGCAGTTGGTGGGATGCAGTCCATGAAGTGACAACCAGTCAGGTGTTCCAGGTTGACAACGCCAACAGCACAACGTCCAGCTCTATTTACAGCCATTAATGGTGTTTGGTGGTTCACAAAGATACATTCGGCAACTCTCCAAATGAAGTCAGAATTTTTTGAGCAGAATGTAGGCATTCCACAACCATTGCTCAAGGAGATGTCTGAAGATCTTCTTGTAGTACTTATTTTGCTGTTTCCTCATTGCTGGGTAGAATGCCATTGCTTGGTCGGCTCTGTCGACACCTCCGATGGCATTATTATAGTCTATCACTACTTGTGGCTTCATGATTTCTTTCCCCCCTTTCGTGTATACTATAACAGTGGAGGTATTATGAACTGTACCCATTAGGCACACATCTTTATTGTCACGCCATCGCAGAGCCATAATTTTGCCTTTCTGCCAGGCAACAATTTCTCCAGTCTTCAGCTTCTTTTTGCCAAACATTGGCGGCATGTCACGCTGGTTAGCCCTAATGGTTCCATAGGCATCTGTTTTGTTTAAAAGAAAAAACTCATAAAGTTCAGGAGACGTATAAAAGTTGACGGTTATTACGCAATAGACCTGATTTAGCAATGGCTCAATGAGTGAAAGAATGAAAGATGTTGCCATTTCATAGTTGCTGTATTTTGGATTTCATTTTGTTCCTTTTCCAGTATATATGACTAAATTCCAAATGTAGCCAGTTGAAGATTTGCATAGCATGTAGGATTTTATGCCGTATCTACTCCTCCAGTTCCAGCCAATAGAAATGCAAGCTGCGCCCAAACATTGTCTGTTGTTGGAGCCGGTGGGAAAGGGATCTTTGTCTCTGTATCCCACCCCAGCAGTACACAAACCTAAGCTCTTCATGTGTGTTTAACAGCCGGTGTTAGCACCCTTGCCCCCGGCAACTATATGAGTATTTGTGTTGAGGGCAGCAGGGTGGCCTTTTTCAATGACAGTGAAGTGGCCCAGGGGGCAGTTGTCATGCACAAAACTGCTGGAAAAAAATCTTGGGTGTCAGTTATCTGCCCCT